>NC_133620.1:338420058-338750558 GCF_048593235.1 Sminthopsis crassicaudata
GTGGGTGGGAGGTGGGGGGGGCAACCTTATTATTAAAAAATGTCAGAGCCCAGCTTATCTCATACTAGTATACAATTATTTTGTTTGTTAAAAATCATCCATTTAATTCAAAGAGGATTTGAGGAATTCCCCTTCCTAAAACAACACTCCATCACCCTGATCTGATTTCCAGACCAGGTGTCAGGATATTAAAATCCTTGGTTGGGCTCTACATGGAAGCAGGTGGCTATTCTAGGATTTGAGGGGACTCCCTACAACTCTTACTCCATCTCTGGCCTTTCTAATTCAACTCTTCTCCTTCTGCAGTCCCAAAGGAGACCGTCCCAGAACCCCCAAAGACAAAGCTGCAGCATGGAGAGTGCCGTCTCGGATGCCATGGAAGGTGAAGGGCCCATATTTTGGGACACACATAACACTGACCCCCTCCCCATTCCCTTCTCATCTTCCTAGGGCCCACTGCCACACGACCGGCCTGAGTAGTTTTGGCTTCAGGGCAGATCAGCAAGGAAGGGCCAGGCCGAGTTGGACTTTTAGGACAACCGTAACTTAATATTGGAGTTGAAGAAATGGCTATGATAAATATAGTCACAGCTTAGTTGGACCCAGTACTGGCCACAGGGCCCAGAAGCTCTGGGGGCCACTGGCTTCCGGGCAAGAATGGAGGAGGGGAGGTGACAAGGGGATAGGGAAGGACAGTCTAATAATACTAACCAGGAAGAACCACATTTCCGGAAACCAGAAACCTCTATCCCCAAGAATTCCAGGGCAAGGGGCAATAGTAAAAGCTTTCCAAGTACCAGACTTCTCCCCAACTACAAACCCAAACAGGAAGTTCAGTGGAAAAATTATTACTTTCCTTAGCTTTGACTCAGAAGAAGAATGGAGACTAGACAATGAAGTAAGTGGATGGATGGGTAGCTAGTACAGGGAACTGACCCCCTTCCATCTAGGCTAGATTGTGCTGAGGAGATATAAGGAACAAAACAAGACTATTCTCTATGATCTATGGCTCATTCTACCATCCTTCTTCCTTCTAGTTTCTTTGGGAAAAACTTAATCCAACTCAGTATAGCTATCCTTTGAAGGGGAAGGGTTCCTGGCCTATTTTGTATAATCTGGTGAAGCCTACGGATCCCTTCTCAGAGTAATGTTTTAAATACATAAAACAAAATAAGTATGATTACCAATGAAACCAATTATTTAAAATTTAGGAGAAAAAGTACATGTACTCTAGGCTAAGGGCCTTATAAATCATTTCTATTCCTACAAGCAACATCTGATTCCCAACTGGTATTTAAAGATAAAATATTTATTCAAAACAATAATGAGTAGAAAAAACCTAGTACCCAAATTCAATCTGATTCAATTTAACAGTTTTGTTAAGCAACTGCTATGACATCAGATATTGTGTTAGGCAGCCAAAAAACAAAAAATCACACCTTCTCTCAGAAAGTGCACATTATCCTCACTCCAGGTGAATGATGGGATTGTTTCTTAGGTGTCTTTTTTTTAGCTTCTCCTCTAGAATGGTGAGATTTCAGTCCCTGAAATTCACTATTCAAAGATTTTGACAATAATCACAAATACTTCTTCAATATTTCCTCAGTAAATTTATGATCTCATTGATATGGACACTCTTTCTAATGAAATAGATCTTAATTCATCCATGTCTTCTAGTCTGATGTGATTCTTATCCATGTTTCCTCAAAGATCCTCTATAGATTCAGTATGCAAATTTACTAGAGGACTTCCCAAAGATCATTATGATTATCAGTGAGTGCAACAATTGGGCTTTTTATCTTTTTTTCTTCACTCTTTATGCCTGATTGACCCAACTCCTTTCCCAAAATACATAGGTTTGAAAAAGCATGCAAATTAGAAAGGAAGGAAGGAAGGAAGGAAGGAAGGAAGGAAGGAAGGAAGGAAGGAAGGAAGGAAGGAAGGAAGGAAGGGAGGAAGAGAGGGAAGGAAGGAAGGAAGGAAAGGAAGGAAGGAAGGAAGGAAGGAAGGAAGGAAGGAAGGGAGGGAGGGAGGGAGGAAGGGAGGGAGGGAGGAAGAGAAAGAGGGAGGGAGGGAGGGAGGGAGGGAGAGAAAGAGGGAGGGAGGGAAGGAGGGAGGAAGGGAAGGAGGGAGGGAGGGAAGGGGGGAGGAAGGGAGAGAAAGAGGGAGGAAGGTAGAGAGGGAGGGAGGAAGGGAGGGAAGGAAGGAAAGAGGAAGGGAGGGAAGGAGGGAAAGAGGAAGGAAGGAAAGGAGAGAGGGAGGGAGGAAGGAAGGAAGGAAGGGAGGGAGGAAGGAAGGGAGGGAAGGAGGGAGGGAGGAAGGGAGGGAGGAAGAGAGGGAGGGAGGGAGAGAGGGAGGAAGGAAGGAAGGAAGGAAGTCAGGAAGGGAAGGAGGGAGGGAGGGAGAGAAAGAGGGAGGAAGGGAGAGAGGGAGGGAGGAAGGGAGGGAAGGAAGGAAAGAGGAAGGGAGGGAAGGAGGGAAAGAGGAAGGAAGGAAGGAAGGAAGGAAGGGAGGAAGGAAGGAAGGGAGGGAAGGAGGGAAGGAGGAAAGGAAGGAGGGAGGGAGGGAAGGAGGGAGGAAGGGAGAGAAAGAGGGAGGAAGGGAAGGAGGGAGGGAGGGAAGGAGGGAGGAAGGGAGAGAAAGAGGGAGGAAGGGAAGGAGGGAGGGAGGGAAGGAGAGAGGAAGGGAGAGAAAGAGGGAGGAAGGGAAGGAGGGAGGGAGAGAGGGAGGGAGGAAGGAAGAGAAAGAGGGAGGAAGGGAGAGAGGGAGGGAGGAAGGGAGAGAGGGAGGGAGGAAGGGAGGGGAGGAGGGAGGGAGGGAGGAAGAAAGGAAGGAAGGAAGGAAGGAAGGGAAGGAAGGAAGGAGAAAAGAGTAAGGAAAGGAAAGGAAGAAAAGGAAGAAAAACAAGGCAAAAAGGAAGAAAAGAAAGAAAAAATGAAGAAAGGAAGGAAAGAAAGGAAGAGAAAGATTAGTCTAGCAATGGTACATAGGATAGATTGGAAGAGGAAAGATAAAATTTAAAAACCTACTGGGAAGTTATTGCAGTAGCACAACTATGACCTAATAGTTGACAAAAGGAATGGCAAAGAATAGGTGGACTAAACTTGTGACTAGGAGAATGGTGAGGACACTGGCAAAAACTAGGAACCTGGGAGGAGGAGCCAGTTTTAGGAAAAAGATACATTGAGTGAGTCTGAGGTGGCCCCTCGGATTTGTCAAATAGGTAGTTGGAAATATAAGTTGAGATGTCATACCTACCCCAGAGCTAGGATAAGGTATTGTATGTCCTAGTCAAGATTTTAAAGAATCTTCCCTTACTCTCATCTACTGTCAACTTAAAGCGTTTAGCTTTCACAATAATAATTTATCACAAAATAAAAACCTTCATCCCATGGAAAGTGAGATTTTCTGACATTAAAAATATGTAGATATCTAAAAAAAACTATACTATGTAGCCCTTGTTATCCTCTGCTATGGGCCACACTACCTCTATGTCAGGCAGACAAAAAAGGGCCACAGGGAATATTTGATAAATAATTATATTAGTCTATTGATATTATTATGGGCATATACATAACAAATTTTGGAATTTATTTCCTTTAGTATTGAATGGGAGCATAGGAAGCCCCCTACTGGGAGTTTACAGAAAGTCAAGATATATTGATACCAAAAAAAGTATTACCTACTCCTAGTTCAACACCCAGTGCCCAACATCCCTTTCCTAGCTACCAGATGATACTTCTTTCTCATCTCATCAAATGATTTCTTGAAGCCAAGTCTTGCTGCTTTTTGACATGTGGTTCTAAATTCCTCTTCCTTTTCCCTGGGTGGAGGGGAGGTAGAAGGAGAACACTTCCTTTCCCATTGTTGTATCCATTCCCAAGGAGTATGGAAGTCTCTCCAAATGTTCTCTGGAAATACCTAGCTATGCCTTCTCCTGGTTCCTTCTACTGGGCAGAGTTTCACCTTGACCCCAGTTGATTCCAAAATGGGAAGGAGGGATAGTGGACCTGAAGCACCTTGAGCTTTTCTCTTTCTACCCTCTATCCCCAGAGTTGGAGGAGGCCCATCAGAAGTGCCCACCATGGTGGTACAAGTGTGCCCATACATTGTTGGTGTGGAATTGCTGTGCTCCGTGGGTGAAGCTAAAGAAAATTTTGCACCTGATTGTCATGGACCCCTTTGTGGACTTGGGCATCACCATCTGCATTGTGCTCAACACCCTTTTCATGGCCATGGAGCATTATCCCATGACTCCCCACTTTGAGCATGTGCTCACTGTGGGCAATCTGGTATAGAGGGGAATGAGGGATTGGAGGGATTTCTTTGGAGAAAGGGATGGTGGGTGGTAAATTTCTGAGCATGGGAGGGGGAGAGTCTGCGGGCAAATAGAAGGATGAATGAATAAATGATGCTCACTATGAGCAAAGCATTGTGTTAGGTATACAAATTAAAGCACAAGTATTAGGTGTACAAATAAAAAAAATAAGACAGTCTCTGTTCCCAAGGAGTGCCCATTTTAAATGAGGCTTCTGAGGTCCCTTCCATGATCTATTATAATGGGAAAGACCAAATATAAAAAGTTTCAGCTTCAATTCACGTAGAAAAACTGAGTGGTCCTTAGGATGTAGATGGCAAAACCTTTTACTTAGAGTCATTTCCAAAGAGAAATCCATATCTGCTTTTGATGATGAATCATGTGACAGTGATGAGAATTTTAGTGGTTAGAATTTATTTTTAAAATGGGTTTTCTAAGTATACTCCCTTAAAGGGTCCAGCTAAGTAGCACAGAGGATAGCTTGAAGGGCCTGGAATTAGGAAGAGTTCCTTACTTCCTGAATTTAAATCTGGCCTCAGATACTTACTAGCTGTGTGATGCTGGGTGGATCATTTCATCCTGTTTACCTCAGTTTCCTCACTTGTAAAATGAGCTAGAGAAGGAAATGGCAAGCCACTTCAGTATTGTGGCCAAGAAAACCTCAAATAGGGTCAAGAAGAGTCAGACAGACTGAGAATACTGAACAATAACAAACCCACTTAGTAGGTGAATCCTGTAGTACCTAAAGAGGGAGTTACCAGGTCCAATTTCCAAGAAGGCCTCTCTTGAGGAAGGCTACAGGGGTTGGCTCAAAACAGAGCTGGAATAGAGGCTAAGATAAAAGGAAGTTGTTATTTCCGGTACTGACCTGTCCATTGTTGGCATGTATAACAGAGAAAACAAAATGTGGCTCTGCTATTTATCATCCCTATGGATAGAATTATGGGCAAGTCCCTTCTTTCAGGATTTCAGTTTCTTCATCTCTAAAATAAGAGGATTTGATAAATGAGATGATTTCTGAGCCAAATGATTTCCAGTTCTAAACCTCTGAACCTCATCTAAAGGTGTCTGGAGGATTCTGTGATTGTATGGATAATGGTATGGGTAGGTAGATGTATGTGGAAATGTCCTGAGGAAGTATCTGGAAGTAACCTATATGTGAGGGTTCTTAGAGATATCTGGGCAAGCTAAGTCATTGAGTATGATGGATGGGACTTTGGTGTTAGCTTGTCTTGGAGAAAGAAATCCATGACCCAGGCTCCTGGTCTCTTCCTGGAACAGGGATATAGGGGACAAATGATGGACAGTGTGACTATGCAGTTCTCAAAATGAAGAATATTGGTACTTAAAAATTATTAGGCTCAAATTTCCTTTTTCCCATTCTCTAACCCTAAGGTTTCCAGGCTTGCCTGCCTGTTAGTCTGCCCCAATTTCACTTTCCCATCCTCCCTATCTATTGTTGACATGTACTGATCTCTGTGCTTATCCCCTCACCATTAGAAGCATTAGCACCTCATTCCCAGATCTTGCTGGGAGCCTGGCCCAGACAAAGGGAAGCTGAGCCTACTCTAGTCCTTGTATTAGCTCCTACCACAATAGATTTGGGGAGAGATGGATCCTGATAAACTTCCTATGTTGGGGAGGCAAGAGATCCCAAGAAAGAATGAGAAGGGGGCCTGGGCCTAGAGGGAGACCCCAGACATAGGGCCTTAGGGGGGAGAGCTGGGGTATATATGGAGTGACAAGCAGAGGGACTGGGATGTTCAAAGGGGCTGAGGAATTTCCATCCAGAGAAACGGGATCAGGTCTGGAAATGGGTTTTCCCTTTGATTAAGCCACACAGCTGCTCTGGGGTGTGTTCTACTGGCTGGTCCCTGGACCTTTGCTGTTTTCTGAGGTCTGGGCACCTGCTATGCCCAAAGAAGGCTTTCCAAAGAGGGCTTCAGCATATGCCTGAGGCAGGTGAGAAAATAGGTCCTTTGGAAGGAGAGCTACAGCTTGAACTCTCTTCCTCTAAGGCTTGGAGGCTAAGCAGCTGAAATCCCATATGAAATCAGGATCAGAGACCTTATGAATACTCACAAGAACCAGGACTTTTGAAAAGGGTGGCTCTTACTTCCCTTTCCTTCCTCCATCTCCCACTGTATTTTAGAATGCACCTCTTTTCCACCTTATTTCCCAAATTCCATCCTCAAAAACACCTGAAATTTAATTAAGAAAATAATTCATTCAGCCCACACCAGATTTTCTTTATGTACTTGCTCATAATGAGTGCTTAATCAATCTTGTTGAATTTGAAGCAGACAGGTGCAGAGCCAGGGTACACAGGCCTCTGGGATTGTGCCCATCTGTGCTCTCTTGCCACTGATTTCTTCTAAGCCCAGGGAATAGATTGCTAGTAAAGCTCTGGAGTTCCCTTCTCTATTATACTACAAGTGTCTAGAAACTGCAAGGAATGGGGAGGGGAAAGGAAAGGAGTGAGCATTTACTTAGCACCTACTAAGTGCCAGACACTGTGCTACATGCTACACAAATATTATTTTGTTTCATCCTCATGATCATGGAAGACAGGTGCTATTGCCATTTCCAATTTACAGTTGAAGAAACTGAGGTAGGTAAAAGTTAAATAACTTGCCCAGGAGACATAGCTCATGAGGTCTGAGTAGGATTGGAACTCAGGTTTTTCTTAATTCCAAGTCCAAGACACCATCATTTACTGATGTGCACAGTCCTGGGCTCCCTTTCTCGATGCCTTATAATTTAGAAGCTGTAAAGAGAGAATTCCAAGGAAGTAGGCTCAGAAGGGGCATTCCTAGCACCAATTTATGCATTTAGGAGGGAGGGAGCCATTCTGGGAATGGAGGGAAGAAGATTAGAGTCCAGTCGTAATTCTGGTTGTTTTTCCCAGGTTTTTACAGGCATCTTCACTGCAGAAATGGTGCTAAAACTGATTGCGATGGATCCCTATGAGTACTTCCAACAAGGATGGAACATCTTTGACAGTTTTATTGTCACCTTGAGCTTGGTAGAGCTGGGGCTGGCCAATGTGCAAGGGCTGTCTGTGCTTCGGTCCTTCCGCTTGGTACGTGCCTAATTTGGGGAAGTTCAGTACTCCCTTCTTCCATTATATTGGAAACTCCTGGGGATTGGGAACCATGTCTCTTTTTTTGCCTTTCCTCCTGCCATCTCTCAGGGCAGGTACCATATCACTTACAACAGGTTGAGAGCTACCTGAGATTTGGGATAGCATCTTCCCCATTGTACTGAGAACTCCTAATGTTGGGAATCATGTCTCATTTATTAGACTGGGAGTTCCCTAAGGGCAGGAACTATATCTCACACAATAGGACTATGAATTCTACAAGAGCTGGCACAATTTCTCCTCATCTCCATCTTCATCATTTTCATATAACCACCCCAACTTTAAAACCAGGCAGGTGGCACAATGTATAGAGTGCTGGGTCTGGAATCAGGAAGACTCATCTTCATGAGTTCAAACCTACTGATATACTTACTAACTGTGTGACCCTGGGCAAGTGACTTTTTTTTTTCCTGAGGCTGGGGTTAAGTGACTTGCCCAGGGTCACACAGCTAGGAAGTATTAAGTGTCTGAGATCAGATTTGAACTCGGGTCCTCCTGAATTCAGGGCTGGTGCTCTATCCACTGCACCACCTAGCCATCCCTTTTGTCTTTTTTTTTTTTCGGAGTGGGCAAGTGACTTAACCCTGCTTGCCTCAGTTTCTTCATCTGTAAAATGAGCTGGAGAAGGAAATGGCAAACCAGCCCCATATCTTTGCCAAGAAAATACCAAATAGGATCACAAAGAATCACACAAAACTCAAAATGAATGAATAGCAATAACTTTTAATATTACTTTAATATATATGATCTTATTTGATCTTTATAGATCTTGGAGTACTCATGCCCATTTTACAGATAAGGAAAATAAGAGCAGTTCAGGGACTTTTTCAGTTTTATACATTCATTCATGCATTCAGCAACTATTAATACTAGTATGGGGAGGAGTGAAGAAGGGAATAAGCATTTATATATCAGCCCCTATAATGTGCCAGGCACTTTACTAAGCACCTTACAAATATTAATTCATTTGATCCTCATAACAGCACCTTCTGTGAGGAAGGTGCTATCATTATCCCCATGTTAGAATTGTAGAAATTGAAACAACTAAAGGTTCTTCCTGACTTGAAGTCCAATACCCTGTCAGTGAATGGAACCACCTAGGTAGTAGTACTAATAGTACTACTGACTACTACTAGTATTACCACTATTAGTGATCACCACCACTACTACTATTACCACAGTAATAATATAATAGTATTACTAGTACTAGTACCACCACCACCATGACTATTACTACAGCAATATCATAAATAGTAATAATACTATTACTACAGTACAAGTACCACTAACACCATCACCATCACTACTACTATTTCAGTAATTCAGTGTTACTACTACTAGAATTACTAGTATTATACTACTTTTAGTATAGTAGTATACTGCAATATTAACATAGTACTACAATAGTAGTATAGTAAGTAACACCATCACCATTACTATCACTACAGTAATATTGTAGTAGTAGTAGTAGTAGTAGTAGTAGTAGTAGTAGTAGTAGCAGTACTAGTACCATTAACAACACAACCACTATCACTGGAACACAAAGAAATTTGGTAATTCAATCTATCTGGATCTCATTTTCCTTATCTGTAAAATGAGGAAACTGGATTAAATGATCTGTAAGGTCCCATCTAGTTTTAAATTCTATACCTGGTTAATACCAGGACTTGAACTAAAATCCATACCTTTTGACACTACCCTACTCCGTCCTGATGTCCTTTCACTCTTATGAGGATAGGAACTCCCAGAGGATGGGTACATATAGTTTCCCAAAGGCAAGAAAGTTGTATACTCCATCATATGCCATTAAAAATGGAGGCCATATTTCTCCATAGGGGACCATTTTAATAAAAGAGTTTCATTCTATATGTTCTCATTATTCATTCCCTATCCCCAGATGAGAGTCTTCAAACTGGCCAAATCCTGGCCCACACTGAATATGCTCATCAAGATCATTGGCAACTCTGTGGGAGCTTTGGGAAACCTGACATTGGTGTTGGCCATCATTGTCTTCATCTTTGCTGTGGTGGGCATGCAACTCTTTGGGAAGAACTACAAGGAATGCGTGTGTAAGATTGATTCCAACTGCAGCCTGCCCCGCTGGCACATGCATGACTTCTTCCACTCCTTTCTCATTGTCTTCCGAATACTGTGTGGCGAGTGGATCGAGACCATGTGGGATTGTATGGAGGTGGCCGGTCAGCCCATGTGTCTCACTGTCTTCCTCATGGTCATGGTCATTGGAAACCTTGTGGTGAGTAAGGGAGAAAGGGAACAAGGGAAGAGCCTCCAGTTCCTTCAGGCCCACAGAATCATAGATTGTTAGAACAGAAAGGGCATTAGACATCATCTCTTCAGTTCAGCTTGGCTCATATAATGGAAGAGAATGAGAATTTAAAGAAAATACAACCTGTTAAATGACTGAAATCCAGGGCTCCTGACTCACAATCCAGAGTTCATTTTGCTGTTGTGTTGCCCTTATCCCAATGAGAACTTGGAAATGGGTCAAAATTAATTTTTCTCTTCCCTCCCCCAATACCAAGTTCCATCTGTTCTCTATGAGTCAGGGTTTGGTATGTGTGGTTGTTTAGGAAAGGGGGCAGGGGATAGTTGGAAGAGGGAAGGAACATGATGAGGGTTAGGGCACATTTTCCAGAAAAACAATATTTAATTGATGACATGATAGACTTCTTCCTCCCCACCCCAGAGGCATCCCTTGTCCAGAGGGCAAGCACTCATCCCCACTACCCCATTGGAAGTTGCCTACAACCTAGCACAGCAGATAGGGACACTCAGGTACTAACCTCATGGAGGAAATTGGGGCACCTAATTCCTGGTGTCTGCTGTGCCTTGCCATGTGGTATGTGTCCAGCTGATCTTCTGTGATGGTGTAGTGGAGGGGCTCATGCCACATGTGTGAAATTCTTGGGTTGCTGAGTCAGCATCTTTCAAATACTTTAAAAATTAAAAATGGGGAAAGAAAGAAGGGGGAAAAATAAAGGAGAGTGGAGGAGAGATAAAGGCACCAGAAAAAATGAACCTTTAAGGTGGTTCTAGAAGGCAGACACAACCTTTAAAGGAGTATAGAGAAAATAGTTCTATACAGACACATCTTGGCTGTGTGATCCTAAGCAAGTCACTTCACCCTATCCACCTTAGTTTCCTCATTTGTAAAATAAACTGGAGAAGAAATTAGCAAACCATTTCAGTAATTTTGCCAAGAAAACCCCAAATGGGGTCACAAAAAATTGGACATGACTGCAAAATCCCAGAAAAAATGGTCCCTTCCAACTCTCAATCAGTGTTTATATTATGGAGGGGGAAGAAGAGGAAAGAAAGAAGATTCTCACAACAATTCCACAACAATAACAGCTAGAACTTACCCAGCACTTGTTTTTATAGATTATTTCATTTAATCTGCACAATAACCCTGTGAAGCAGGTAAAATTATTATCTCCATTTTAAGAATAAAGAAATAAAGGCTGAAATAAGACTAAGTAAGGCAAAATTTGAATTCAGGTTTTCGTGATCCTCAGTCCAGCACTGTCCTATGCCCCATTTCCAGCTCTATCCTCATATCCTCACTACTCTAATAGGACAACTAGGCTCAGTGAATTGAGTGCTGGTCTTGGAGTCAGGAAGATGTAAGTTCAAATATGGCCTCAGATACTTGCTAACTGTGTGATCTTTAACAAGTCATTATACTCCTGTTTGCCTAAGTTTCCTTCTCAGTAAAATGGAGATAATAATAGCATTTGTCTTCCACAGTTGTTGTGAGGATCAGGAGAGGTAATGATTGTAACTGCTTTGAACAGTACCTGGCATATAGTAAATGCTACACAAATATTACCAATTATTATCATTATTATTATTGTGGAGAGATTCTGGGAACAGGTACAAACATTGACTTCCCCTTCTTATGAACTTTGTTCACTGCTCCCTCTTATTATGTCTTTATCCCTCTTCCATAAAGAGGAATGTTTGAAGTGAGTTTTGTATTATCTGGATCTATAGTTTCTTGGATTCAGGGAACTCCCAATAAGGAAACTGCTTCTGCCAAAACAAATCAATAACTGTTCTGCAATTTAGGCAGATTACAAAATTGCTCAGGGGCCTGTGATTTACAGGTCATTCAGTCAATATATTTGAAGCAGTATTTGAAGGTAGACTTTCCCAGGGTCCAATGTTGCTATACTAGTTGGGTAAGAGTATGAATGAGGACAGATTCATAAATCTAGAGAGCAGGAAGCAGGCTCAGAATGTATCTAGTCTAAGCCCCTCATTTTATGGATGAAGAAACAGAACCCCAGGGAGGTTGTGATTTGCCCAGGATCATATGGTGGTAAGTTTCCAAAGGAAGATTTGAATCCAGGGCCTCTATTGCCAGAGGTAGTACTCTTTCCATTGTATCATGTTGTATCCTGTGTATATTTGCGTTTCTATCTATCAGAGCACTTGGCTGAGTGCATGTGTTGATCTTCGTAGAATCATAAGATGTTGGGCTAAAAGAGAGATGACAGAGATGGACTGACCTCTCCAGAAAATAGTTGAAAGCTATGTGTATTTAATGTGGAAAAGAGAAGACTCAAGGGGAATGTATGAGAAAGCTGCCTTCAAGTATTGGAAAGGGCTGTTATATGGTGGAGAGATGAGCCGACTTCTTTGGTTTAGCCTCAGGGGATAAAACTAATGTAGTCTGGACATTGCAAAGAGGAAATTTTAGGCTAGAAGGCAAGGAAAAATTTAACACAATTATTGCTGATTAAAAGTGGAATGGGTTATTTTCCCACTTTGGAGATTTTCATACAGAGACTAAATGAGTAGTTGTTGGGCTCATTGTGGCAGGGATTCTATTCTTACAGGGGTGGAGGAGGGGAGAGAGAAAATTTTAGAACACAAGGTTTTGCAAGGGTGAATGTTGAAAATTATCTTTGCATGTTTTTAAAAATACATTTTTAAGAAGCTATTATTAAACAAAAAAAAAAGAAACTTGTCCAAGATCATACAAAAGGGATTTCAAGTCCTATGCCATTTTTGTTACTCTACCCTGTCAATTAAGCAGGGTCAGACAGTATAGGAGCTATATAATATGTACGTTATGTAAGCACAGTATTGGTCAACCAGTGGTACATTGTGCTCTAGATCTATATATGCTTGTATATCTTAATAATAACAATTAACTTTTATATACTGTTGTGCCAGGCATTGTGCTAAGAACTTTACAAATATATCATTTGGTCTTTATAATAGCCCTGGCAAGTAGGCATTATTATTACCCCCATTTTACCAGTACTATATACATTTCTGTGTGTCGGTGGTTGTATCTTTATCTATGAATGTAAGTTGTTTGGGGGGAAGGAAGGAAGGAGATCACAATGGATATAATGCAATCCTAACTAAGCCAACAAATATTTAAATGCCCTATTAGGTGCAAGACATTGTGCTGGGGACTTAGCAAAATGAAAAACAATCCCTGCCTAAGAGGAATAGTCTGGATGGATACAATGTGTGCTGTGAGTGTACACATGTATTCGATTTGTGTATATTGGAGCAGGAAGGAGATATATTGGCAGAAGCGGCGATTCTGTCTGGTCTAAGTCAGGAACCTACAAGAACACACCTCCCTGAGCCAGTACTCTCATAGTCCCATTCTGTTTTAGCCCTTCAGTTCAGTTCAGTCTCACATACTGAAGGACAGGACAGGGGCATTGTGGTGACTGAGCTATGTAAATGATGTGCCCCCCCATCCCCCATCCATTCTCCAGGATAGGCCACCTTACCAGGAGGGGGTGGGTAACAGGTGTGTGTCTGGAGGGAAATATGCCAGCAGCTGTAGGGACCTGGTGTCACCTCCCCCACTTCCCCTTCTCTGTCTACTGTCATTTCCTTTGGGTTATTATGGGAGGAGAGGAAGTAACTCAGGGTGACACAGTAACCCAGCCCAGTCCCTGGCCTTACAGCAGCCCCCTGTGTGAGAGCACTTCTTTTCAATCACACTCTACCCACCCCCAACCTGCTACACACACACACACACACACACACACACACACACACACACACACACACACACACCCTGCCCTGACTGAAGCAGCTATTTCTGTATCAAGGCAGGAGCCGTGCGCAAACCCTGCTGACCCAGAGAGCAGCTAATTCCCATCTCATATGTGCTTCTGGCAACTGGTGGCCACTCCACCCCCTACCCCAGCCCCCTGCTCTTCCCTTCTTGACAGCTGGGAGCCCTGATTTTGCCTGCTTCACAGGAACAAAGGCAGCAGAGGAGAGGGGCAGGGAAAGAGAGAGGCAGAGAGCCTGGGCAGAGACAGGGGAAGGACAGGGATGAGGGCCAGGGTAATGAAGGATGGGGTATAGACATAGGACAGAGGCAGGGGCAAGGAGGGAAGGGGCACAGAGAAGAGGCAGGAAAACCAGGGACAAAAATGGGAACAGAGACAAGGGGAAGATGGGAACACAGACAAGGAACTGGGGGTCACAAGAGGTTAGGAGCAGGGACACTGGACAGAGGAAGAAGGTGGAAGAGACAAGGGACAGGGGATAGAGAAGGATGAGGCAGACAAAAAGGACAATACAATAAAGGGGCAAGGAAGGACAGAAACAAGTTAAAGACCCAGAACAACATTCAAATTGTCCAGTTCCAGAGAGTCCTTCCAGAAACTGGGTGCAGTTAATCTGTCTTCTTGTAGCTCATTGTTCTTATCTCTAACATATAGAAAAAGCAAAACAAATCCAAAGTCTTCTTCTCTATGACAGTTTTTTAAATGAAGTTGGTTTTCTATGACCTACGTTCTCTTCTGTAGGCTAACCATCTTTGCTTCCCTCAATTGATTCCCATATGACCCAGGCTCAAATTTTTCTTAGCCTAGACACTCCTCCTCTTCCTCCTCCTCCTCCTCCTCCTCCTCCTCCTCTTCCTCCCTTTCTCCTCATTTCTTTTTCTTTTGCTGAGGGCAATTAGGGGTTAAGGAGCTTGCCCAGCGTCCCACAGACACTATTCCTCTTAATGCAGCCTAAAATTGACTTAAGCTTTTTTGTTTTGTTTGTTACTGTATCCCACTGTTGACACATAGTATGATTTCAATCTGCTAAAAACAAATAAAAACAACCCCAGATCTTGTGCAGAGGAAATGCTACTTAGTTGGGAATTGACAAGAAAGAAAGTAAAGGAGTAAATCCTTCCAAGTTCAGGAATAAATTAAACAAGGGTACAGATGGATTCAGAGCAGAGCTAACCAACTGACTTAGCCAAAGTAGAGTGGCATCCTGGGACATGGAGTATCAGGATCATACCTAGGGGGTGCAGGGGTCGGGGCAAAACATATTGTATAACACTATTTTATCAATGTACCTGATTTTATCAATGTACCCAGATGAAAACATACTTAGTAAGTATCGTCTAAAGGGTGTGTTGGGGATAAGTGATAGTAATAGTGATAGTGATATTTAAACCACCAGAGTTACCTGCCCCTTCCCCATTGTTTGCTTTTGTGGTTATTCAGTCACCTCAGACACTTTGCGAACCTTTTTGGGGTTTCTTGGTAAAGACACTGGAGTGCTTTGCTATTTCCTTCTCCAGTTCATTTTACAAATGAGAAAACTGAGGCAAACAAGGTTAAGTACTTGCCCAGGATCACACAGCTAGTAATTGTTTGAAGCCAGATTTGACTCCAGGGCCAGTGCTCTATCAATTGTACCGCCTAGCTACCTCTATTGATCTGGAATATCGAGAGGTTAACTTGCCAATGTGTGTCAGAAGGGAGATTTGAACCCAGGTTTTCCTGGCTTCAAAGACAGCTCTTTATCCACTATATCATATGACCTTTCACCTGAAACTGTTTCACCTTAACCGTTGGGACCAATGTCACCTATTATCTCCTAGAAGCTCTAGCTTCAATCTCAAGTATTCTATAGCAGTCCTATACACTCCCAAGAAATGAGAGAAGGGTAAGGAAAGAGTGAGAAAAAAGAAGAAAAAGGAAAAGAAGGAGGAATCTTCAAAGATTTCCAGCAGAGGGGATTGACTACAGATGTCAGGGTCCTTATAAGGAGATTGAGGGAAGTAACCTGAAATGAGAGAGGCTGCATAGCATAATGGATAAGGTATGATTACCTGATTAGGAAGGCTGAAGCTCAGATCTTGCCTCAGACACTTATTAGCTGTGTGATCTTGGGCATATCACTTAACTTCTATTTGCCTCGATTTCCACATTTGTAAAATGAAGGAATTAGAATCAACAACCTCTAAGGGCCCTTTCAGCACTAAAATAAAATATTTCCTCTAATCCTAAGTGTAATATTCTTTCCACTATATCACTAAAATAAAAACAGAACAGAAAACAGCAAAAAAAAAAAAAAAAAAAAAAAAAAAAAAAAAAGGAAATTGAAGTTATCAGATACCTCGGATGAGTTCATTGCCACAGCTGGACATGAAATAATAACTCTTTGTTGCTACAGCTGGCTATGGAATGTTAGTTCTGAGCTTTCTGCCAGTCAAGACAAAAAGGGAAAAATTTGGGGTTTATTTATTTCTCATAGTCTGGTCACAGGATCACAGAATGTCAAATCCAGAAGGTAACCACCATCTAGTCCAACCTCCTAATTTAAATCTAGTAGCAAAGCCAGGATTAGAACTCGTCTCCTGACTCAATGAGACCATAAGTAGATATGACATGGATGAGTTCACATTTTCCTCTTCTTGAATTCATTTTAGAATTTAACTTAAAATCTCAATTAACAAGTATTTATTTGCTTCCTTCCTACCCACCCACTCCCATTTAAAAGGAAGAGGAAAAGGAAATCCTTGAAATCAAGACAAATTCCTGCATTGGTCATTTCAAAAAATCTATGTCTCATTCTATACCTGGCAAAGTCCCTTTGTCAGAAATCACGTAGACTTCTTCATTGTTCCTTGGAATCATGGATGTTGACTATATTGCTCAGAATTCTTGAGTTAATCAAAATTCTTTGCTTTACAATGTTGCTTGTTATTTATAATTATTCTCCTCTTGCTCACTTCATTCTGCATCAGTTCATACTTCCCACATTTCTCTGAAACTGTTCTTTTCATTATTTCTTTTGACACAGTATTCCATGACATTCATATACCACAATTTGTTTAGCTGTTCTTAAGTTTGAGGGATACCCTTTTAGTTTCTAGTCTTCTCCTACTACCAAAAGTACTGTCATAAATATTTTCATATGAGTCCCTTTCTTCTTTCTTTAACCTCTTTGTGTGACCATTCTAAGAATGACATTTTGTTGTTGTTTTAATGGCTTGCCTTTTTTTTAACCAGCTCTTTTTACAGATGAGGAAACTGAGGCAAACAGGATTAAACAATTTGCCCATGGTCATACATTTGTAAATGTCTGAGACTAGATTTGAATTTAGGTCTTCCTGACTTTATGTCTATCTATCCACTGTGCTGCCATAGAAATGAAATAACTAGATAAAGGATATATATTGTTTATTGACTTTAAAGACATAGTTCTAATTTGTTCTACAAAGTATCTGGACCAATTCACAGCTTCTCCAACAGTGCAATAATTTACCCCATTTTTCCTCTAGCAGTCCCTCTAGCATTTGTCATTTTCCTTTTTTTTTTTTTTTCCATAATAATCCAAAGGCTATGAAGTAGAACCTTAGAGTTGCTTTAATTTGCATTTCTCTAATTGTTAGTGATTTAGGTACTTTTTTTCATGTAACTATTGATATCTTGAATATCTTCCTTTGAGAGAACTGCTTCTTCAATATCCTTTGATCATTTGTCACTTGAGGCATTCTGGCTCTGAATTCAAGAAGGAGTTTATCCCATGGAAACTTCTATAAGAGACAGTAATCAGCATAAATGGACAATGTCTTCAACTATGGTTTTGCATAAGACATTTGAAATGTTCATTTCTGAGGTCCAGCTTTTTTTTCTTTTTTGACTTATTAGCATGTTATATTCCTCCAATTACATGTAAAAACAAAATTTTGAAATTTGTTTTTAAAGTTATGAGTTCCAAGTTCTCTCCCTCCCTTCACACCCCCATTACTGAGAAGGCAAACACTTTGATAAGTTATACATATGTACTCATACAAAACATATTTCCATATTAGTCATGTTGTAAAAGAAAACATAGACCAAAATCCTCTCTCCCAAGAAAAATGAAGTAAAAAAGTATGCTACAATCTGTATCCAAACTCCATTAGTTCTTTCTCTGGAAATGGATAACATTTTTCATCCTAAGTTTTTCAGATTTGTCTTGGATCATTACATGGCTGAGAATAGCTGTTATTCATAATTTATCATCTTACAATGTTGCCTTTACTGTGTACAATGTTCTCTTGGTTCTGCTCATTTCACTCAGCATTACACTTTATGTAAGACTTTCCAGGTTTTTCTGAAATCTGCCTGCTGATCCTTTCTTATAGCACAATAGCATTTCGTCGATCATTATACCACAACTTGTTTAGTTATTCCTCAATTGAAAGGACTCCTGAGGTCTATCCTTAAAAACAAAACAAAACAAAATTTAAAAAAAAATTAAAAAAAAAAAACAAACTAAAGGTATAAGATCAAGCCCATGAAGCTACATTAGTAAAGGAATCAGTGAATAAGACAAAGACTAGATGCCTAGGAGGCAGAAGGAATACCAAGACAACATGGTATCCTAGAACATGAGGTGACAGGGAGACAAGAAGGAGATTTAAGAAGAAATAGGGGAGTGGACAATAGTATCAAACATAGAAGGGGCTAAATAGTGTAAGGATTTAGCCATGACGAGGTGGTTGGCAGTCTTTTGAGAGTACAGTCAGAGTAGAATGTTGGCAAACAGGCCGGAACTTGAGGGTTTATTCTCTTTTAATAGGAGTGAGCAAATAGAGACCACCCATCCAAGAAATGGATCCAGCAAAGAAAGGAAACAAACAGGACAGGTGCTGTTGGGATGCTAGAGTTATAGAATGATTCTGTTCCTTTTAGAAAGCAGAACAGTTTAGTGGAAAGAGTTTGGGGCTTATAATCAGAAGACCTGGGTTTGAATCTCAGCTGTGATGCTGAACCAGTTGTTTTCAACTCGCTGATTTTGAATTGATGCATTTTGTTTTAAAAGGAATAATAGCTAGAGGATCACTGGCAGATTATATAACCTCCCTGCATTCTAGAAGACTCTTTAAGTTGTAAAGATTGTGCTCTTTGGGCTTTTCTTATTCATAAATTCCCTTTATTAATGAAATATACTATAATCACTAATATTACTGTAAAGAGGCAGCTAGGCAGATCAGTAAATAGAACATTAGACATGAAAGACCAGAATTCAAATCCCACCTCAGGTATTTACTAGTCATGTGACCCTGAGAAAGTCTCTAAATACCTCTCTGCTGACTCAGTTTCCTCATCTATAAAATAAGAATAGTGACATCTACCTCCTAGGATCATTATAAGAATAAAATGAGGAAAACTTTGTAAAGCACTTTCCAAACCTTAATGTACTATATAAAAACTTTTCTTTCCTCTCAAAATAATTATAAAGAAAACACTTTGTAAATCTTATAGACTTATATGACTAGCACTACTTTCTGGGGTAGCTAGATGGTGCCAGGAAGCAGAGACAGCCAGGCCTGGAGTCAGGAAAACTCCAGGAGTCAGGAGTTTAAATCTGGCCTCAAACAAGTCACTTCATCCTGTTTGCCTCAGTTTCCTCATGAGCTGGAAAAGGAAATGGCAAGCTACTCCAGTAGCTTTGCCAAGAAAATCCCAAATTATTTCTTGTAGTAGTATATAAGAAAAATATGTGTTGATATATCAAGGATTTCTTATGGTGTCCATCTGGCATGTTCCACTTCCAATGGCAGTGGAAACTCTCAAAACTTTTGTAATTGAGTCATAGAGTTGTCATGATAACTTAGCTTGCATATACTCAGTTTTCCCTAACCCAGCTCTAATTTTCCATTCATGATATGACCCTAACACTCTCAGGTAAATCTAGGCAAGTTTAAAGAAGGAGGTATTAAAGAGGCTAAGGGGAAAGATGGATCCAACATCCTCAAAAAAAGGAAGAGATGAGGTACCCCTCCCAATCATTATGTCTTCATGATGTGTTCTATCCTCACCCACATAACATTTTGCTTGTCATGTTCTTTTCAAACTCAACTTGGAAAATTGCTCTCTTGGTCTCTTCCTAGATAGGTCCTGATGACCTGCTGTCTCACATCTCCTCTTCTCACCTGAATGAGGGAAAGAAGAAATTTCTCACCAATCCCTGCTCCTTAGTTTAGGATTTGGGTCTGTCATCTTTCCCTGTCTCAGACCCAGAGGTGGAGGGGATGCAGAGTTGCCAAGGAATGATAAGGCCCCTGCTAGGGAATGCAAAATGACCCTGGATGAGTTCAATCACAGTTTCTTTTCCCTCCAGGTTCTAAATCTATTCCTTGCCCTGCTCCTGAGCTCCTTCAGTGCTGACAGCCTGGCAGCCTCTGATGAGGATGGGGAGATGAACAACCTTCAAATTGCTATTGGACGTATCACCTGGGGCATTGATTATGCCAAAGCCTTCATCCTGGCCCTCTTACATGGTCAGATCCTGGCTCCTGGGGACATGAAGACTGATAAGGCTGAGGAGGGGGAAGGTGGCGAAGAAGAGAAGAAGGAGCAGCAACAGAAGCAGCAGCAAGAGGAAGAGGAAGACTTAAAAAAGGACAATCACATTCTCAATCACATTGATGTGGTAGAATGCCCACCAACCAGTATTGAACTTGACCACATGAACTTTATCAACAACCCATACCTGACAGTGCAGGTGCCCATCGCTTCTGAGGAGTCTGACCTAGAGATGCCTACAGAGGAGGAAACAGATACATTTTCTGAGGCTGAAGAGATCAAGGTGAGCATCCCACCCCATCCCTATCTTCTGTTCCTAATAACAATCATGAAATAATAACAATCATGAAATCATGGAATCTGACAGTTGAAAGAGACTATGGTAACTAATTCAAATTGGACATAAAGGAATTTCCTGTATAACACACATCTCAATCCTCTTTATAATATACATTTCAAAGGCCCATATAGACTTTTCTTGAAGTTCTCCAAGGAGAGGGAATCTACCACTTCTCAAAGCAGGAGCCTAAATTTCCCTCTTGTCAGCTTCCCATCTATTAATCCTGGTTCTACCCTCTAGGGGTAAAGAGAACAAATGTAATCACTCTAACACATGATTGCTTTTCAAATACTTGAAAACATCTCTCTTGCTCCTCCTCACTTCATCATGCCTATTTCCTTAATCAGAAACTCGAATCTAATGAACTCAAGACCCATCATGATCCTAGTTACTCATCTCTGGGTATTCTCCATATTAATCAATGTAATTCTTAAACTATAATACTCAGAAATGAATGCAATACTGAAGATGAGGTGTGATATAGACAGAATATTATAAGATATCTCCTCCTTTTTCCTGGAAGCTATTCCTCTCAGAGTAGCCAGAGTTTAAATTAGTTTTTTTTTAAATGCCTTAGAAATAATAATATTTTAAAAATTATCATATTTATTAATACTTTTTCTGTCTATTAATGCACGGGCTTATGAACTGAAATCGTAACATTACAATAACAACTATATGCTTATATACTTTCTTTTTTATTTTTATATTAGTTTTTAGCTTGTCACGTCACACTGCTGACTTTATTGAGCTTACAGTCAACTAAGACACAGATCTTTTTCAAGCAAGCTACTATATGTAACCACATCTCCCCTGTCTTGCACTTGTGAAGTGTAAGACTTTTTTCATTTATCCCTACCATTTTCCCCATTTGCTTTTCTAGTCATTCCCTTTGGTAGTGAAAACAGAAGCAAAATAACCAAGCTTTTCCTTCCGCCTGTTGTCAGTTATCACTTTCCCATTTCATGTATCCCAAAGTCCTATATCTTCTTTGAATCTCCTTTTTCTCCCAATTTAGCTTTGATAGCAATAATTGCTGTCTCAGATCATTCCAAACTTTCATGCTCTTGATACTATTTTTATAGGACTTTGGTATATTAATCCTTCACTACTTGGCCTTGCTTCCATTTTCTGTGAATCTTTAAAAAATCTAAAATTGGATGGTGAGTTCTTTTTTGTCTCATAATTTGTTTTCATTTAGTTGTCTTTAACTCTTTATGACATCTTTTGGATTTTTCTTGGCAAAGATACTAGATAGAGTGGTTTGCCATTTATTTCTCCAGCTGATTTTATAGCTGAGGAAACTTAAATTAAGGATTTGCTCAAGGTCACAAAGCTAATAAGTATATAAGACTGTATTTGAATTCACAAAGATGAATCTTCTTAACTCAGGTCCAGTGCTCTCTGTCACTTAACTGACGCATCCTCATAATTATTTTCAGACAAATGCCATTTTCCCTCCTCATTGGAATTAATTCCCTTTATGTCTTCAGGATTTTGTTCTTAAGTATGTCCAATCTCTCCTAAGCTGACTTCCCCAAAATAATGTTAACTTATGGGATCCTACTTGGCCTTCCTCTGAGTGTTTTGAGATATGATTTCCCTAAATATAAGGTTTATTTAAGATTATGTCTGATTTTCTCTCCTCTTTCATAGGATCTAGAAAGGAGTACTACTCCCTTCTCTCTAGAATTCCTGCCATTTCTACTATAGCATCTGGTTCATTCACGATTAGTGAGAATTGGATCCAAATTAGAATTTCTCCTTGTTGGTTCCTCAACCTTTTGAAAGATGAAAATGTTACCAAAGAAAGTAAAGAAATTATTAGCTACTCTCTTAGAGAAAGAGAGACAGAGACACAAAAGCAGAAAATTAAACAGATGTCGGGATAACTGAAGCCCTCTTTAAGTGTCCCATCTGTTTTAAACTTCTGATTTGTTTTCCAAACTCTTCATGTATGTCCTTGTTCTGTGCAAATAGTCTGCAGTATAATCCAATGACAAAAATTATTTCTATTTCTCCATCATTAACTTTCACCCAAACATTATCCACCATGTTTTTTCCCTCCAATTCATGGATTCCTCCACAAGCAAACTTTCTTAATATACAAAACTATTCCTCCTTCCCCACCTCATTTTTGTCTATTTTCTATGTGGAGAATCCATCCAGAACCATACGATCCAGCAGTCATGGATTGTGTCCAACCATAGCTGAGGTGATTCCTAAGAGTTCAAATTTATTTTTTGTGAGTTAGGAACCCTTACTTATCTTGCTTGTCTAAGCTTTCATCATTTCTGTATAGATATTTGAGATCAAAGGTTTTATCCCTGGCTCCTTTCTCAGATTTCATTTTGTGAACTTCTGTGTATCTTAACTGTATAATTTAGCTGTGTATCTTATCCAAAATAGCAAGATAATGGATAGAATGCTGATCCTGGAGTCAGAGACCCCTGAATTCAAATCCAACTTCAAACATTTACTAGCTGTGAGACTGTGAGCAAATCACCGAATCTGTTTGTCTTAGGTTTCCTCAACTCTAAAATGGGAATAACAGTAGTATCTAGCTCTCAAGGTTGTTGTGAAGATCACATGAGATAATATTTGTAAAAAAAAAAAAATACTTAGCACAATGCTTTGCACATAGTAGGCACTATATAAATGTTTATTCTATTTCCCTCTCCCCTTTTTCCTACACTGTAACTATTCTCTATGGCACTGAGCTTGGAAGATATAAATAGATAGTCTTCTCCATCCTTTTTAGTTTACAGCCTTTTTGATTAGATAATCAAAATATTAATAGCTACTCAGAAAGGCATCAAAGGCACTGATTTTGGAGTCAAGAAAACTTGGGTTCAAATTCTGCCTCTGAAACACCACACACAAACCACTCAACTCTCAGTGCCCTGAAATCTATAAATCTATGTGTTTTTTTCTTTTTGGGTTTCTTTGTTTTTAAGACTGGTTCTCTCTATCAGACTGGAAATTCAATCACCACTAACAGCACTGTCCCATTCCTGACTGACATGGGTGCTTTGACCTTCTCTGTTGTTGACT
The DNA here is from genome assembly GCF_048593235.1 of Sminthopsis crassicaudata. Classification (NCBI taxonomy): domain Eukaryota; kingdom Metazoa; phylum Chordata; class Mammalia; order Dasyuromorphia; family Dasyuridae; genus Sminthopsis; species Sminthopsis crassicaudata. The sequence continues at coordinate 338,443,509 of NC_133620.1, forward strand.
AGGGCCAATATAATTCTTTTTACTTATCTTGGTGGCTTCCTATTCTTCCACCCCCATCTTTGCTCTCAAGGACTCACCAGGCTTAGTACCCAGAAACTCAGAACTCCATTGTTTAGTCTTCTTCAGTGACAAGGATTATAGGTATGCTTCATGCTGGGCTCTTAAATCTACATTAATAAAGGGAATTTCCAAATCAAGAATTTCACAGATGAATGAAACTCTGTAGATCAATGGGGAGCAAACAATTGAAAATCAAGACAAATTTATATGGCTTTTTTAAGGGCTGGGGGGGGGCAGCTGGATGGTACAGTGGATAAAGCAGCTGCTCTGAAATTAGGAGGACTTAAGTTAAAAATCCAGCCTCAGACATGCTATGTGACACTGGACAAGTCACTTAACCTTGATTGCCTCTTCTTCCCCGCCCCCCCCCAAAAAGCTCTTTCTGGTTTACTTAAATTTTCCTAATAATCTTGAAATATTTTGTCCTCTCTTTTTTTCAATGTCTGAGCTCAGATTCATATCATGACACCCTCTACCTGCATCAATTCAAGATACTTTTTTCTACTCTAACTATTCTTCCTTTGAGATTGTCCCTCCTCACTCCACCTCCTAGTCATTATTAACTTCCTGGATCTGTCAAAAAAACAAACAAACAAACAAACAAACAGCAACAACAACAACAACAACAAAACAAACAAACAAAAAACCCTTTGTCTTTAAAAAGGACTGAATTCCCTGACAGCACTGAGTCTTTTTCCTCACTAACTTTCTGTACATCTAACTCTGTTTCCCTCTATGAGGTCCCCCATGATATGTTCCCTCCCAACCATGCACATACAGACAAGAACTAAATGTCAACAATTCATTATCTTATATTTCTCAGCTCAAAACACTTTCCCAGGAGATGGTGCTGTTGAGCTAGATCACAGTGTCTAGAGAGGGATATTAGCGAGAAGTCTGGCAAACCACTGTGGTCAGTATCTTTGCCAAGAAAACCCCAAATGGGGTCATGAACATACTGAACAACAACAACAACTCATTCTCTGGACTACTAGACCAGGGATTCTTCCTTTTTTATCTTTTGTTTTTTTGTATCATGAAACCTTTTGTTGGTCTGGTGGACTTTTTTCAGAATATTACTTTTAAATAAAAGAAATGACAAATTTCAGTTTGGAGATTACTTTTTCTCCCCATCCATATTCATTGATAACCAGAAATAGAGCTCTGTACTAGAAGAAGGGCCTCCCTAAATCTCTAAGATTTGGGATAGAGGTTCAAGGAAGTAGGGAGAGATCTTAGAAATGAAACAGAAATTGTGTGATGATCAACTAAGATAGGCTTGTTTTCTTTTCAGTGGTTCAGTGATCCAAGTCAATCCCAATAAACTTTGGGTGGAAAACTCCATCCCATCCAGAGAAAGAACTATAGAGACTGAGCATAGAACAACACATATTATTTTCACCTTATTTTGTCTCATGGTTTTTACCTTTTACCTTACTGTCTCTCCCAACATATTACATGTAGAAATATATAAAAAATGAATGTACATGTATAGCAAAATTTTAAAAAGTAACTGGGGATATAATAATATTAAAAATAAAATAGAAAAATGAAACAGAAAGAAAAATATGTCTGGGGGAAAACTTATTCCAGGAAAACAGGAATAATGTTGGCTAGTATCTCTATATGCCCTACTTCCCTGACATCCTTTAGTCAGAGGAGCCTAGCCAAATCAAACCAAGAAGTATTTGTTAAGTACCTACTATGTACTAGACACTGTGATAAACTCTGAGGATGGAAAGAAAGGCAAAAACTAGTTTTTATTCTCAAGGAGTTTTCTCCTATTAGAGAGGAACAACATATAAATAACTATCTACAAATTTAGTAATATACAGGATAAATTAGAAATAATGACAGAGGAGAGACACAAACATTAAAGGGGTTTAGGAAAGACTTCTTCATTTGGGATTTTATCTAGGACCTGAAAGAAGCTGACAGAGATAGAGACAGGGAGAGAGAGAGAGAGAGAGAGAGAGAGAGAGAGAGAGAGAGAGAGAGAGAGAGAGAGAGAGAGAGAGAGAGAGAAAGGAGAGAGGGAGAGAGAAGAGAGAGAGAGGAGAAAGGAGAGAGGGAGAGAGAGAGAGAGAGAGAGAGAGAGAGAGAAAGGAGAGAGGGAGAGAGAGAGAGAGAGAGAGAGAGAGAGAGAGAGAGAGAGAGAGAGAGAGAGAGAGAGAGAGAGAGGAGAAAGGAGAGAGGGAGAGAGAGAGAGAGAGAGGAGAAAGGAGAGAGGGAGAGAGAGAGAGAGAGAGAGAGGAGAAAGGAGAGAGGGAGAGAGAGAGAGAGAGAGAGAGGAGAAAGGAGAGAGGGAGAGAGAGAGAGAGAGAGAGAGAGAGAGAGAGAGAGAGAGAGAGAGAGAGAGAGAGAGAGAGAGAGAGAGGAGAGACGAGAGAGGAGAGACAAGAGAGGAGAGAGGCAGAATCAGAGACAGAGAGGAGAAAGAGACAGAGACAGAGAGACACAGAGAGAGAGAGAGAGAGAGAGAGAGAGAGAGAGAGAGAGAGAGAGAGAGAGAGAGAGAGAGAGAGAGAGAGAGAGAGAGAAGGAAGGAAGAAAAGAGGGAGGAAAGGAAGGAGGGAGTGAGAAAGAAACAGGCAGAGACAGAGACAGAGATAGACAAATAAAGATAGAGACAGACACATAGAGAGAGACAGAGAGAGAAAGAGGGAGAGAAAGAGATGAGGGGGAGATAAAGAAAGAATCCCAGAGAAGGGGAGACAGCCAGTGAAAAGGCCTACTCTGATTGCTCATTCCACATCATGCCATACCTCCAGCTGTAGGAGATGCTAGAAATTCCTACTTAAGCTCCATATAAACCATGCCCTCCATATAAACCATGTCAAAGTTGTCTGATTTTTGGCAAATTATTTAGACATTATAGTATTGTGTGAAGAGCAATAGAGTTGAATAGAAAAGGATCTAGGTTTGAAGCCTAGCACTTACATAAACTTCATAAGGAAATCATGAGTATCAGATTCCTCATCTTGAAAATAAATGCCTGTAGTACTTAATTGACAGGGTTGTTGTAAAGGAAGGAAATAAGCACTTATTAAGCACTTACTGTGTGCCAAGCACCATGCAAAGTGATTTACAAATATTTGTTGAGACCCTGGATATCTTAGAATAGCTGGAGTCTGGATAAGCAAAAGTCTTTATTCTTGGTCTTTTGGGGTAGCTCTCAGGGAATTAGATCTAGAAATCTCCACACCTCCTTCCTTCCTCTCTCCCTCTACCATCAAAGAATGACCCTCCTCCTCCTACTCCACCCACTGATATCACTTCCCCTTCTTTGTCCACACCCACCGATCGATCCAGCACGGAATAGTTAAGTAGAGTCATCCTCCAAACATGTTAATAGAGAAGTGTCCAATTGGTAATTAGCCTCACATCCCAGGTTACCTTGCATCTGCTCATTTGTAGCCTTGATAAATATTATCTTATTTGATTTGCACTATATCTCTGGGAAGTAGGTGCTATTATTATCCCCATTTTACAGTTAAGGGAACTGAAGTACATGGAAGTTAAATGGCCTGCCCAAAGACAGTAAATAGCTGAGGCTAAGTCTGAATTCTGGTCTTCCTGACTCCAAGCCCAGCACCTCCTAACTCTCAATGAGTCAAATGAGACAATTTTTGTCAATTATTATTCTTATTATTCTCACTGGCCTTATCTGTAGACTAAAATGAAGGGAAGCCATTTCAAACTATGGATGGCCTTCCTAAGGGAGTTGGAAATCCTCTATTCAATCTCAGTTCAAATCAAGTCAAAAAGCATTTATTTAGTCCTTACTATATGCTATGCACCATGCTAAGCTCTGGGTATACAAAGACAGACAAAAATAGAGGGAATATATTGGAAATTTGGGGTTTGCACCTATATGACCTTTGCCCTAAAAGTTCCAGAAAATGTGATACAATCCACTGAGGGCCAAATTCCTACTGGGCTGGCTGGTTTTGATGATCACTTGTATAATTTCTAAAAATTCGCAAATTGCTTTGCACACATTATTTCATTTTGCTCACCATGCTTCTGTGAGAAAAAAGTCCTTTCCAGGTGAGGAAATTGAGATTTCTCCTGGTCAAATAAGTGTCAAAGATGAAATTCAAAGCACTCTTTGCATGACAATTAGTCAGTAAACATTTATCTAGTGCCTACTATATACTAGGCACTATGCTAAGTATCCCTATATCTTGGTCCAGACCTCAAAACCTTGACCCACTGTGTTCTCTTGAAGACTTTTCCTTGCTGCTCTTCATTTTTTCATGGATACCCTTCTCTAAACTTTCAAAGATAAGAGATCTAGGGAAGGCTGAGGATGAGAAAGTGGGGGTAGGCAGGATTTAGAAATCTGACTCTGAAAAACATCAGAGTCTGTCCTAGTCCTGGAAAGAAATATAAACTGCTTCAGAGCCTCTCCACCTCTTGCCCCAGGGATCAAATTCCTATTGGGTTTAAACTTGAGGCCATTGGCTCAGATATTTTCCATCCTGCCTGGACATATTTTGCCAAACAGAACCTGAGAGTTAGGATTCGGGCAGGGGAGAATGGTTGAATCTTGTGTCTGGGGAGTTCAGGTTCCTCCTCCTGGTCTCCCATCTTCCCCTGACTTGGGACCCCTTTGGCATGTCCCTCTATCTATTCACTAAACTCTCTCCTCACCAGTTACTTCCTGGTCTTCCTACTCACTGATCTACCCCCCAAATTTCCTTCACTTCTCAATCAATTACTCTCCTAACTCAATAATTCCCTCTCCCCATTGCTCTGTTTTCCCATACACACATTTTTTATTGATCTGCCTCCTTAAGCTCCTCCCACTTCTAATTCCTTCCATAATAGGCTGAGAGCTAGAAAGGGACCTTAGAAAACAGTAGTTACAACATGGGGCTGGAATCAAGAAGCACTGAGTTCAAATCTAGATTCACTTACTAGTTACTTGACTGGACAAACCATTTAACCTCTGTCTGCCTCAATTTCATCAATTGTAAAATTAGGACAAACCATTTAACCTCTGTCTGCCTCAATTTCATCAATTGTAAAATTAGGACCTTAATAGCATCTTTAATAGTACCTACCTCCCAGGATTATTGTGAGAACAAAATGAGCTATTTATAAAGTGCTCGGTACAGTGTCTGTTCCATAATAGGTGCTTGATAAATGCTTGTTTCCTTCCCGTCTTGTATGACCCTGAGCAAACTACTTAACCTCTCTCTCTTAGCCAAAGTTTCCTCATCTGTAAAATGAGGATAATAATAGCACACACTTCACTGGGTTGTTGTGAGGATCAAATGTGAAGGAGTTATATTAGTGCAAGAATGTTGTTATCCTGTCCAACATGTTCATTTTACAGATGAGGAAACTGAGGTTAGGGATATTAGGTGACTTGCCCTGAGGTTAGGGATATTAGGTGACTTGCCCAGTATAACACAGGAAGCATTCAGAACTGAGATTTGAACCCAGTCTTCCCAACTCCAAATCTAGTACTCTATTCCCTATTTCAGGCAGTTTTGTCCAGCACTTTCCTCCCATTCCACTCTCTCCAACTCCCACCTTCCCCTGTCCCTGCCTGGGTCTGGGTCCCTGATGGGGTCCCAGGAGCGAGGGATCACTGGGCCCCTCTGGTCCCCTGCAGAAGCCACCACCCCCCAAGTGTGATGGGAACTCCTCAGTATGCAGCACAGCTGACTACAAACCACCTGAGGAAGAAGAGCAGCCCCAAGAAGAGGAAAACCCTGAAGGAGAGCTCCCCGAGGAGTGTTTCACTGAGGGTGAGAAACCTTGGGCTCCTGGGGGCCAATGCCATCCCTACCCCCTCTTTCATAGAACGCAGTCCCCTTGCCATGGCCAACACTGGAGGTCTTGCGTTGAGAGCTGTGAGGAAGGAGAAAGCCCCCCACCACTTCCCAGTGAGGGACCCAAGAATCCAAAGGAAAGCATTTTGCCTTCTTTCTAAATCCTAACTCACCATGGGCCTCCCTCCAAGTCCTTTCTTAGAACTAACTTAAATCCAGCCTGCCAACATGGAATTCTACTCCTGCCCAGTTTGATGGGTGTTAAAGGACATGTCAGTGGAAAGAGGCCAGTGTTCTCCATGGAGACAGGAGGGACTGAGACGCATTTCCTTCCTTCTTTGAGACCTGGATTATCAAAGATGGAGTAAGTGGGAGGAGGGAAGTTCAAAGGGGAGATTAGGGGGCAGAGGGAAATATAGAGGTCATGTTCCTTTAAGGTGAGATGGTAAGAGTTTCCCTTTGAAGTTCCATGCGTATGGATGAGAGTGAAAGGAGAGGACATATGATAAAGGAAGGGATTTCCGCTTGCTTAGGATTTGTAACAGGCCCCTGTGGGATAGCGATCCCCTCTCTCCTCCTGGTAACCCTTCTTTCTTCACAGCTTGTGTAAAGAGATTCCCTTTCCTCTATGTGGACATCACCTCGGATCGGGGAAAAATATGGTGGAACCTTCGAAAAGCCTGCTTCAGGATGGTGGAACACAACTGGTTTGAGACATTCATTGTGTTCATGATTCTTCTTAGCAGTGGGGCCCTAGTAAGTACCATCTACTGGCCCAGTCCTTCCTTCCCTCTTCCCCTCCTCCCTATCCCCTGGGGTTCCTTTCTAGAGCTCAGCCAAAGGGGAAGACACTGTGCCTACACAGTTCAAACCAAAGTATATAAGACCCTCTTGACCACTCAAAGCAAAAGAAGGAAAAAATATTCTAAATGATTCAGAGGTTACTTTTCTTTAATTTATTATTAATAGTATATGAATTATATTCTTTATAATATAATAAAATTTTACTTATATATATAGATGTATTATATATATATATATATATATAATTTATATATCACTTTAAAGTATGCAAAACATTTTATATATGTTGCCACATTTGATCCTCATGACAACTCCAGGAGATAGGTACTATTATTATTCCCCCTTTTCCAGGAAACCAGAGTTTTTGTGTACCAGAGTACACCAGAGTACCAGAGATATTGTGACTTATCCAGTGTCATACAAATGGTAAATCTCCAGGGTGGGATTTGAACTCAGCTCTATCCACTATGCCATCTAACTACATCATTTTTGGTTCTGGGAATAGAGAAGAAGTTTTAAACTTTTTTTTGGTATATTATGGACTTCTTTGGCAATCTAGTGAACCCCTTCTCAGAGTGTTTTTAAATACATTAAGTAAAACATTGAATTCCAAGGAAATCAACTCAATTAACATACAATTATATAAATATTTTTCTCATCCAAATTGACAGATTTTCTGAAATCTATCCACTGGTCCTTTTGGGGCTCCATGGACCCCAGAGTAAGAATTCTTGCTTTATAGGGTTTATTATTTTAAAAGTAATAGATTGGCCTCCCTTACTCTACTTCATGCAGGTTGGTGATGCTTTAACTGCAATTTCTGTTGGGGTAAAAGGGAGAAAGAGGGTGTTTCCTAGGCCACTGGGGGATTAAGATGCAATGCATTGTATAGTTGCCACCTGCTATACTAGAACATTTCTAATCTCCCTAGTTTTCAGTGATTTCTACATATTGAATTATATTTGGAATTTCTTTTTATTTATTCATGTGATATTATAAATGCTCCTTCCCCAGAAAATGTTCCCCAGAAAATATTAGCTTCATGAATAGAAACCATTTCATTCTTATTTTTATATCTCCACTGACTAGAATTAGACATCATATAGAATGGGTGCTTAGTAAATGTTTGATCAATCGAATTAAAGTTTAGCATTAAGGTTTTTTTTGATGTAGTATTCAGTCTTACTGAATTTTCTTCTACTTAAAAAAAATCTTTGTTATATAGTTCTCTGGGAGAGAGAGAAAAAGATATGGGAAAAATCCAAGTGATATTAAAGCAAAAGATATCAATAAAATCTTTTTTTAAAAAAAGTATTAATATCAATTATCTATCGATTACTATCTATCTATCAATTATTATCGATAATCAATAATACAAAGAATGCAATTATTGAAGTTTGATGAATACTAGGGCTTTTTTAAGTCCTTTGGGGGGTTTTGTGTTTTTTTTAATCTCTTGCAGGGTAGATATTTTAGAAATACATGTAGGATCATATACTTTAGTAACCCTTCCTCTAGTGGTCCATAACCCTATTAATGACATCTCAGCTGAAGGCTGAATAATTTTAACCATCCCCTTCTTCAGGTAACTGGTCAGATTCTAGCTAAGTACTATTTTCTAGGGATTGGTGATATCATTTAAGGGTAAGACAAGCAACTAGGTGGCATCACAGTGCCAGGCTTGGAGTCAGGAAGACAACTTTCTTAGTTCAAATCTGACCTCAGATACTTTCTAGCTGTGTGAAGCTGGGCAAGTCACTTTACCCTGTTTTCCTCTATCTCCTCATCTGTAAAATGAGCTGGAAAAGGAAATGGCAAACTGCTCCAGTATCTCTACTAAGAAAACTCTAACTGGAGTCATGAAGAATCAGACATGACTGAAAAATGACCAAACAACAAGACTTGAGACCACTTCCTTCCTCCATTCCTCCCAAGGTTGCTGCTAGGTGCACATTTCTCCATCTTCCCATCCCTCCAAGCACCTTCATGGCTCTCTGTTCTTCATCTAGGCATTCGAAGACATCTACATTGAACAACGGAAGGTGATCCGAACGATCCTAGAATATGCAGACAAGGTCTTCTCCTATGTATTTGTCTTGGAGATGCTGCTCAAGTGGGTGGCTTATGGCTTTAAAGTGTATTTCACCAATGCCTGGTGCTGGCTTGACTTCCTCATAGTAGATGTAAGTAGCCATGATATGGTCTAATGTCACTGGGCTCCCTTAATAGGTGGGTGGGAGGGCAATCATAATGCATGAAGGCTCAGGATACCAACTAGGACTGTTCTTTTTTATTTATGGAGGCAACAAGGTTGTTGTTGTTGTTTTTTTTTTTTTTTTAATTTTCAATAGTATTTTATTTTCCAAATACATACAAAGATTTTGTTGTTTTTGTAAGAGTTGTGTTCCAAATTTTTCTTTCTCACTCTCTTACCTACCCCCTCTCCAAAACAGCAAGTAATCTGATATAGGTTAAATATGTTCAGTTCTTTTAAATATATTTCCATGTGTGCAAAAAAAAAATTAAACCAAAAGGGAAAAAAACATGAGAAAGAAAAAACAGACAAACAAACAAAAAGGTGAAAATTCTATGCTATAGTCCACATTCAGTCTCCATAGCTTTCTCTGGATGCAGATGACATTTTCTACCTCAAGTGTATTATAATTGCCTTGAATCATTGTATTGTTGTGAAGAACCAAGAACATCACAGTTGATCATCACATAATTTTGTTGTTGTATAAATGTTCTCTTGGTTTTGCTCACTACACTCAGCATCAGTTCATGTTAAGTCTTTCCAGGCTTTTCTGAAATCAGCCTTCTCATCATTTCTTTTAGAACAATATTACATTACATTCATATACCATAACTTATTCAGTCATGCCCTAATTGGTGGACATCTACTCAATTTCCTTGCTATTCCAAAAGGCTACTACAAATATTTTTGCACAGGGGGCCCTTTTCCCTCTTTCCCTCCCCCTTTCCCATTAGTGTCACGGCTGGATTAAAGAGTATGCATTGTTTTATAGCCCTTTGGGCAGAGTTCCACCTTGCTCTGGATCATTTCACAACTCCAGTAACAATGTATTAGTGTCCCAGTTTTTTAGCATTCCCCTCCAACATTTATCATTATCTTTTCCCATCATCTTCATCAATCTGAGAGGTGTGAAATGTTATCTCAGAATGCAACAAGCTTTTATTAAGTGCTTCCCATATATCAGGCAAGACAAAAATGAACACAGTTACTGATCTCAAAGAGCTTGTAGTATAATAGAATATGTAGCTTCACTTTCAAAATAAGGAGATATCAGAGAGCCTGGTATTTTCCCAAAGGGTTGATAGGAAGATCCCAAAGAGACTCAAGCTAGACAAAGAACAGATTGAACAGGTTTTGGGTGGAAGAAATGGAAAAGGAGGTAGGAATGTGGCCAACTTAAAAGACAAGTATCTTATATTTATATATCCTTTTATCCTTTTCAAAGCCTTTTTATCTATTTTGTCTCATTTGATCCTTATAAAATTTCTATCAAGTCATTATTTTTACCCCCATTTTATGGATTAAGAAATTGAGATTTGAAGACAACTCTGAGATTGGCTAAAATGACAAGAAAAGATAATGATGAATGTTGGAGGGGATGTGGGAAAACTGTGACGCTAATACATTGATGATGGAGTTGTGAACGGATCCAACTATTCTAGAAAGCTATTTGGAACTATATCCAAAGAGGTATCAAACTGTGTATTCACTTTGACTCAGAAGTGTTTCTACTGGCTTTATATCCCAAAGAGATCTTATGTTTGTGGCAGCTCTTTTTTTAGTAGCAAGAAACTGGAAACTGAGTGGATGCCCATCAACTGGAGAGTAAGTGAATAAGTTATGGTATATATATATTATGGAATATTATAATTCCATAGGAAAAGATCAGCAGGATGATTTCAGAGAGGCCTGGAGAGACTTAACATGATCTGATGCTGAGTGAAATGGGCAGAACCAGGAGATCATTGTACATGACAACATCAATTTGGCTTTAATCCCTTTCCCGGGTTTCTCCCAGGAACATCAGAATCTAGCTAGTATCTAGATAGCAACAGATGGAAAAAGGTTCTCAAATTCTACGCAAAGTCTCAGAATAGGTTTCCCAACATTCCAATTATATGATGATCAATTCTGATGGACATGGCTTTCTTCTTTTTTCTTTTTTCTTTTTTTTTTTGTTTTTTTTTTTTTTTTTTCCCTGAGGCTGGGGTTAAGTGACTTGCCCAGGGTCACACAGCTAGGAAGTGTTAAGTGTCTGAGATCAGATTTGAACTCAGGTCCTCCTGAATTCAAGGCTGGTGCTCTATCCACTGCGCCACCTAGCTGCCCCGACATGGCTTTCTTCAACAACCAGTTCCGATGATCTTATGATGAAGAGAGCCATCTGCACCTAGAGAGGATTGTGGGAACTGAGTGTGGACCATGATCACAACATAGCATTCTCACTCTTTTTCTTGTTTTCTTGCATTTTGTTTTCTTTTACATTTTTTCCCTGTTTGATTTGATTTTTCTTGTGGAGCAAGATAATTGTATAAATACGTATGCATATGGGGCAGCTAGCTAGGGCATATAGTGCAGTGGATAGAGCACCAGCCCTGAAATCAGGAGGACCTGAATTCAATTCTGTCCTCAGACACCTAATACTTCCTAGCTGTGTGACCCTGGGTAAGTCACTTAACCATAATTGCCTCAACAAAAAAAAAATATATATATATATGCACATATTAGATTTAGCATATATTTTTAACATGTTTAACATGTTTAACTTGGGAGAGGGTGGGGAAAGGAGAGGAAAAATTGGAACACAAAGTTTTGCAAGGGTAAAGTTGCAAAATTATCCATGCATATGTTTTGAAAATAAAAAATTTTAATAAAAAAATTTGTCTTGATAAGATTAAGTGACTTGTCCAAGGTTATTATACACCAAGCAAACATCAGAGTTGGGGCGTACTTTTCATGTACTATGTACCATGCATGCACTGTGTTGCTTCCCTAAGCACCTTCCCTTTGCTATTCCCCAGGAGGCCGGACTCAGGGGTCATTCAAAATATTTCTAGTTCTCAAGAGCCGTGTGATGGGGGAAAGAGTGACACATGGAATTTTGTCACTGGAGGAATGTGTCTATTAAGGGACAGTCCTCTCTTGGCTTAGGAGAGATGCATGTAGTGGATAATATCCTTTGAGGGACCATGGGGTCATATTCTCTATCTCTGTCCTTGCCACTAGGTGTCCCCCTTTCTAATTCTTCCTCTGACTTCTCTCCTAAGGTCTCCATCATCAGCCTGGTGGCCAACTGGTTGGGTTACTCTGAACTTGGTGCTATCAAGTCACTCCGGACACTTCGGGCCCTTAGACCACTCCGGGCCCTGTCCAGATTTGAAGGCATGAGGGTAGGTCTCTAAGAACTTGGGACTGGAGGGAAAATGTGAGAGAGAGAGAGAGAAAGAGAGAGAGAGAACGAAGGGAAGGAGGGAGAGAAAGAGAGGTTGAGGAAGAGGGAGGGAAAGGTAAGGAGAGAGAGGAGAGAGGGAGAGGGAGAAAGGGGGGGGAGGGAGGAAGGGAGGGAGAGCCTCCAAAAAAATAAGTAATGAGTGAACTTCTTTTCAGTAATCACGATTTACTGTCTCCTGCCCAAGGGACCTTTTAACTAAGCAAGAGAGCAGACAGGGATCCAAATGTCTATGGCCTATACTCCTGAAGACCTAGCCTCAGTCAGAGCCACTGAGAAGCTTCTCACACCAAAGGCAGCCTCAGGCTAGAATTTGCTGAGTGGTCTAGATACAGTTGTGGGGAGGGAGGGAAAGGGAGGGAAGGGGGTTGGGTATTCATGAAGAATAACCGGATGAGGCTTGGGACAGTCACACATAGTACCTAATTAACAGGAAATATTTTCAGTTTGGATAACATCTGACCCAAATTCACATCTTGATTTGTCCCAGGAAGCATCAATCATTCTTGGATTCCTATGATAAAGACCCATCCCCTGCCCCATTCCTATCCTTGCTTGGGTTATAGCTCAAGGAAATTGCTTCTTTGTTAAGTTTTTTTGAGAAAACTTTCTCTCCACCGTTAACCCTCTGGGAGAACTCCATTACTTCTCTTTGTCATTGAGATCATGGAAAAAGAGAGCAGACATTCTTCCTTGGTTATACCTAGTGTTGAAGTCTTATTTCACAAGTCAAATTAATAATAGTCCTTTCTTGAGAACCCACAGAGTCCCCAAAGAGTCAGAGGATTTTTTTTTTTTTGAGCTGGAGGATTCTCTAGGGATAATCAGATCTAACCACCTCATTATACAGAGGAGGAAACAGAGGTTGTCATTCATAACTTGCCCCAAGTCACATAGAAGGTAAGAGGTAGATCTAGGCCAGAATTGAAGTCCATATCTTCTGAGTTTTCTGACTTGAAATCAAATGTTCCCCAACAATTTTGCATTAAGTATCTTGGATTCAAGAGTTGGAATGGACCTTAGAGTTCAACTAGTACACCCCACCTCACTTCACAGATAAGGAAACTGAGGCCTGGGAAGTTAAATAGTTCGCTCAAGGTCACACAGCTGGTAAGCGGTAGGATTTGAATCTAGCTCTTCCTAATTACAAATTTAGTACTGTATCCATGATACTATGGAGTAGAGAGGAAGAGGTTGAAAGGAACAGAAGTGAGCTACTACCCAATAAGGGGTAATAGTCTAGTGGTAGAAATGGTTTATAGAGTATCGAGGTGATATGGTGGGTAGAGTACCGAATCTGAGGTCAGGAAAACCTGAGTTACTAATTAGTTGGGTAACTCATTTTACCTTCTTTGCCTCAGTTTCTTCTGTAAAATGAGCCAGAGAAGGGAATGGCTAACCACTCCAGTATCTCTGCCAAAAAATGGGATCAAGATATAACTGAACAAACTACAGAGGTAGAATGTAGGAAATATAATTATAGAGAAATGAGATTAGTTTCCTTATGGGGCCTTTACCCCCACAAACATGATGCAATGGAAAACATTAAGACATAGACATGGATGACAAAGTGTTTAGAACTAAGGAGGGGTCACTAGATAACAATTAGTATTTTTAAAAAAGGGCTTTAATGGACCACAAGCTCAATATTAGTCATCAGTTTGGCATGGTCACAAAACTTTTTTAAAAAGTTAATGTAATCCTGGGCTGCATTGAGACATGTTTTGTATCCAAAACAAAGTAGAGAGTTCTCATGTATTCTTCCCTGGTCAGTTTATATCTGGAAAATTGTGATCAATTCTGGAGTTCACATTTTAGGAAGGACATTGACAAAAGTATGTCCAGAAGTCAACCAACCAAGAAGGTACTAAACAATATGTGACACATGATTGAAGGAACTGGAAATAGAGGGTGAGGGGTAGGGAGAGAGTCATGGACAATTAGGCAGAGATGAGAATAGAGTTTGAGTATCTGAAGGAATATCATATAAGAAAAAGGATTAGACTAACTCTGTTTGGTACCAGAGGGGAGAACTAGGAGCAACTGGCTGGAAGTCTTAGAGAGAGTCTGACTCTATATAAGGAAAAAAAATTCCCAGTAATTAGAGGAACTGGGATGGATTCCTTTAATGAGCTGCCAAGCACTAGAGATCTTCAAGGAGAGAGATTGGAGGCATTCAGGGGATGTTGCTGAGGGGATCACTGCTCTAGGAAGAATCAGACTAAGTGGATTCTGAGGTTCTTTCCAACTCAGATTGTGTGATTCTGTTAAGGCATATTTTGTCCAAGGTTGGAGGAAACTCAACAGAAAAGAGATAATTTAGTGGGATTCTTTAGGGGAAGGCTGTTGGCTGACTGGCAACTATGAAAATGCAGACTCAAGCATAGGAAGGAAGCCAGTAGGTCTTCCTGAATCTGAAGCAACCTGACATGCAAGGGAGGAAAACTTTCTCTTTCCATGATGGAGTTTGAGTTACTCCTAGAGGCCACTGGTAACATAGTAGTTAGAACTCCAGGACTGGAGTCAGAAGATCTGACACTTAGTAGCTGTGTCTGGACAAGTCATTTAACACTGTTTGCCTTAGTTGCCTCATTTGTAAAATTGATGTAAAGATTGCATCTACCTTTCTAGGTTGTTGTAAAGATCACATAAGATAACAATTGTTTAAAAGCACTTACCATAGGCCAGCTGAGTGGTATAGTAGATTGAAAACTGGCCTGTAATCAGGAGGACCCAAGTTCAAATACAGCCTCAGACACTAAGTAACTATATGATCCTGTGAAATCACTTAAATTCAATTGCCTTAAAAATAAAAAAAAAAGTGCACATTGTAGAAACTATATAAAATGTTTGTTGTTATGTTCAGTCATTGCAGTCATGTCTGACTTTTCGTGGTCCCATCTGGGATTTTCTTGGCAAAGTTACTGGAGTGGTTTACCATTTCCTTCTCCAGATCTGGATTTACAGATGAGAAAACTGCAGTAAATATAATTAAGTGACTTGCCCAGACTCACACAGCTAGTAAGTGTCTGAGGATGAACTTGAACTCACTAAGATGAGTCTTCTGGACCCCAGAACTGACACTATATACTGTACGACCCAGCTACCCCTCATAAATGATTACACCCTTCCCCTAATACCACTTGTTTAGTAAAGTCTAACCTTATTTACCTATGATTTTCAAGACAAGACCACTCTAAATTTTTATAGATAGATTTTTAAATAGAGATGCTGTTATACTATGGTCCACACTATACATATGTTTTGTGGCTCAAAATACTATGATCTATACTAACTAGGTAGCACAGTAGATAGAATGATGAACCAGAAGTGAGGAAGACCTGAATTCTAATTCTACCTCAAATCCTCACTTGTTGTGTAATGCTTAACAATTCCCTTAATCTCACTAGCCCATAGCTTCCTCAAGTGTAAAATGAGATGATAATAGCACCTATCTCCTAGGATTATTGCTAGTATCATTTGATACTAGCAATCTAGTATCTTGTATAACATCTGCACAAATATTAAAAACTATACTTATCACAATAACCTTTGAAGGTTTGCAAAGTGCTTTAAATGTCATCTCATTTGATCCTCACAAAAAAACCCATGTGCTATTATTATCCCCATTTTACATATGAGGGAACTGAGACCCAGAACCATCAAAGAGTTAGAGTTTGAATGAAGAACCTTTGATTTCAAATGCAGTGTCTTTCTCCCATCCAATAGCACCTCCCTTGCAGATGAGGGACCACTCAGGGTTTTAGGGACTTGGGGTGGTGAGCTGGGATAGAAAGGTCCTGGAACTTTGCTTTCCTTTCCTATCTTAGTTTCTGGTGAACAAACAACTTTGGGTGATGGGTTGAGTTTCCATCAGGCCCATAAGCAATTGGCGGCTAGCCACCTCAAGTCTCCGCATGGGGAAGTGACTGATGGAAATAAAATTTGTAGAAACTAAAAATAGCTCACCCTTATATATCCTGCTGAGTTACAGAGCACTTAATATATATGGTATTTCATTTGATCTTCACATGTAAGAATAGCAAGACAAATATTGATATCCATTTATTATAGATAAGCAAACCGGGTCCTAGAGCCATTAGATTTTTTGGCAAAGAGATAGTGAGTCTGATGGACTCAGGATTAGAACCCAGGTCTTCAAACTCATTCCAACATTTTTCACCATCTCAAGAAACTTCTGTGATAAATCATAGATCTGAAAAAAGACTTCTAAGCAAATCTACAGAGTAAACAATATTTGTTATTGTTCATTTTCAGTTGGGTCTGTCGCCTGCCGATTTGTGACCTTATTTGAGGTTTTCTTGGCAAAGATACTAAAGTGCTTTGCCATTTCTTTCTCCAATCATTTTACAGATGAGGAAACTGAGGCAGGCAGAGTTAAATACCCAGGATCACACAGCTAATAAGCATCTGAGGCCAGATTTGAATTTCTGATTCATCTAGCTGCCCAAACAATCTTTGGGAATTATATCCAAACATTTTGCTTACTACAATTGTTCTTATCCCTTCACTAAGGCATTCTACCCTAGCTTTTACTTGGAAATCCATCTTTTAGCATTTATATGTAACACTTTAAAATTTGCAATGCCCTCTAGTGTCTTTTCCACGAAAATCTCAAAAGAGGTCATAAAGAATTGGACCTGATTGAAACCATTGAACAATAATAACAATCTGTTTTTAAAAAATCTACCAGAATTCACAAATTCAGACTAAAATCTCTGCTCTAGTATTCTGAGTTAGTAATGTTAGACTATGCTAATCAAGCAAGCAAAATTCACTACACCTTTATGGGAAGAGAAAAAAGCCTTCTGACTTCTCATACCAGCCTATTTCAGATAAGCTTCCTTTTCTATGCCTGAGATTATGTTTTCATAGTTGCCCAGTCAGCCAGGGAGGGGAGGGGGTAGGAGGAAGGGGAGAAAAGTAATCATGTGTGGCTGAGACCTCATTTCCTATTTTAGGGGGAGTCAAGTTGGAGTGTTTTTGTCCCTTGCCCAGTGACTTGTGGCAAAGATACTTCCAGTGAAAACCACCCCCCCCTCCTCTCCTCAACCCAGGCAGCCACATTGGCAACTGAACAGAGAACCCCACACTGATCTAATAAATAACTTGACCTCAGATGGGTACCAGGACCCCTCCCAAGAGCTGTTCATCTTCTAATCCCATGCTTTCACTTCCCAGCCAATCCTCTACTTCCAGACACATGGCTCTTTCCAGGCAAAAACCTTTCCATTGTCCTGTCCATTTGGGAAGTTGGCTAACTGACTGCTTTAAGTATCCGCTTATATCCAAACATTTTGCTTACTACAATTGTTCTTATCCCTTCACTAAGGCATTCTACCCTAGCTTTTACTTGCTCTGCCAGCCCCTACCTCTGATCTTTTGCTGATAGCTGTGCCACAAACTTAGGAAAACTTCCTGGCTCTTTCCCTGAGTACTGCAGGAAGTCTTCATTCCCATTTAACTCCATTCATTTCCACTCTTTACTTTTTTTGAGTGTTTTTGCGTCCTAACTCTGCTATCAGACTAGAATTTCCCAGATGATGGCAGCTGTTTCACCCTATTCTACTCTCACCCAATGGCTCATGCACTCCTTAAGCACAGACTAGCTCCTTCCTCCATTGGGTTAGGGCTTGGAGACCTGACATGCTAGATAGGGTGGAAAGGGGAAGATTCTGGGTTCTAATCCGTAAACCTCCCCACCTACCTGTCCCCTTGCTCCCAGGTGGTGGTGAACGCCCTCCTGGGTGCCATTCCTTCCATCATGAATGTGTTGCTCGTTTGCCTGATCTTCTGGCTCATCTTCAGTATCATGGGTGTCAACTTGTTTGCGGGGAAGTATTATCGATGCATCAATACTACCACCTCGGAACTTTTTGACATCTCTGAAGTCAACAACAAGTCAGATTGCTTCAAACTGATGGACACTGGGGAGGTTCGATGGGTCAATGTCAAAGTCAACTTTGACAATGTGGGCCTTGGCTACCTCTCACTCCTGCAGGTGGTAAGTGGCAGCCCTAGGCCTCCAACTATCATCTCTACCCCATTTATCTCAACTGAATTTGTCCTTAGTTCTTTCTCCTGACCTCTTCATTTATATTCATTGAAAATATACCTACACTGTGGGAAGTATTGAGCAATGGGGCTCAGTGGACTGAGTTTTGGACTTAAAGTGTAGATCTTTATTCTCTGATATTTCTTTGCTCCAACGCTTAGTCCAATGCTTAATAAGTGCTAGTTAGATGAATAACTGAGTGACCTTAGATAAATCACTTAACTTCTTCTGACCCTCAGTTTCCCCATCTATATGATGTGGATACTAATACTTACCTAAGAAGAGTGATGTGAAAATCAGACTAAAAAATACATGTATTCATAAATAAATAAAATGAGTTATTATTAATTATTATTATGAAACCTCTCTGGATCTCAGCTGCATGTGAAATGGGTAAGTAGCAAGCACCTACCTCACAAGACTGTGAAATAATATATTCAAAATACTTTGCATACTTTAAGGAACAATGGAAGTATCAAATTTAAAGATTTTCTTGCTAGGGATCTTGATTCAATCCCTCCAGAGTGCTTTAGAATTATCTGGTTTGTTCCCTGATGGAGATGGAGACAAGAGGAGGTAGTGACTCTACTCAAGCTATCACTTTTTTTTCTTTTCTCCTTTTTAGTCTTTTCCCTGTTTCTGCAGCAACAGTTGTTTCCTGATCTTCCTGTCAGCTAGGGTGTCTCATAATAACAACCACCGTGATAATAATAATAATTTGCATCTGTATAATAATAACTCAAATGTATCTAGTTTTTAAGATGACTAGTTTATAGAACATTTTCACAAACATTTTCTCATATCCTCCCAACAATTCTAGCCTCAGATTTCCTCAGAACAATACATTTTTTAATGCATTGTATTTAATGTTGGAGCAAAAAAATATCAGAGGTAGGTTTTGAATCCAGATCTTCCTGTGGGATAGGCAAGTCAAAGATTTTTTTTAAATTCTAATTTTTCAGGTGAGAAAATAAGGAATGAGAGGTTAATTGACTTGCTAATAGCATTTATAGATTATTGAGTCTAATCCCTTCACTTTATACATAAGGAAACTGAGGCCCAAATAGTCAAGTGTTTTGGCCCAGAATGATATAGCTTCCAAGTGTCTGAGTCAGGATTCAGATCCAGAATTCTGTTACACTCAACACCCTCACTCTAAGGCTCAAGGCAGTCAGCCTGGCCCAGCTGATGTCCCTGCTTTGGGGAAGGCAAAACATGAGAACCAGCTTTGTGCTTTTTAGTGGGTAGGAATTGATTTATAAAACTGGAAGGTCAGGTGAGTTGATGAATTTTCTAGTAAATGCACTCTCCTTCCATCAAAATGCTTCTGACTTTCCCCTTCAACTTTTTCCAGGCTACTTTCAAGGGCTGGATGGACATCATGTATGCAGCTGTGGATTCTCGAGAGGTCAGTGAAACTGGACCACACAGACAGGCCTCCTAAATCCTTGACTTGTTAGGTTAGGTGAAGAGAAAGAAAGATAAGAGGTTCCCCTTAATTTCCCAATTCTCCATGGAACTCTGACTTGTAATGTGATATAATTTTCCTATGCTATTCCATCCCCAAAATTGCCAGATATAGTTCTGTCTCCTCCAGACCCCCTCTTTCCTCTCCTTTCCTTTTCTGGAGGAAAGACTCTCTCTTCCACAGTGGGATTCATAATGGGATTGTGGGGGTGGGGGAAAGGAGCTAGTAGTTCTGTCTCTCTAACTGGGTAGTTACTGCTCATATGCCTCCATTCTGACTCGAAAGATTGAAGAACAACCCCAGTATGAAGTGAATATTTATATGTACATCTACTTCGTCTTCTTCATCATCTTTGGAGCATTCTTCACCCTCAATCTCTTCATTGGAGTCATCATTGACAACTTCAATCAGCAAAAAAAGAAGATGAGTATCATATCCATTTTCTTCCCTCTTCCTCCACTCCTTCCTTCCCTATCTGTTCTCCTTTTACCTCCATTCCTTCCACCTTTCCCTTCCAGTTCTTCCCCTTTCCCCATGGTCCTATTTCCTCTGCTTGCCAATTCCCACAATCTTTTCATTACTTATACAACCCTTTCTTTCTACCCTCTTAATTTCTGGACCCTTTAGAAGCATAGAATGGCAAAATGATAGAAGACTTGACTCTCTTCTTGGCTTGACTTGTACTTGCTTTATTGAGCTAGGGGTCTCTCCTAGAATTAATGGTTCTAAGAGTCATGATGCACATGGAACTAATTGCTTGGTTGTTAGGAGGATACTGGGGGTTGAAGGGATGGGCACAGGCTTCCCCATCTAAATGGGTTGATTTGCATTATACTTTGGAGGAAAGGACATCTTCATGACAGAGGAACAGAAGAAATATTATAATGCCATGAAAAAACTGGGCTCCAAGAAGCCGCAGAAGCCAATTCCTCGACCTCAGGTATAGTCTCTATGGTGAGATTGTGGGTAGTATGGTGGGGATGGGGAAAAAGAAGAGCCCCATGAAGGCACAGAATGTTTCCTCAACCTGCTCTTTCACTTCCAATAATTATCTTTTGGTTTGCCACCCTCAGTAAATTCATATTTAAAGAATTCTATAAATATTTTTGTTTATATTTCACTATACTGGTTTTCTGCCCCCCCTCTCCTCCGCCATCTTAGCACATCTCCCTTATCTATTGGATAAGGATCTCTTTGAAGGGTGAGGATATGGGAATGTTAGTTCTATATTCCAAGTGGGCAATAACTTGATGAGCATGAACCAAACAAAGGGAGATAATCCAGGTTGAGAGATATCTCAGCTAGTGGTTCCCCTGAAACAAGAGATGCTCCCCCCAAAAAGACCTTTGTCCTGAAGGATCCCACAAAGAATTCCCTGATGGAGATGGATTCCAGAAGGGTTTTCAGTAGAGAGAGTAGTCAGACCCAAGCCATTCTATCTCCAACCCGCACTCCTCACTGTGTCTTAAGGCTCCTCCAAGGTGACCTGATGTACCTTCTTTCTCTCTTTTCTGTCTGTTGTGTCCTGTTCTCTCTGCCTCTCTGTGTGTCACATGGCTGTCCTTCCTGAACTCCCCTATGTCCCATCTCCCATTTTGTGCTAAAGAACAAGATTCAGGGCATGGTGTATGACTTTGTGACCAAGCAGATGTTTGACATCTTGATCATGTTCTTGATCTGTCTCAACATGGTCACTATGATGGTGGAGACAGATGACCAGAGCCAGCTCAAGATTGACATCCTTTACAACATCAACATGGTCTTCATCATCATCTTCACGGGCGAGTGTGTGCTCAAGATGGTAGCGCTGCGTCATTACTACTTCACTGTTGGCTGGAACATTTTTGACTTTGTGGTGGTGATCCTCTCCATTGTGGGTGAGCACCAATAGTCACCAGGTTCCCCTTACTATATGCACATATCTGAGCATCCCCTCCCACACACAGACAAGATACATGTGCACATAAATCTGTCCCCATAATAAAGAGACACATCTCAAGAAAATAAGCATGCTGATGAACCCATGTAAGCACACTAGGTAAAATACATCACCTAGCAGTGATGTAATCAAGGGAGAACCAAGAAAGACATTTACATAGGAAGTCACTTCACCCTATTTGCTTCAGTTTCCTCATCTGAGAAATGAGCTGGAGAAGGAAATGGCAAGCCATAGCTTTCCATCAGCACTCTGCACATCTCAACTATACACACATGGTCTGGCAGAAACACAAATAGGCATATGTGAACACACTGGCTACCATGTACATGAATGAACATAATGCATATAAGCAGCCATATCCATACATCTGAAAACATAAATGTGTACACATACATTCTCATGCATATAAATCCTAAAACTTAGAACTTATAAGGAACTGCATCTCTCTCTAAACCATGGATTAGCCTCAAAGGGATGAAGACCAAAGTAGTGAATCTTCTCCCCCCCCCCACTCTCTTTGACTTCTGGGGAAAGGCTGGCTATTCAGAAGATTCCCTGGCAAAGCCCAGCAATAATAAATTAGGGGAAACTCCGAAAGGACAAAACCAGGAGCATTGGTAGAAGTGACAGAGGCAAATTTAAGCTTGATGTCAAGAAAAATTTTCTATCAGTTCTATCACACTTTATCTCTGTTTTTGTTTCTCTCTTCTCTTTCTTTCTGACTCTCTCTTATACAGGTCTTGCCCTTTCTGACTTGATCCAGAAATACTTTGTTTCGCCCACTCTGTTTCGAGTAATTCGTCTGGCTCGGATAGGACGTGTCCTGAGGCTGATCCGAGGTGCCAAGGGTATCCGGACCTTGCTCTTCGCCCTCATGATGTCTCTCCCTGCCCTCTTCAACATTGGTCTGCTCCTCTTCCTCGTCATGTTCATCTACTCCATCTTTGGCATGTCCAACTTTGCCTATGTGAAGAAAGAGTCTGGCATTGATGATATTTTCAACTTTGAGACCTTTGGCAACAGCATCATTTGCCTTTTCCAGATCACCACCTCAGCTGGCTGGGATGGGCTTCTGAACCCCATCCTTAACAGTGGGCCCCCCGACTGCGACCCTGAGCTGGAGAACCCAGGCAGCAGCGTCAAAGGTGATTGTGGCAATCCTTCCATCGGCATCTGCTTCTTCTGTAGCTACATCATCATCTCCTTCCTCATTGTTGTCAACATGTACATCGCCATCATTCTGGAGAACTTCAATGTGGCCACTGAGGAGAGCAGTGAGCCACTGGGGGAAGATGACTTTGAGATGTTCTATGAGACATGGGAAAAGTTTGACCCAGATGCCACACAATTCATTGCATACAGTCGCCTCTCTGACTTTGTGGACACCCTACAGGAGCCTCTGAAGATCGCCAAACCCAACAAGATCAAACTCATCACTCTGGATCTGCCTATGGTCCCTGGAGACAAGATCCACTGCCTTGATATACTCTTTGCTCTAACTAAAGAGGTTCTAGGAGATTCTGGTGAGATGGATGCCCTCAAGCAGACCATGGAGGAGAAGTTCATGGCAGCCAACCCATCCAAGGTTTCCTATGAACCCATCACCACTACACTAAAGAGAAAGCAGGAGGAGGTATGTGCTGTGAAAATCCAAAGAGCCTACCGCCGACATTTACTTAGGCGTTCAATGAAGCAAGCCTCTTATCTCTACCGGCATAGCGGAGATAGCAGTGGGTTTGAGGCTCCAGAGAAGGAGGGGCTGATTGCCGATGCCATGAACAAGATGTATGGGAATAACAGCTCCCAGAAAGAAGAAGACAAAGCAAAAGGGGAGGCTGGTCCTGCCCTGGGTCTCATGCCCATCGATGCCCCAAATTCAAGCCAGCCATCCCCAGAACCACAGGGGCAAGGAGTCCGCCCAGGGGTCAAGGAGTCACTTGTCTAATAAGATGGGGTAGATAACTTCCTTCAGTGGGCTCTGCCCCAGGTGGGCTCCCCTGTTGAACCCTGCACTCCAGCCTATAGGTTTTAGTCGTGTGATGGAGGTATGCTTTGAGACAGAGTGATGCCCGAATCCATCTTGCTGGGAAAGATTTGGCCGATTGGGGGCTCACCTTAGAATTCAGAGATTCTTTCTCCCAATCTTGCACAGTCCATGTGAAATGTGAATTGTCTACTGCCGGCTGAAAGAGCTACAAGAGCCTCAAGAGTTGGGGTGAGGAGCTTGAGTGTCCATCCCTTATATCTGTCACTCCTCAGTTCCCCCTTTTTGTCATCAAAGCCACTCTCTCCCTCCCTTCTGGGGGCTGCCATCTATCTCCTCTCTGCCCAGAAGCTTTAGGACCTGACTGCTTTCTTCAGGCACTCAGTCCATGGCCAGTCACATGACACCTAGAACCCCAACAAGCTATACTCGGCCTTCCCAACCCATCAGCTGTGTTCACATCTCCAGTGTCTTAAGGGTTGCCTGGTCCTCTTTTCTCAGAGGAATTCAGCCACCCACTCCCCTCTCAGAAGAGAATGATGTCTTAAGAGCCGAGTCCATGGGAAACATCATATTTGGGGCCTATGCTAACTTCAAGCATCTTCTAAACCCGGCCAGTACCTCATCAGTTATAGAACTCCCTGGAAAAGATGATTCGTCAGAAATCTTATTGATACAGACACAGTCTCACAAACAACCCTGATATTTGGACCACCAAGTCACCTTTTAGGAGGATGTGGATCATGGAGACTTCCTTTTGGTGATCCTGAGAGATTTGTCTTCCTAGTCCCTATTCAAACTGGCCATGTCCCCTTGGGAGCAGATATAAATAAGGACATAATTTTGAAATTTTATTTTTTTATGAAATGTGGTTGGCCAGGAGCCAAAATCAGCAATTATGTACCAGTTGTGCAGATAACATAAACATGGCTAAAGTGTAAAATTCTTTGCTGGGCTTGTCCAGACTGTTTGAGGGGAGAAAGGGGTAAAGGTTTCTGTTATTGGGAGGAAAGGCATATTAGGATAGCAGGCTAAAGCCCACCCCACTCTAGAGAACTACAGATTCTCTTTTCTTCTTCAAGACATAGAGATTGCCTCTTCCTTATTCCCACTCTACCCACTACTCCACTTCTCTCATTCTACCACCCTTCCCCTAAGGCCAGAGATCCTAGAAACAGTTAATCCCATTCCTATAGAAGGGGACAGTGAGGGCCCAGTAAATAATACTGTCAGAATCCTCAAAGGGATTCAGGGGTTCTGGTCCCAAATGCCAGAAGTCATACCCTTGGCAATGGGCACCTCAACTGTAGTTCCAGCTGATTTGGAAATAAATACCACCTTTCTAGAGCTCTGCCCTGGTTACTTCCCCCTCAGGAGATTAGGGAGAAAGGTCCAAGGCCAGAGAGGGAAACTGAGAGGCTGCTCAGGGAATTTCTTTTAACACGCTTCCCTCTGTGTGTATGTGTGTTTGTGTAGGTACTCATGTATGTGTGAGCACATGCATGGTGTCTTTGGTGGCTGGGCCTCATGTTTTTTCAGATTGAGTACTAGATTGTCCCAAGTTCCTCTTCTTCTTCTCATTTCTCGTGAAAAATTTGACTAAAGTTCAGGAAACCGTAAAACCTTCAAAAACAAGAGCACCCCCAAGTGTTTTCTCTGTGTGTGTGTGTGTGTGTGTGTGTGTGTGTGTGTGTTGATAAGCATGAACACTCATTGCTCACCTCTCTGGCATTGTACCCTCTCTCCATCTCTGAATCTTTCAGCATCTCCAGGTCTCTTTTGCCACTCCATAATAGGTCTTTATGACTGTCTCCCTTATCTCTCCTACTATTTTTTGTGTTTTTTCTTCCCTGGACCTTGAAAATTTTTCTTTAACCGACAGAAAATTGTCAGACTGGAAGCTTTCTGTCTGTGGCTAAGATTGATTCTCTGTGCACATGAAAGGGTTTGGAGTTCTACCCTTTTCCCCTAACTTTGGGCCTGGCCCTCTCCTGTCAACCTTTCTGAGGTTCAGACTCTCCTTTCCCTGCCCTGCCCCACCCCACCCCTGCCACACATACATTGGGCAAACCAGGATTACTGACCAGTAAGAACAGGAGTGTCCCTGGGGCTGGAACTGCCTTAAATGGGCCCTATGTCCTGGGTGGGGATGATGCAGCCGCTCTGAGCCAATTAAGGAGAAGTCTGTTTCCTTTGTATATTTCTTACAATAAACATCAACCCAAACTGGTCCTGTTGTCTGAGTTGGACAAGGAAAGAGAAATGGGAGGCAGTGTATGTGAGAGGGGAGGGATAAAAGGGTAACAGGGAAGATGAAGATAAGGTCATTAATTTAAAGCTGAAAGGCCCTTTGGTCATTATCCAGTCTAACCTCTCTTTTACAAATGCAACTCATACCCGGGGAAAGCAAGTGATTTTCCCAAGCTCACACAAATAAGTAGCAAAAGAGAGATGTGGATTTAGATCTTTTGGTTCCAAACCTAGTGTTCTTTTCTTTACAACACATAAATCACAAAAGGGTAAAAAAAAAAAAAAAAAAAAAAAAAAAAAAAGGGCAGTGAGGCAGTACAGTGGTTAGAGTGCTGGGTCTGGAGCCAAGAAGACTCATCTTGATTTGTTCAAATCAAAACTTATTAGCTGTGTGATCCCTGTTAAGTCATTTCACCCTATTAGTTTCCTCATCTGTAAAATGAGCTGGAGAAGGAAATAGCAGATCATTCCAGTATTTCTGCCAAAAAATTCCCAGCTGGGGTCACAAAGAGTAAGACACAACTGAAAGATAAAAGGGGGGTGGAGGAAAAAGGCAAAGACTGTAGCCATATGATCAAGCCAGAATAGACCAGGGTTCAACTTCTATTCCTTGACCGTCCCTTCCAAGAAAGGTAGTGTAATAGTATAGTGTTATAATTGGAATCAGGAATCAATCAATCAATCAATAAATACTTAAAATATATTTAAATCCTGCTTCTGATGCATGTTAGCTATGGGTCCTCAGATAAATCACAATTTCTAATTAAATTGCAACTTTAAAAAAATGACCACTCTGTGGGACAGCTCCTGCTTTCATCCCTAGAGTATGGTGGATATTGACTAATACTTGTTGGGTGAATAACTGAATCCCCTTCTCCTGTCATATCTGTACGGTCCCTCAGGTTTAGATGTCCTTCCCGTGTAAATCTCTATTTTTATTTAAACCCAGTCTCCCAAATAAACTGAGCACCTTCTCTGTCCAAATCCCTGGGAATAGGAAGGGGAAAATCTGAGGAAGGAAGATCCGATAAGGTTCATCCTGGCCCTCTGGGACAATCGTACCCCTTTCAACTTTTTTTAAGGCTCCACCCCATTTATCTCCTAGTCCTTTAGAGGAAATAAGCATTCTCACCCCAGGGGACCACATAGACCATTTAAAACATCAAATCACATATCCATCCTCCCAGCTGCAGGTCCTAAATAGAATTTAAGAAACCTGATTTGACTTAGAGGTGGTGCGAACTTGATGGAAAAGCTGATAAATTTGGAAGTCAGGCTGATTTTTCTTATCCATATCTCAATTTCATTGCTTGTAAAAGGAGGGGATAAGGCTAAATATTCTCAAAAATGCTTTTTATTCCTAAATTCTGTGTTCCAGCCTAACTAATAGCACTTTCTCTCTTCTTAACTCCCTTATTTCAATATCTTTAGCTCAGTCTCTAATTCCATTCCTACCCCTATAAGGGAAGGAGAGTCAGATTGAAAGGAAAGGTGATACTAAAGGGACTGCAGAGGGGAGGAAGATTGACATTAGACTGGGGAGGTGGAGAGGGTGGGGTACTATGTTGTTGTGTTAAGGCACAGAGGGAACAGCATGATCCCCTGTGTAATAAATAACCCGTTATCCAGAACCAGGCAGGCCTGAGCTGGAGAGTGTCCCCAGAGCTCCCCTCTGGGGCCCAGGAAGCGATCAGCCCCATGTGAATAGGAATGAAGCTACAAAGGGCACATCTGCATTATGACCACAGACCTCCACATGGCCCAGCTTAGGGGGGAATAAGGGGGGGAAAGGACAGGAGGGGATGTGGGGAAAGAGATGAGCTGGAAGATAAAATGAGTTCTCATGGAACAGAGGTTTCTAAGGCCTAGAGATTTCATTTGACAAGATAGGAAAATAAAATGTCCAAGGACCCTCTCCCATCATCCTTCCGCCCCCCAACTATACACTCCAATCACTGTAACTACTGTTAAGCAAACAAATAAATCTAACCCAAAATTCAGTTACATCCCAAATCTTCACTTGTTCTCCTAGTTTTGAGGTCTGAAAGGAGTCTCTAGGTTTTTGTTCCAGGAAAATGGGGATCTCCTTCCCCCAGGAAGATAGGGATCTGTGATAAATCAGAGTCCCCCCAAGTAAAGCACAGTGCCGCTATAAGGGTCTGCAGGCTTGGAGTTAACGAGATACAGGGCCCTATTGCTCTCCTTGCCCTGTCCTGATCTGCCCTGTCCTCCCTTCCTTCCCCCACCCCAACCCCCATACACGTGCGCACACACAAACACGTCAAGCCAGCCCGGAGTCCTTGTAAAGACCCCAGGTCACTGAGCTCACGCCTATTTTGCTTGTAATCCCCAGGCTGTTCCACGGGCTGAACAGCTGACACCTTTACGGGGAAATGTTATTTTGTTTTGCCCAAGAACATCTGTAAACACCCAGGAACATCTGGAACAGCCTGGAACCCATAGTTCTGATGATGACGCTTGTTATTCCCTAGATTTCAAAAGTAGGGAGGGGACAAGGGGCAGAAGAGGAGAGAAGGGGAGAAGGGTAAGGAATCCTGAATTCGGGTAGAGAGTCTTAGTTAGCAAAGGTCCACTGTACAGAGAGTTCCTGCTCTTGGTACCAAAATATTGAGACACAAAACAGGGTCACATCTAGTGTTCTCACAATTCTTATCTTTTTTTTTTTTTTTTTTTTTTTTTTTGTCTTTGATCCCTGGGGCTTAAATCTCTTTTTAGGACTATTTTTGTTATTGTTTATTTTATTTGTTTGTTTTTTTGCTCAGGACTAGGTTTATTTGACTTCATACTGTCAGACATGCACAAACTTCCTTGGCAGATATACAAAAGAGCTGTGTCACTGCAAACTCACTGTGTGAGTCTTGGATCCCAGACTTTATATGAAGTCTAGGAAAACATATTTCCCCTCTCTACCAGGAAAAAACCCTGTTTCTTCAGCACTGAGTTTCCCCATACACTTTTTGTTTTTTTGTATTTTAAATACTTCTTCTGGTTTCCATTTTTTTATTATAATTCTATTGCAGTTAAATCCAATATTGTTTCCTCTTAGAAATTATTATGGTTTTTAGAAAAAGGATAAAGGGAATGAGGGAAGACTTGAGGCAATTGTGACCGACCAAAATCCAACTTATGTTCTTTTCCCACTTTTCTTAGAGAGGAAACACAGTCAGAGATAGTAATGCACCTGAAATTAGAAATCAATCAGTCAATCAACATATATTCAAAGTCTACTGTGTGCCAAGGCCTACATTAAACACTACAAAGGTAACATAAACTGCATTTAAAAAAACCAAATAGTCACATAAACTCAAAAGATTTTTTTAAGTAGTTGTAGTCATATTAAAATCTAAGCAGTCAGTTGGTCAATAAGCTTTTAAGTGACTGTTTTGTGCCACACACTGAACTAAATTCTAGGAATTAAAAAAAAAAAAAAAAAAAGACAAAACATAGTTCCTGTCCTCAAGGAGCTCACAATATAAAGGAGGAGATAATGTGCCAGTGACTTTGTACAGACAGCATATATAAAGGATAAATAGTAAATAATCAACAAAGGGCAAGCACTAGAATTAAGAGGAATGGAGAAACACCCTCACAGAAGGACCTTACCAAAAATTAAAACCAAAGAGTTCTAAGAAAAATACTTTCAGTTGATCTGGTCCTATCATATGTTCAATTAAGTGTTTTGTTCTTAATAAAGTTTTCTTGCAAGCAAGAAAATAAAATCTAAGAAGGTTATATTTTTGTTGAAAAAACTTTATTATTCAACTAGTGGTGGTTTATGAAAAGATTTTTTTTAAAAGCAAGAGTAAATTAGTTAACTATTGGAGATATAGAACACAAAACTTTAAATTTGCTATAGACCTACTAAAAATTAAAAATTCTAAAATTTTGATACCATGGTGAATAAGCCTCTCTTTATAGTTGTCCTATTTATTTTTCCAATGTCTGACTGCAGACTTCAGCTCAATGAAAAAATTCTTATTCCAAAAGAAATAATGTTTGCTAAGGACTTTCTTTCCAGTGACTTTCTGAGGTGACCAGCACATGCACTATTACCTACTTTTAAGTCATTTTTCAATCATGTCTGACTCTTCATGATCCTACTTGGAGTTTTCTTGGCAAAAATGATTTGCCATTTCCTTCTCCAGCACATTTTACAGTTGAAGAAACTGAGGCAAATAGGATGAAATGACTCTTCCAGGGTCATAAAGTAAATGTGTGAGGACCAATTTGAACTAAGGACTTCTTGACTCCAGGTCTGGCACGCTATCCACCAAGCCACCTAGCTAACCTTATCTCATACTAATCCTCTTCATTTTTCAGCCAAACTAGACTACTCCTTTTCATCTTTTTTCCATAAGAGAATTCCTTCTGCTACTTTCCTCTCCATTCTTTTACTCATGCCATCCCCTGGGCTTGAAATTGATATCTCCCCTTTTTCTGTCTCGATGTCCCAAGGCCCTTCCTTCAAAGTCAAACACATTGAGTTCTTAAAGACTTTCCTGATACCTCTCTCTCTCCAAGTGAAATAATCTATCCCTCTTTATTTTTCCTATAGTGCTTTGCCTGCTTGCTTTCTCAATAAGTGGAGGAGGGGTTGAAGGGAAGAACTAAAATTTTGTTTAAATATTAAAAATAAGTAAAATAAATAGATTATAAGTGCTTTGCTTGGGCCTCTACACTTATTCAAAAGTATCCCCTAAAAGATTACTAATTTTTTTTTTTGGCTTAGACCCTCACTCTCAAGTAAACTCCAAGGAAATCTGAATAAAATGTAGGCCTGATTTATCAAAGTTTCCCTCAGGTGTAGAAAAAAGAAGATCCTCAAGTTCTGAATAGGCAGTTAATCCACAGTATGAGTATCAAATACTGGACAGTATTTCAGCCACCACAGAAAAAAAAAAAATCTATAATATAAAAAGTACTCACAGATGCCCATGAACAAAGGCAGAAATATAAAACACCCAAATAATTCATTAGATTTTTTTCAGACTGCTCCACCCCTACCCACTCTAACACCCAAGAAAAAGACTCTTTGGAGTTACTTAGTAAACACACCCTACTGACCTTCCACCTATTTAAGGTACACAGTCTAACTGTCTCAAGGCAACATTATAGCAAGGTTCAGACCTCTTGGCCCTTGATAAGGTGGTTTTAGTCCTCCAAATTCAGGGGATTTATTGAGAATTCTCTTCTTTCTCCAAGGCACATTTAGTCAACAGGCAAGCATCCAGTTCTCTAACTCAGGAACTTTCTTGCTTGTAAACTTTAGAACGGAGGAACCATTTAGAATAAGATTATCTACAAGATCATCACCAAAACTAAAAACGTGCGTTCTCAGGATTGTTCATTTCTGACTTGTATGGAAGAAGACAGCCAGGAAGTAGAGGCCCAAGGAGTACTCTATCAAATCTGACTGGTCAAATACAGACCACTCATTTGTAAACAAGCAGGAAGATGAATTTGACCCTCACAAAGGGCTTGTGGTGAACCTCTTCCTCAAGTAAACAATAACGGCTGGATTCATCCGTTAGCTAAAAATCAGATTTGTTGGTAAAAGTTTTCTGTAGGATAGTGGGCTCCTTCACTTAACATGCTTCCCTTCTCAGTAAACTGAATGTTTATCCAAGGAAGGTAACCTCAGACATGTGGAACAAATATTAGATTCAAATGGTCTACAGAATTATCTTCCTTCATACCATTTTCATCCCTGCTCAGAAACCTATAGTTACTCTCTATTTCTTGTTCTAGCAAATCTGATTCATTGACTATGCCATTTGAGGTCATCAAGTGCACTCCCCTTACCCCCCACTCCCAATCAATCTCCAACTGTGGGCTTCCACTTAAGACAATCCACTCCCATTCTGCCTCCATCCCATGCCATGGTTCTTGACTTCCTCTTTTCCATCCCATCCACTCTACACTTCAAGTAGGGTTGCCCATGACTTCTCTCCCAGACAGCTTAAACCCAGTTCAAAATTCCTTCCTTCTTCTCCCCCCCCCCCCCCCCCCCCGACTAACTCCAGCCTGCTTTCAACATTCCATTGTTGTTTCTCTTATTATTGAAGATGGAAGATATTTTGAGAATCATCAGCAAAGGGCAGACAATAGTTTGCAACTTCCCAAATTAATTCCATCCTTGGGCCCTCTACCCCAAAAATAACAGGAGGGGCCAGCCTCTTCTTTAATAGATGAAAAAACTGAAGCCAAAAAAAGTGATTTTTCTCAAGGTCAATAACCAGCTCAAACTTGGTCTTCTTTGTAAATCCATTCTCTTTCTATTACTATTGATTAAGCTGTGAAGCAGTAATCAAAGATGAGAAGAAAAAAAAAAAGGTTCTTCCATGAAATAGGTTGGTAAATGTTTAACAATCAGCTCTCCAGAAGAAAAAGTAAAATATGCTCAACATACTTTTAAATTTCATTTGCATTAACATTTTCTCTATTACTTTTTCAAGTCTTTTGTACTTTTTGTACTTTTCAAGTACAATCAATTCAACAATAAACCAAACCCTTATTTGTAGTATTTGCTGATTTCCAAGGCCTAAAGGTTCTCACTGAAAATTTAACAATTGACTCTCCTGACCAAATTCAACCTGACTCTAGCACATCTTTGGTTTCACCCCAAGTCTGAGAAGCAAGGAGCAGACAAGAGAGTTTGCAGCTTCCCAAATTAATCCCATCCTTGGGCCCCACCTCCTCTACCCCAGAAATAACAGGAGGGGCCAGTCTGTCCCCTGAGTCTAGATTTGCATGGCAGGAAGAGGCCTAGTGGGGTGGGGAATCCAGGCTGCCTAGCAAGCTGTAGCACTTCCCTCCAAGGAGCCACAGCCATGGAGGTCAAGACCTGGGTCAAGGACAGAATCAATTTGACCATGGTTGGGCTGGGACTGCCTACCATCTCCAAAGAAGGGCTTGTGCTGCTTCTGTTACTCTCAGGTACTCAGAGAGGCTGACTTTGGTCTCCTTCCACTCTCCACTTTTCTTGCTCTTTTTCTGTCTTTGTGTAGATTACAAGAACAGTGCACATTTAACAAGGGCTTTTTTAGCCTCCTGAGAATTGTTTTTTTTTTTCTTACATCCTTTCTTGTGAGGTAGGTCAGATCTTTCTCTTTGTGTCTAGGTTTTTCTCTGTGCCTTTCTGTATCTTCATAGATCATTCTGTCCCAATCACAATTTTTGTCTACGTGTTTTTGCTTTTTTTTGGGGGGGGGGATTGTTTTTCTTGTCTCTATCTTTGTTTCTCACTTTCAATGTCTGTGTTATTTCTCTCTTGGTCTCTTTCACTTTCTGTGTCTCTCTTTGTCTCTCCTACTTTTTACGTCTAAGTCTTTGTATTTTCTATATCTTTAAAAGAATGGAACTAGAAGGTGTGTAACTAAGGGTCTTTCCAGTTTACTAAAGTTTGGGACTCTGTCTCTATCTTTCTGTGTCTCTCTATCTCTCTCTGCCTATCTATCTCTGTCTATCTCTGTCTCTGCCTATTCCTATCTCTGTCTCTCTGTCTGTCTGTCTCTCTCTTCTTGTCTCTCTATATCTTGTCTATATCTTTATCACTCATGTTTCCTGGATCTTTATTTCTGACTCTGGGTAGAGCTTGTATAATCCATGAATCAGTCAATAAGCATTTCCTAAGCTATGTGTCAGGGTCTATGCTGAGGACTGGAAATACAAAGAAAAAGTAAAACAGGCCCAGTTTTCAAGGAGCTTACAATTCAAATGGGGAAGACAGCGTGTACATAAATAGGTATTACATAAAAGAGAGAGAGAAAATACAAGGGGAAGGCAGTATCAGTTGGGAGGATGGCAAAGGCCTCTTGAAGAAAGTTGTGTTTGAGTTGAAGTGTTGAAGCAGGAACAAGGATTGTAAGAGGCAGAATAAAGAGGAAAAGCATTCCAGGTGTGGAGAACAATGAGGCAAAGAGAGGGGAGATGAGATGCTGTGTTTAGGAAACAGCAAGCAGATTAACATAGATGTATTGTAAAGTTTATTGAAGAGAATAATTTGTAATAAGAATAGAAATGTGGGGAAGGGCCATATTCTGAACAATTTTAGATGCCAGATACTTTATATTTGATCCTAGAGATATTAAGGAGCTATTGAAGTTTACTGAGTAGAGATATGACATGATCTACCCTGGACTTTGGGAAAATCGCTTTGGCAGCTATGTAGAGAATGGATTGGAGTGAAGAAACTTGAGACAGGAAGACTAGTTAGGAGACTCATTACAATAATCCAAGGGAAAAGTCATAAGGACCTGAATTAGGATGGTAATTATGTGAATAAAGATAAGGGGAGATATAAGAAAGATGTTTGGAGATATAAACAATAAGATTTGGCAACAAATTGTGAGAGTGAAGGCAAGAAGTTGCAGATGATGTCTAAGTTGTGAACCTGTATATCTAGAAGAACAATGGTGCCCTTGAAAGAAGTATATAAGTTCAAAAGAAAGGGGGTTTTGTGGGGGGAAAATGAATTCGTTTTGGATGTATTGAATTTGAGTTTTCCTGTAGGATGAGTTTGAAATGTCCAGTGGGCAACTAGTAATGAAGGCCTTGAGCTTAAGAGAGAGATTAAGGAGATTAGGTGATTCCCAGATCTGATGCCTGTAGTGGGAGCCCTGTGTAGGGTGGAGAGAAAAAAGTGAGGAAAATGGAAATTTTGGTAACTTGGAGTCTGCTGAAAGAGGAGAGAATGCTTTCATAAAGAAGGAAGTAGAATGTAGACTCCCCCTCCTCTGTGTTCTGTATATTAACTCAAGAAAAAAAAAAAAAAGGGCAATATCTTTGGACCTCACTTTCCTCTTTTATAAAAACAAGAAGCTCAGACTAGAAAATCTCTAGAGTCCTCTCCAGTTCTAAGGTCTGAAAATCTAAAATTCAGTGTTTTAAGATTTCTTTCATCCCTGATGTTCTATAATTTTAGTATTTTGAAGGCAAAGGGTTCCATAAGCACTTCTCTTCCTTGTTGCTCATCTCTCTTTTTTTCCCTATTCCTATCTTCCTTTTATTTCTATACTCCTCTCTTCCTAGCTTGCCTCCCTCCTTTTGTCCCTTTCCATCTGTTGAATCTCAGCTATGGGAAGTATAGAAGAATCAGTTGAAGTGCTGGGACATGGGAGAGTAATTGTGGGAAAGAAATAATCATGCAGTTAGGTAGTGCAGTGGGTAGAGCACCAGCCCTGGAGTCAAACTTTCAAATCCTGTCTCAGACATTTGACACTTAAAACTGTCTTGACCCTAGTTAGATCACTTAATGCTGATGGAAGGAAGGAAGAAGGGAGAGAGGGAGAGAGGGGAGGAAGGAAAAAAGAAGGAGGGAGGGAAGGAAGGAAGGCTGGGAGGAAGGAAGGAAGGAGGGAGGGAAGGAGGGAGGGAAAGAAGGAGGGAGGGAAAGAAGGAAGGAGGGAGGGAAGGAAGGAAAAAAGGAAGGAAGGAAGGAAGGAAGGAACGAAGGAACGAAGGAACGAAGGAACGAAGGAAAGAAAAATTATATCAATGGGAATGATTAGAATTTGAACAAACTAAAAAAGTCAGATGCTTCCTATACTATAGGATTTCCCTGATGTTCTTTTGGCCCCAGTGCTATCTTCTCTTATCTTGTCCACCTGATTCTCTTCTTTCTGCCCCATGTTCCTCAGCAGGTGAGATGGTCCTGGGAGCCCAAACAATTGAGGGTGTTGATATCCGTGGTTCCAGAGGTTAGTAGTTCTATTCTTTCTCAGGGTACTGTATCTAAGTCATTGAGGGAGGGGTAGTAGGGGGGCTGGGGATGAATGGAGGGAGAGATACCTTCAGTATATCTTGTTTGAAAAGCTCTGGAGGGCGGGGGAGGGCCTGACCTTTTGCTATATCTGCATTTCCTTGGCATCCCTGATAAATGAATTTCTCTGTATTTTCATGTCTCCAGGGTCTTCTGACCAAATCTTAACTAAGTCTTCACTGTCTCTCCCATGCTATCATTCATCATCAATCGCAATTATTGGCAATTATTTACTGAGAGCAAGCAATGATCAAGACCACACTAGGGGCAAAGGAATATATAAATGTAAACCCAACAATCATTTACTACATGTCTACTATGTGCCAGGCACTTGGAGATAAAAAGACAAACCAGTTCTTACTTTCAATGATTTTTCATATTAATCTCATCCAAAGAGGTAAAGCCATGGGCTCTGACCTCAAAAGGCTTATCATCCAGGTGCAGAGACAGGACACACAGAAAGGTAAAAAGTAACCCAGAAAAGTACAGAGATTTGTGTGCCACAGAAGAAAGGTCATTGTGGACCCTGAGGTCATGTCAGGCTCAACAGAGAAGCTGAGTAGGGCCTTAAGCAAATGGAGGGAAGAGAGAACCAATTTGAGCATAGACCTAGAGGCCAGAATACATAGTGTCCAAAAACCCAAAAAGGAATAGTGGGAAACGAAATTGCAAACACACATTTGAATCTGATTGTGGAGGGCTTTGAATGATAGATTATGCAGTTTGAACTTTGGATTGACAATAAAGAGCCAGTTCCACCTTTTGGAATTTGAGGGGCAAGTACAAAGCTGGTTCATTGCATTTTTCTTTAAAAGGAAAGAAAATTAATCAAGTTTTCTTAATCATTTAAATACTTACTTCTGTCAGAAAAGTATCTCTAAAGAGACTATAAAATGCTATAATAAAAGCTAGCTATTGTTTTTATTATTAAATCACTATCCATGCTAGTGAAGGAAAATGAGAAGTGGCTCATTCACAAAACTTAGGTACACATATGAAATTTATTAAAGAGCATTCCTAATTGCAGGGGTTTTTAACCTAGGGTCCATGAAATTGAAAAAATTTGGATAACTACATCAATACAAAAGACTCCTATGTGTTTTATGTTGTACTTTTAAAACATTATTATGAGAAGGGGACAATTGATTTCACCAAATTGTCAAAAAGGTCCGTGACTTGAAAAAAGGTGGAAAAAAATCCTTGCTTTTCAGTCAACTGAAGCTTTAAGAGGACTGGAGAGAGGACCTGCACAAATCTCCAAGTTATTTTATTGATCAGTCATGTCTGACTCTTAGTAACTTCATGGGATTTTCTTGGCAAAGATAATGGAGTGGTTGGCCCTTTTCCTCTCTAACTCATTTTGCAAATGAAGAAACTGAGGCACAGAGTTAAGTGATTTGCCCAGAGTCACACAGCTAATGTCTGAAACTAAATTTGAATTCAGGAAGATGACTTTAGACCACTCATTGTATTTACTGAGCCACTTAGCAGTTCTGCTAACTCATTATGTACTGTAATTCATGGAGGAGGAATAGGATAAGCCACAAAGAAAAGTTTCTAGTTTTATCCTTTTGTACAGGAAAAATCTAATATATGTTAAAGATATTCCCTCATTATTCTCAATTCTGAGGGATTCTGGGTAGCAATTGGTTGGGAAATAAAGGTTTTATCTATTACTTTTACACCCAAATCTAATATTTGGAATCTTTGAGCATTATGATTGGTTGAAGAGCAAAAAAGAAAATAAAGACCATAAACTCTTGAAGGGAAGGGAATAATTCATTCTCTGCATTAGAATCTCCACTTTTATAAGAAACACTTTCTGATAGCCTATAAAGTAGGATTTTCTTTAAGATTATCATCGATTTATTCTGTTTGTAGCTTGTTTGTACATAGTTTTTTGTGTGTCATTTTTCTCTTTAGAGCTCTTTAAAAGCAAGGATTGGGGTTTTTTGTTTGTTTGTTTGGGGAGATGGCCTATTTTTATATATCCACATTTAGCATGGTGCGTGGCAGTTAGCAGACACTTTATAAGTGGCTGTGGACTGATTAATTCACTCTTAAGACTGGCTTTGTACAAGTTCTCATAGAACAAGGGAACGTGGTTCTCATGCCCTTGACGAGACTCTTAGAAACTCTTACCTGCTCAGGTATCACACAAAGAACAAAGAGATCAAATTTTGCACATGGACTGAATTTATTATTTAACCCCCAATTATTCTGAGTCAGTCAGTTCATACTCTAAAGCAGGGATCCTTAATCATTTTTGTGTCATGGACCCTTTTAACTATTTACTGTAGCCTGCGAACGAACCCCTTCTCAGCATCATATTTGAAAATGAATTACATAAAATATAGAATTACAAAGAAAACCAGTTGTGTTGAAATGCAGTTATCAAAATATTTTTAAAAACAAGTTCATGACTTGAAGTCAAGACCTTTCCCCCCCCCACATTTTATTTTATTTTTAAATTAACAAGCATTTTTCCTCCCTCTTATTTCTTCCCTTCCCTTCAATTTAATATAAAAAAGAAAACCTTAAACACAGATATACAGAGTCAAACTAAATAAATCCCTACGTGCTCAAATCCAAAAATGGATGCTTTTTCTCCAGCCTCTATTAATTAGGAGGGGAGCAGCATATTTCAACATAGATGCTCCAGAGACATCTTTACAAGCTTGTTGTTATCATATGATTTGTTCTCTTGTTTCACTCACTTCACTGTGAATGTTTTTCAGGTTTCTATAAATCTGTCCCGTTTGTCATTTCTTACCCCATAATATTATTCCATTACATTCATATACCATAACTTCTTAGTCATTTTCCCCTCACTTTATTTCCAGTTCTTGGCTAATCAGAATTTGTTTTTTGTTTAATACTTTATATATAAAGGTGATTTTCATTTATGAAATGGATCAGCCAACAATTATTGGAGGACTAGAATAACTGCAGAGGAATGTCATAATTAGAATATTATAATAATAATAAAAATAATAGCAGATTACTATAAAGTTTATAAATGTTTTTAGGTTTTATAAAGTTTTAGGTTTTAGTAATGTTTTACTTTTAAATAACTCAATATGATCACTTTGCTATCCCCATTTAATAGATGAAAAAATTGAGGCTCAGATAAATTATTTGCCTATTATTACATAACTATTTAAGAAGAAGAAAGTTATTGGACAGAGGAAGACCCCTTAATCAGAAATGCTGTTGCCATAATCCAAACAAGAGATGTGGGAAGGACTAGCCTGGATAGCAGCAGGGAAGATGGAAAGGATAGGACTTATACAAAAAATATAACATGTGAGTCTACTAACCCATGTGATAAGTGTATGAACTCCTATACAAAAGAACTTGAGTGAATATTAATTTATTCATTACACATTTACCATGGTTTAGATGCTAGAGACTGGCTCAGAACTTGGTGGCCAATGACCAGAAGAGCATAAGTGTCCAAGGGAATTTTACTCTTGTTTAGTTTCTGTCACTTCTCCTTCCTCCGTCTCATATCTCCATGGTGTCTCCATGCCTCTTCCTATACTTCAGGCCATTGTTTGTGTTGGTGGGGACAGTATAAGGATGGCCCCTGGATCGGTAGAGCTGAAGGCTGAGAGGTTTATGCCCTTAGGACTTTGGACTAGAGAAACTTAGGGTCTGATCTTGATTTTCACAGAGAATTCATGCAAAGAGATCTGGCAGTATCCACGTTTTGCTGCCAAAAAGAGGGACAGCCGCTTTGAAGTGACCTGCCACATAAAACATGAGGGTAAAGTGAGCTGGCTGCTGCAGCAGGAGTCAGATCCCGACCCGCGGGTTCTAAAACTTGACAATGAACGGCTGCAGAATTCTCGGAGTAACGACACTGTCACTCTCGTAATCCAAAAGATACAATTTGAGGACAATGGCATCTATTACTGCCAACAAGTGTGTGAGGAGAATCCTGAAAAGCTATACCAGGCATGCGGCACTGAGCTCCGTGTCATGGGTATGTTTGGGGATAAGCCCGGGTCCAGAGCATTTTTATCTGCCCACTGTACAACACTCCAGACTACCCTGTCTACCCCTACTACCATTGAGAAAAGAATGCCAGCTCTCCAGTTGGCATCCAGGATGGATAGAATGTGCCCAGATGGTTCTGGGGACTTGTCCCTGGTAACTGACCCATGTAAGCTCTCTTTGCCATGGTAGATTTAGCCTAGCATTCGCACTAAGCCATTGACTGACCCTTGCTGGTCTCCCCTGTGACTGATGATATACACATTTGCAGGTATTTGGCTAAACTGAGGGTGGGAGGCTGTTTCTGACCCAGAAATGAGTGAAGATGATTGGTTCAAATGGGAATTAACTGTCCACCCAGTTAACCTAGATTCAATTAATAAGAGTAGCTAATGTGTATATAATGCTTTGAGGTTTACAAAGCACTTTGGGATTACAGTTTTAGAGCTGAAGGAAACTTTAAAGGCTAACAAGTCACAAGTTAGGAAACTGAGGGATTCCAAAGTTAAGTCACTTATTCAGGATCTTATAGATAGTATCTGAAGCAGGATTTATTTGCTTCTCATGGTTCTGTGAAATAAGAGACATTTTTATCTCTATTTTGCAGAGGAGAAAAATGAATAGGCAGAAGTTAAATTACTTGCCCAGGATCAACAGCAAGTAATTCTAATTCAATCATTTCTAACTCCAAGTCTAGCTCTTTATCCACTTTCCCACCTTTATCACTTTCTATGATAAAAGAGAGGGGACCCTCAGAGATGGTAAGGCACAGGACAAAGGAAGATCTGCTAAGAAACTACCATTTCTGTTCCTTAATAGTTGAACTTTGTGACATCCCTTTCCTCTCAGCACCTTCCCACATTGTGTCTCCCAAAGGGTACAGCACCGTGGCCCAGCTGAAGCGGAGGAACACTCTGAAAGATGCCATCATTATGATCCAGACCTTACTCATCATTGTCTTCATCACTGTCCCTATTTTCCTGTTGTTAGATAAGGTGACTGGGGAGAGGAGGAGGGAGGGAAAAAATAGGTGAACAAGTAGAAGAGACCCTGCTGGACCACACTGGCTTAAAGGAGTATGGGAGGGGACAGCTTGCATTGATTTTCCCCTCTGCATCCCTCCCACAGCTCCTCTTATCTCTTCATCTCCCACCCCTTTTCTCAATCTCACCTCCACTTTCCTTCCCCTTGATGTCTTTCCTCACTCACTTCCATCCTGAACAGCTATCTCCCCCTTCCCTACTTCATCCTCAGATCCATCTGTTCTTCTCCCTTATCCTATCCTAACATTCTTCTCCCACCCTCTTCCATTTTGGACTCCCCTCCATTCACCCATTTCATCTTCTGACCTTTTTGTCCCTCACCCACATCCCTCACCCACTTCCATCCTGAACCGCCATCTTATCCCTGCTCTCTCCTGCTTCCATCCTCGATCCTCTTCCCCCTCACCCATTTTATCCTTAGGTTTTTCTGGCCCTCATTCTCTTCCATACTGAATATCCATCTCCCCTTTCCATCCTCAGGCCCCTATCTTCCTCATCTACCCCCATCCTAAGACCCAGCTGTTTCTCCCCACTCCCATTCCTATACCCAGCTCTTTTTTCCCTTCCTTTACATGTTAAACCTGGTTATAAAATAATAGTAAGGGGAGAGAGAGGAGCCCAGACTAACCTTCTCCTTCTGTCTCTCTGTTAGGATGATAGCAAGGTGGCCCTGGAGGATGATCACACTTATGAGGTAAGAAAGAGCAGTAATTACATGAGCTGGTGGTGGTGGTTGTAGGTAGTGAGTGCAGA
Organism: Sminthopsis crassicaudata; assembly: GCF_048593235.1. NCBI lineage: Eukaryota > Metazoa > Chordata > Mammalia > Dasyuromorphia > Dasyuridae > Sminthopsis > Sminthopsis crassicaudata. The sequence continues at coordinate 338,484,935 of NC_133620.1, forward strand.
CTTACTTTATGTTTATATTATAGCCCTAGTCCTAACTTTGTACAATTCTTGAAATCTGTAGGGTCTGGAAATTGACCAAACAGCCACTTATGAGGACATCGTGACACTTCGAACGGGAGAAGTAAAATGGTCAGTGGGTGAGCACCCAGGCCAAGAGTGAAGGTTCCCCACCTGACAATTCTTCCTACGCTCCCCATCCCTCCATCAGTCTCCTGGAGGCAGCTCATCCAGCAAATCAGCTTCATGGAACTGTACTGATTTCCAACCTATTACTCCTTTCTCCTCTGCCCATAACTGTCCTGCCTCCAGGCCTACTTCCTACCTCCAACCCCTCTCAACTCACAAACATCTCCAGAGAGGTGTAGACCTGTAGTGCTCAGTGGAACACAGGTTTAGGGGAGTTTGTCTCCCTAAAACTGGTAATTGGCTGGGAGAGAAGGAAATAGAGTAGAGAGAGACACAGACTTGATGGGGAGAAGGGAAATAAAACAAAGGGAAACAGATTTGGAGTTTGGTGAGGAAAAATGGAAGAAATCTGTAAATCTGACTCAGAATGATCTAGGAGACCGGGTCATACTTGGCCCCTACAGCATGGCTCCTCCAGCCCAAAGCAAGCAAGGACCAGGATAGACTCTGAAACTTGGACGGCCAACTGACTCAATCCAAATTAAGGACTTTGGAGATATATCTCCTTCTCCCATCTCCAAGGGTTTGTTGGGTCCTTCCTGGTCTTCTGTGCATAGCTTCTGATGTAATAAACTGTGTGTTTTGAGAAAACACATGGGGACTTATAGCATCTCATGGATATGTCTCTCCCCACATCTCTCTCTCTCTCTCTCTCTCTCTCTCTCTCTCTCTCTCTCTCTCTCTCTCTCTCTCTCTCTCTCTCTCTCTCTGTCTCTCTCTCTCTCTGTCTCTCTCTGTCTCTCGTCTCTCTCTCTCTCTCTCTCTCTTTCTAAATATATATATATATATATATATATATATATATATATATATATATATATATACTTGCTGTCCCAAGTTTGAGGACATTGTGCATACCTGTTGACTAAATCCATAGTTCACAAGTGCCCACCAATATACTCATCTTTAGCAATTAGTCACAGATCATTTAAGGTATTTAATAAAGGTATTTAATAACATTATAAGACAAGTTGTACACATTTCCCCCCATAGATTTAGGATACTTTCTCCCATAAACAATCATACTATTAATGGGCAGAATAGACTTACCTGGAAGGGTATACATGCATGAACAGAATACATGTTTGGAAAAGTAATTCACACCTCTGACACTATAGGGTCTTTGCTATATTCCAATGATATCACACTCTGCTCCTATCAGAACTGATCTCTGATGATTTCTGCTGGAAATGCTATTCCACTGTATGCTGCTTTACCAGCCATATTGCCCTGGGAGAAACTGGCATAATCCATCTACTTTACATAGTATATATCTATGGAACTCCTCTTTTCTTCCACATCTAGCTTTAGACTAAGGACTTTTGTTAATAGGTTATTCTGCCTTATAAAAAGAGAAAGCCACCTTAATAAATCTCTTTAAAAAAACCTTCCTCAAACAAAGGATCAATAACAGAGCTGGGTTTGGTAGGTGGAAAAATCCTTTTGACTTTTATCTTTACAGAGTGGACTGTTCCTTTTCAGAATTTTGGATAGAAAGCATTTCATCTTCACCAAAGATTCTTTGTCTCAGATGTCAAGCTCTGTGGTCATAGAATACTCCAAGTTTGTTCATATACTGAGACAATCTTTGGACTAAATATCCATAGGCAACTTAACTCTAGGTCATGGTGAGTAATCCATATATCTCCTAATTTTAATCTCTGATTCTAATATCTATATCTAGCCATTCTCTATGTAAATCTACTCATCTAAAAAGCTATTATGCAGTTCTGGAGTATGAGGTTCCCCAGAATTTTTTTAAACTCCAAGTCCCCTTCTACCTTTTCCATTCTCCAGTGTAAATGAAGAGATGGAGAAGGTCATAAAGACAAAGTTAAGCTCAAGGGGAAAGGCCATTTTCTCTTCTACCTGCCTAACAGTTCCTAGCTCTATGCAAACACAACATGCAGGAAAACAAAAAAAAAATCTTTGATCTTACCCTTAAATTAATATGTGCCGAATGCTGGGATAGGTTCTCTATATAGTGCCTGCCCTCAAGAAGTTAATACTCTAATTGGGAAAATCATAGAATTTCCCACTTTTCTGCCTATTTGAATCCTACCCAGAATTCAAATTCAACAGAATATCTTACCCCTGAACACTCTAACTTACTTTATTTTTCTTCCCCCTCAACCCCTGCCACAAATGAGAATTTAAACCAGACTTCTTAGCATGGTACAATGGAAAAAAGCATTGAATCTGGTGTCAGACACCTTGAGTTCAAACCCCACTTCCAATACATGCTACTTGTATGATATTAGACCAATCACCAATTTCCTCTTTAGTTTCCTCTGCTCAGAATAATTCATGGTTTCTGAGGTCTCTTCCATGTCTTGACCTATGATCTTATGAGAACTGATTATCTTCAGTTTTCATTGAACTCCTTTCATCTTTTCATCTAGACAGAAAGCTCATTAAGGACAAAGATTGTAGATAGAACCTCTCTGTATGTATCCCCCACAAGCAACTAACAAATAGGATTGGGCACACAAGGTAGACTATGGATACACTAACAAGTACACAACAAAGAGATGTTGAGCTCTCAGATAACTCACACAATGGAAAGACCACCGAGTGAAGTAGGCTCACAACCTGAGGATGCAGTAGGGGGAAAAAACATTGGATCTGCAGTCAGATGCACTGAATTCAAATTCTGCATCTTCCTTCTATTTCTTATCTGTGTGACTCCGGACAAGTCTTTTTGTCTCTCTAGACCTGTTTCCTCTTTTATAAAATAAGGGAGTTGGATTAGAATATCCTCTAGAAGTCCCTTCCAGATATAAAGCCATGATTCAAATTGATATCTTACAAATGGGAATCTATAAATGCCAAGGTAATGAGACAAAGAATATTTTGAGTAGGGCTTTCTAGTGGAAGCTTTGAGCCTGATTCTTTTGTGTGTGTGTGTGTGTGTGTGTGTGTGTGTGTGTGTGTGTGTGTGTGTGGTGGGGAGGAGGTGATCAGGTGTAAGTTGCTAGCCCAAGGTCACATACTTAGTAAAAATTAGGTTGGATTTGAACTCAGGTCCTCCTAAGGACCAATGCTGTATCCACTATACCACCTAGAGCCTGATTCTGAAGGTGAGATGGGACAAGATTTGGATCATAGGGCAGAGAGACTTGGGGATGGAGTATGAGAAGTTTTGAGAACTCCTAGCCTAAGGAGTCAAACAGACCAGGATGATTATACTGTGGGTTATACTAGTCTGGTGACTAGTTTGGCGTTACCAGCTTGAGGACAGAGTGATTATGTCCAAGCTGAATCCTGAGCACTTGGCTGCTGTTCTACCATCTCCTCAAACTCTTTGAGTTACCAGAGGGAACTACCATCTTTAGACCCTCCACTGAGCTGAAGCCTGGCCTTTCCTGCTACTTTGCATAGCACAGCTAAATCTGGTCTCCACCCTCCACCCTGGGACACGGAGCAGCAGGCAGAGGGAAGTCCTTATGGGACAGGGCTTGCTATGGACTCCTCCTCTCCCCCTGGCACATAGTAGGCACTTAAAATGCTTGTTGACCATTTCACTGATTGAAGTTAAGGTATTGCCTAGATGAGTTCCTGAGTTCTCTTCTGGTACTAAGATCTGGTACTATATGGAGGAGGAGGAGGAGGATTTCTAGGGTCACACTTAGGATTTGTGAATTTGTCACTTTAGACATCCCTTCTACTATTGCCAATTGCAGGTCCTCTACAATTTAGATGATCTTCAGGAGCCACTATTAATGAAAAATTCATCCCCTTAATATTATTGTTCTATAAAAAAATAATGAACAAGCTGATTATAGAAAGGCTTGGAAACATTTACATGAACTGATGCTGAGTGAAACAAGCAGAACCAGGAGTACATTGTACACCATAACAGCAAGAATGTGAGATGATCAACTATGAAACATTTGGTTCTTCTCAGTAGTTCCATGATCCAAAGCAATCCCAATAGATTTTGGATAGAAAATGTCATCTGCATCCAGAAAAAAAGCTAAGAAGATTGAATATAAATCAACATATGCTATGTTCACTTCTTTTTTCTGTTTTTTTTTTCTCTTTCCCATGGTTTTTCCCTTTTGCTATGATTTTTCTCTCCCAACATAATTCATAAAACAATGTAAGTTAAAAATAAATTTTTAAAAAGAGAGAGAAAAAAAGAAAAGTTCATCCCCTTGTAGTCATGCTTAGCGATGAGCTTTTTCCAACTTAGTTGTCTGGTTTTCAAAATACATGAAATCCATCACCGTGCTCCTTCCCAAAGGTTTTCCATCTTTTGGTAGGACTTACATAACCTCAGAGATCCCAGGCTCTCTTCCATTGCAAAGATAAGTGATAGGAGTGATTTGTAATATGATTTCATGGTCCCCTGATTTTACGGGGGCTTCTGTTCTAATAATAAATCAGCAATCCTAAATCTTCTGGCTTTGGAGTCTGCCTTAGGAAACTCCCATGCCCAATCTGTCTAATTCTGAATAGAACACTTCTCAGTCAGATAGTCAGATAGACCACTCACTCCTTCAATTCATTGCTGACTGATAATATGGTCAGTGATAATCTGGTCAATGAGAACCAAATTCTGGAAACCACTCCTCCATCCTATCTATGGGCCATAGGTACATCAATGATAGAAAACTGGATAAATGTGTCTCTTTGCTTCTGTTTCTTTGCTGAATTCTGTTGGAATTCAGTCCACTTGTAATAGTGTTACAATTACAATTTGCCCCTTGATTAGGAAATGGATTCAAGCCTGAAAATTCTTTTGAGACACCTCATGACATTGGTCTGTGACCTCAAACTTTTGGGGTTCCCTTCTCAATCTCAACAGGAGAAATGTAGTGAATTTTCTTTACAATGTCATTATTATATAAATGGTTCTCTTGATTCTGCTCATATCACTCCATTGGTACATACAAGTCTTCCCCCATCATTTTCATAATTTCTTCTAATATGATGATATTCTGGTCCATTTATATGTCACATATTTAGGCATTCCCCAAAAGAGGGGCCACCTTTAGTTTTTAATCTCTTTACCAAAACAAAAAGCTACTATAAGTATATAGGTATCTAATAATTGCTACTTGGCTGAGTATTTTTTTAAATCTCTTTGGGACATAGACCCAGTAGTAGTATGATTTTTCAAAATATCAAAACTAATTATTTTATAGGGTGTTAATATTTAAGACATCAATTAATCACAAATGCCTCCTAATCCAAAAACTCTGCTTTACTACATGACTTCTCCGAGGTCAGCCTCAAAGACTAAGAGATTGTACCTCTGGGCAGAATTTCCCAAAGTTCAAATCACCAGTGCTTTTTCCTGCTATTCTGCCACTCCTCCAAATGCAAACCCTGCAGATTTCCCCTAACACCCTGGCACATGCTCCATTGCCCTTTGGGGGAGTCCAGCCCTGTCCCTCAGGGGCTGCTACTCTAAGGACAAACTACTTTCTACTCTCCTCCCCCTAGACTTCCTGCTCTGCTAATTGCAGGTGCTGCTATTGCTACTGGTTCTGCTTATCTGATATTTTTCTTTCTTTCTTTTTTTTTTTTTGCAAAGTCTGAGGTTAGAAGGAAAAAAAAAACCCAAAACAAAACACGAAAAGCTGCTGTTGTTATGGTCAGTCACCTGTTGTCGATTTTTTTTTGTTCAGCCATGTCCGACTCTTCATGACCCAATTTTAGAGGCTTTCTTAATAAAGATACTGGAGTGGTTTACCATTCCTTCTCCAGCTCATTTTACAGATAAGGAAACTGAGGCAAACAGGTTAAGTGACTTGCCCAAGATCACAAACACTAGTAAGTGTTTGGACCCATAATTGATGAATCTTCCTGATTCCAAGCCAAGTGCTTTATCCACTGTTCCACCTAGCTGCTTACTTAGCATGAGATAAGGACTTAAATACTTTTTCAGTCATTCATTATTACAGACTTAAGCAATTCTAGGGAATAAAAAAGCTATAAAAATTAAGTACCATCCCAGTTCCCAAATTCATCTGTAGGAGACTCTTCTTTTAAGTGGAAAGCAATGGAAAGAGAGGAGGAGTTGGGGAGAGTGGGAGAGCTCCAAATTCTTCAGGACTTTTAAACTCTCAATTTCTTTGAGCTCTTCTGGCTTTCAATTTCTAGAGAGAGAATTGACCAACCCCACTTCAGGTTGTGGAAGGAAGACTCTGGGGGGCATCTAGGTGGCGCAGTGGATAGAGCATCAGCCTTGAATTCAGGAGGACCCGAATTTAAATCTGATCTCAGACACTTAACACTGCCTAGCTGTGTGACCCTGGGCAAGTCACTTAACCCCAGCCTAATTAACCAAAAAAAAAAAAAAAAAAAGGAAGACTCTGGGAAGAAATGGCCTTGGCCAAATCTCTCAAAACTAGAGAGAAGTGCCCAAAGTAGTACTGTTGTTATGGGGGGGGGGGGGGGTGATAGTACTTCAGAACCATTGTGGAAGAGGACCAATGATGTCAAGAGGATGATATCTTGACTTGCACTTGAATTGGATTTAAGCATTGGGAGTTTGAAGAGGGTGGAAGAGACTGGAACTCTGGCTTTCAACAACTCCTCCTACCCCCCCCCCCCCCATTGCTCTCTGTCAAAGAGAAGAGATTCTCAAACCTGTTAAGAGACGGATCAATTCTCCAAGAGCCTCCACAGCTGTGGATCATAACACCTGAAGGAGCTGCAGGGCAGCCTTTGCTGACACAGGTGTTGCAGACTGGGAACAAGATAAATTGGAGGCAGAGGGAAGAGGAGAGAGGTCAGACAACACAACTGCCTCTCGGTCTCCTTGTATCATCCTCTCACAAGAGGAGATCCAGTCTGGGTTGGATCTCCAGCAGCCACTGTAGGTGGCTTCTAACACACACCAAAGGGGTTTATATAGACTCTACCTACTTCAAGGATCCTTAACCTGGGATTTGATAAGTTGTGAACCTTAAAAAAAAAAAAAAAAAAAAAGTTCTATAACCATATATTTCAATATGATTGGTTTCCTTTGCGTTTTATTTTATGTATCTATATCATAATTCTGAGAAAGGGTCTTTGGGCTCTGTCAGACTTCTAAAAAGATCTGTGACACAAAAAAGGTTAAGAACTTAATCCTCACTCTACCTCCTTTGCTCATGCACATACAGAAGCTTGCAGAAGTAGAATCAGTGTATCCAAACTATCTCATGACTCCTTTTTCTTGCTTGACGTTATTTTATATACATTTTTCCTTGTATTGACCCATGTGTCAATAATGTGTAGACTTGTCATGCTCAGTATCGTACAGTGTTATATTAAGTTTGGAGGCATAATGGGAAATACTTCAGAGAAGACTGAAGGACATAGGAGCCAAAGTATAGCAGTAGATGACATAGTCCTAGAGTATTGGGTTTGGAATCAGAAAAACCTACTGTCTCAAACACTAGCCATGTACTCCTGGGCAAGTCAAATGCCCTATACCTCTGTTCCTTATTTGTAACTACTCTGTGGCTCAGTTTCCTTGTCTGTAAAATTGGGATAATATTAACACCTACCTCCCAAGTCTCAGTTTCCTTAATGGTAAAATCAGAATGATAATAGCACCTACTTCCCAAGGTTGTTGCAAGGATCAAATCAGAAGATACTTATGAACTGCTTTGCAAACTTAAAGTGGTATGCAAATGCTAGTTCTCATCATAGACAATGCAGCATATAGAGTGTTGGGCCTAGAGTCAGGAAGACCTGAGTTTTAATATTACCTCAAACATTTACTATGTGACTCGAGAAAGTCACTTAACCTCTGTCTGCCTCAGTTTACTCATCTGTTATAACAAAACCTACCTTCCAGGTTTTATGAAAATCAAATGAGGTAATAACTGTCAAGTGTTTAGCACAGTGCTTTTTTTGTTTTGTTTTGTGTTTTGTTTTGCTTTTGCTTTCTTGTTCTGATTCTTTTTTCACAACATGACTAATGGGGAAAGGTTTTACATGATTGTGCATGTATAACATACCATTTTGCTTGCTGTCTTAAAACGGGAGGAGGGAAATGAGAGAGGAAGAAAAAATTTGGAACTCAAAATCTTACAAAAACTATCTTTATATGTAATTGTAAAAAAAATATATATCATTAAGTGCAAAAACCCATTGTAATAATTGTTAAAAATAAACAAAATTTTAGATGAAAAAATTAAGACTAAATGCTCCCTAAATTCTCTTCCAGCTCTTAGCCTAGAATCTATAAATTGTCAGATAAAAATTATAAACCACTTTGTCTCTCTACTATACATTTTCAGAATGCTCTCCAGAATAACTGAACTAATTTATGATAATATCAACAATGAAGCATCCATGTTTTCTCCACAGTTCTTACTTCCTAAACTCACAGCCTTCTAGAGATGGAAGGGACTTTGGGTTTCAATGCAGTACAGATCTCTCATTTCACAGAGAAGAAAATTGAGGACACAGTAAGAGGAAGTGACTTGTCCAATAATTAGTAGCCAGTATTAGAATCCAGGCTTCCATTTTCCCGATCTAGGATGTTTTCCATTATAACACACTGCTACTTACTTTGCACTATTTCCTAAAATTGGTTAACATATATTTAACTGAGATCAGAATTCACTGGGATAATTTCTCTTTTTAAAAAATTTAGATTAGAAGTTCCTTGAGGGTACAGACTAGGTTTTATTCATCTTTGTAAGTCCAATACTTGGTACATAGTAGAATGTAACAGATGCTTATTGTCCATTGGATTCATCTACTGGAGTCAGCCTTCATTTTAATTAGAGATTGATGTAAAAGAGGCTAAGGGTCAAAGACTTGAGTTCTTTCTGAACTCTTTGTGCTGACAAACTGTTCCATGGCCACAGACAGTTCCCTTGGCCTCAAGGACAGAAAGATTATGTCCAGAAAAATCTCCAGCTATGCATGAGTCTGAAGCAAGTAGCTAGCAATGAAAGAGTATAGTATGGTAGAAAGAACACTGTGCTTGGAGTCAGGAAAAGCCATATCCATATCCTCCTTCTGAAGCTAGATTATGATCCCAAGCATGTTATTTAATTTCTGTCCTAAATGACCTTTAAGACCCTATTCAAATCTGATTCTATGATCTTGAAGGAAGCTCCAGTGACTGGGCAAAAAATGTTTAGACAAGCTTTGGTGTAGAAAAGTGTAAAGAAATTAATTTAGGGAAAATGCAGCTATTAAGGTAAAGGATGATGGACTCTGAGCTAGCTGTTATTATCCCAAAAAGAACTTTGGGAATCACTATTGACTAGTAGAACAGTATTCAGGACTGTGCTAGAGAAAAGGTGTCCTAGGGTCAATTGTAAGGAATCTGGTATCCAGGGCAAGTGCAGAACATAGAATGGGGGAGGAGGATTGAGGAGAGATAAATTAGAGAAAGAGCAAACTGCATAGGGAAGGAAGGGATGGGCTGGGGGCAAGATCACCTAGAGTGTAGAAAGACCTCAGGACCCCACCCTTGACACCATAGGGCTGGGCACACCTGGCCCAAGATTTATTCATGGCTGTCTAGCAATCAACCTTAACCTTCATTTTGACACAGATGGCTTTGTCATATAACCCCTTTGGGGTCCAGTACATTGAGCCAGTGAATGGTTAATCTATTGCTCATAGAGACCAGCTTATGTTCCTACATTATAACCTATATTTACTGACAGCCCTATCCGTGGTAGGAAGCAATGGGGGATGTGACAGACTGATGGTTTACATTTGGTGGGAAATAGGAATGGTGGAATTTTGGTGGGAAATAGGTAAGAAGCATTTATTTCTCTCAGCTCTAGGGTTGCACAAGAATAATGAATGGGGTAGTTAAACAACAATGGTGGAGCATAAGGACCAAGAAACTTAGGGCTAGTAAAGAAAATGTACCCTTCTAATTCTTGGTGCCCTGAGGCAAAGTCCAGATTGCTTCCATGAAGGCTACCTATGTGGCCATGCACAAATCATTTACCTCTCAGAGCTTCAGGTTTTTTTTATCTGATAAATGGCGATAAAAAAAGAACTTGCACTGCTTACTTCAAATAATTGTTTCTTTATAATCCTTTAAGCACTTTTGAGTCCTGAAGTAAAACAAAGCTGAGTTGAGAAATAAAGAGCTTTAATTGAGATAACAGGTAGCAAACCCACCACTCTGGGGGATGTTTCATGAGTACAGACAGAGTACAATGAATTCCCACACTAGAAGTCTATAGGAAAGTCTTTCATATTCTTAGGAGGGAAAGGGGAAGAGACAGCACAAGGTAAGTAAAATGAGTAACACAGTCTAGTCAGAAGATCCCAGCCACCCCAGACAATCTGAGCAAAAGGAATCACTTCATTCTAGCTGTTTTGCCCTTCATGCCATGAATTCCAATGGAAGAAGGCAAGGACATCATAAGTCTAGATCCAGCTTGAGCAGGGTTCCCCAGGCAAGGCAAGATCTTGGGATAGGACCTGAAGATAGGACTCAGCTCAGCCTAGTTGATACTATCTTTTTGAGAAAGCTACTGACATTCTGACATTACTAGGGTCATTTAGGGAATGGTATGTAACATTATATTTAATATTAACAATGTCTGTTCTTGTATGTACAATATATAGTCAGAAGAAAAGGAAAAGGACCCACATGTACAAAAATAGTTGTAAGAGCTCCACGGAATTGGAAATTGAGAGAATACCCATCAATTGGGAAATGGCTGAAAAAGTGGTATAAGATTAGGTTGGAATACTACTGTGCTACAGGAAATGACAAGCAAGATGGTTTCAGAAAAAATCTGGGAAGTCTTATATGAACTGATCCAAAGTGAAGTGAGCAGAACCAGGAGAACATTGTGCCTAGTAATAGCAATGTTGTACTATGATCAGCTGTGAATGGTTTAGCTATTCTGATAAATACAATGATCCAAGACAATTCCAAAAGACTCATTTAAAAAAAACTATCTATATCCACAGAGTATAATGGACTAAGTACAAATTAAAGTATACTTCCCCATCCCCCACTTACTTAAATATTCTTGGTATTTGGTTTTATGTGTGTGTATGTGTGTGTGTGTGTGTGTGTGTGTGTGTGTGTGTGTGTGTACAACATGACCAATATGGACATATGTTTTCTATTGACTTCATTGATGTAATATTTCTTGCTTTCTTAATGGATAAAGGAGGAGCTGCCAGGATGGAGAGAACTGAGAGCTCAAATTTAAAAAATGAATATTAAAATAAAATGTAATTTTTTTTTATTTGCTTAGGCAATTGGGGTTAAGTGACTTGCCCAAGGTCACATAGCCAGGAAGTGTTAAGTGTCTGAGGTCAAATTTGAACTCAGGTCCTCCTGACTTTAGGGCTGGTCTTCTATCCATCACACCAATTAGCTGCCCCATAAAATGTAATTAAAAAAAAAATTTAAAGCAAGGAAAAGGAAAAAAAAAAAAAGAATGTAAGCTTCTTGAGGACAGGGATTATCACTCTTTTTTCTTTGTAGTCTCAATGCCTACCACAGTACTTAGAATATAAGAAGGTATTTAAAAAAAAAAAAAATTAGGAAGCTGAAAAGGGGAAGGTGAGGAAATGAGAATGGGTGGGGAGACATCTTAATTTAAAAGAAATACCTGGATCAACTATGAGGACTCCATTTTTCTACTAGCTCCACTTCTGACTTTCTGGACTTCACCATGTCTAACTTGAATATCTTTCCTCCATACACCTCCAAAAATTCTTTGCACAAGTCCCCCAATCGCCTCGCCCCCACACACCTTTTCAGGCTCCTTTATAAATGTTATCTTCTCTAATTTGAATATAAACTCCCTGAGAGTAGGAATTGGCTTTCTTTTCTTTTTATATTTATATTTCTGGCACTTAGCACACACAATACCTGGCACATAATAAGCACTTAACAAATTGTTGACTTGGTTTATTAATATTATTCTCTGAAGATATCAGTACAATGTGTTAGTGCAAATTGAATAAAAGATACAATCTCTTTATGCCTGGAAACACCAAGTACAGAGGTAGTTTCTGGGATTCAAATATATACTTTGTAATAGACTAAGTTTCAACTAGGAATAGAATAACTAAATGGTCAGAAGGATAGGGACCTCTTGGCAGGGAGGAGAGACTTAAGAAATGGGGACATATTTAACATATGAGTCCAAATATCATTTGTCATTCTTACTACTTGTGTGAATTCAGACAGCAAGTTCCAACCTCCCTGGGTCTCAGTTTCCTCATCTTTAAAATGAGAGGGGGGAGGGTATATGTGAATTCTTTGACTTCTCAGATTCTGTTCAGCTCTAGATCTATGATCCTGTGAGGCATACGAGGACAGACTGACTAAAATCAATAAAAGGAGTTTATATTCAAACCATGAAAAGGCTTGTTCACCCAATCTGATCATGTAAGAACTAAGGGGAGTCGATTAAAGAGACGCCAATTTTACCCAATAAGGACATTTCCTCCAAAGTGGTCAAGAATGAAAATATAAACAGTTTCAAGCAATATTGAAATAAATTAATGGATGATGGAACAGTGCTGAGAGAAACAGTATGTCCTAAGGTAGTTATCAGAGAGAATAACTGAGATCTTAACATCTAGAGCCAGAACTCTAGTCTTGACAAATCATGGATCTGACCTAGGCTATCAGTTCCAATGTTTGTAAGAACTTTTGATGGCTGTTTCCACACATGGATCACATGGATGATTTAGTATAATCCTACTCCAGCTATTAGCAGCTGAGGGTAGGGAGAAGATGAACTCCCAAATCTATTCAAAATGTTCCTGTGTAGAGTGTTTGCTGTTTTGGGGAGGTGAGAGAGAAAAAAAAATTTGGAATTCAATCTTATAAAAGTGAATGTTGAAAACTATCTTTACATAAAATTGAAAAAATAAAATACTATTAAGTAGGGAAATTTTTAATTAAAAAAATGTTCCTATATATAAGAGAAATAAATTGTCAAATAACTGCTCTAGATGCCATTCCAAAGTATCAATCTTTTCTCCCCATTCCTTCATTTTTGGTTCTGACCAGTTGTCTGAGCACAATCTAGATCTCTTAAATTTCCTGGGTCATATCCCTGATCTGTGACTCTGAAGGGAGCTGTTTTCCCTCGGGAATCCTTCTTCTTCCAAGACTGGTTTACAATTCTATCTCTTTTGGGGATTTAATCTAATGACTTCCTCACCAGATTCTCATCCATAGTTCCTCTTCCTCTTCCTCCCAACTCTCCCCCTCCTTCCTATGTCACACCTTACACAACTCAAGTTCTATCTATAGTTTTTTACATTTTATTTTTAATTAATTAAATAAAAATAATTTCCATAACATAGTAGAATAATAAAAGGATGATTGTACATGTAACTGCAAAACTATTATGTGTGTACAATTTTCTATTCCTTTTAATTACAATAAATTTATCACGTAATTTTTTTCCTTTTTTTTTTTCCTTTCCCCCCAAGCAATATCACTATGAGGTCTATTTTCAAAGATGATTAAATAAAGAAGAAAAGAACTTACATCACCTGAAGCTCTAATAAAAAAATCAAACAGCTATATGCTAGATTGTAAGTAGCTGAGATCCTGGTTCAGCTCTTACCTTTGAGATTTACTATGTGGGTGTTGAACAGGTCACTCTATTTCTGAGCCTCAATTCCTTATTTATAAAATGGATAAAAAGAGCCTTATTACCCATGTAGGCTATTTCACCCAGATATTGTGAGTTTTAAATGAGATAATATTTGCAAAGTGCTTTGAAAACCTTAAAGTGCTATGTAAATAATAAATCACCATTATATCATCATCATCTTTGTCAACACCACCACCATAATTATCACCATCATGAAGTTTTAAGTCCTGACTCTGCTACATACCACTTGTGTGAGCCAATTCTTTAATACCAAAAATTGCATAGCAAGTGCTGATTTGATCAGCAACTAAGGTGGTCGAGTAAAGAGAGCTTTTGGCCTGAAGTCAGGAAATCCTGAATTCAAATTTGAGTTTAGACTCTTACTATCTGTATAACCCTGCCATTTCACTCTGTTTGCCTCAGTTTCTGTATCTCTAAAAATGAGCTGGAGAAGGAAATGGCAAATCATTCTAGTGTCTTTGCCAAGAAAATACCAGATGGGATCATGAAGAGGCAGACAAAACTGAAATAACTGAATAACAACAGCTGGTTCGATCTGGTTTGATAGAGGGAGTTTCTTCATCAGAACTTCACAATACCAATGAAATCACAAGTTGTTTCCAACAAAAAGTTTTTAATATGTGCTTTTTTGTTTTTGTTTTTCCCCCATTAGCATAATTTCCCTCAATAAGCCTCCTCAGGCTACTCACAAAAAAGTCATCCTATATAGCAAATAAATGTTCCCCACCACTAAAAAAACATATCCAAGACTATTCCTGCCTCTCTTTAAAATATTCTCCTTTCACTGAATTACTCTGTGCTTATCTGCAAAAATAGAGGACTGGAATACTGGATCTTTCAGGTCCCTTCCACCTCTGACATTCTGTGATTCCATGGCTTTTTTTCGCTATGGATTCTCTTTATTTCCATATAAATCTGCTTCTTCTTGATAAAATGGGATTTTATGGAAGGAAGTAGAGAAAATATATAACATTTGCCCAAATCTTCTGGGCGACCTTCCTGATTCACTGATTCATAAAAAGAAAGCAACCTGTCCTCCCCAACACCCAACCTTGGATTAGGCCTGAGAAACCACTGGAAATCTTGCCCCCAAACACAGAGAGGCTGTCTATTTTCTTTCATTCTAGGGGAAAGAGAAGGATTTGCCTCTACCATCATTCCCCAGACCCCAAATTCTGAGTCTTTAAGATCCACAGCAAGACTCAAGCTCCCAAACCAAAAGGACATATGGCCCATAGAAAAAGGTTATTTGAAATAGTGCTCTCCAGTGGTCATCTAGCAGGCCCCCCAAATCAAAGAAGGCATTAGGGCCTGGTTAGGGAAGTTGTAAGGGGCAAAGAACAGTGGAGAACTGGTCTTCCTTTCCTGAACAACCTTTTGATGATTGATGGCCAATATAGACCTATTCTCTGTGCTGTAAGAAGGGAATACAGTGTGGGTAAAAAGTATTCAGAAGTATTTCTAATAAGGGATTATCCCAACTTTTTCTCCATAATACTAGAGATTGGGGACTAGGTCTACAACTCAATGATATCAGAGCATTGAAAGACCACTGCTGTTGCCACCACTAAAAAAAAAAAAAACAAAGATGAATTTTTTTTTTAATGGTACCCATTGAACATGACCCATTTCTTTCCCAGATAAATTCTGAGAATTTGCCTATAGGAGCTGCCCTTCTCCATTTCAACTCCCCCCCCCCCAATTTCTTTAGCCCTAAATCCCTTCTATCTGTTTCCCTGCCTGGATATTTTCTTTGCATTTGTCCAAATACTCTGGATGCTGGGAGAACACAGAGTCCTCAGGCTAAGGCAGGTGGGGCAGACACAGACTCAATGTTCATGTGTGAAGGGAGGTGGGAGGGGGGAAGGCAGGTGAGAAGGCTCTAAAGGTTGGGTACAGAGGGGGGGGAGAATGACACCCCAGAATGGGATGAAGGAGCTATGAAACAGAATCTGAGTGGGAGGATTCAGCCTTTCTGCCTTTAAATTATCCATCAGTTCAGCCCCCAGTGGTACTGAGCAATGCATAATGGAGGAGAAAGGTGGGGGAGATGAGGGGGGACTAGGGTATAAGGAGGTGCTGAAGGGGAGCAGTTCCAGAGACCTAGGACTCAGCCACCTACATCAACCAGGATCCTGTGACCAGTTTGTCCAGCAGAGATGGCTCCAGGTACTCTACCCAGATATCTCAAAGACCATCATCCATTTCCCTATCCCCTTTCTTTCCTCTTGGACCAATAGTTTTTATATCCTTCTTGTCAGAAATACTTCCTTCTTTTTTTACCTTCTATTCCACCTGCTTCAGTTTCATCCCTTTCACTCCCATTCTAACCTTTTTGGGGAAAGAAAACAACAGGTCCCATCCTCTTTCTGTGCCCAAAGACAACAGAGAACCTTATCTAGTTCCCAAATGGGTGGTGAAAAAGAAGGGAAACCTAATGAAGGGACTAGATAGGGCTGAGACAGAGGGAAGATCCATGGGGACGAACTTCAGGGGGATTCCCAGGAAGCAGAGTCAAGAAGGACAAATAGAGCCTTGTCTTCTGAAAACAGGTAAAATTTTCTTTTGAGTCTTTTCTTGGTTCAGAAGTTTAACAACAGTTAAAACATTTCCTGACCCTAGTAGAGAATCCAAGTATGTGGGACGAGATGCTAAGAGCTAGTTTAGACCATCAAATGGCAAAAATGGAGGTTAGGAAGGGGGAATCATGGGGAAATGAAAACTAAGGATCCAGATTTGAGGGCTGGGTGCCAAGTTAATCATCCAGCTACCATTAGCCGAAAAGAAGACGTTCTTAAGGGATCAGGATAGGCACTAGTGAAGCTAGTTATAGAAGAGAAATTCTTCCTTTCTTTTTCCAGGTACCCGAGTCTCCCTGTTGCTCCTCATCACTTTCACCTTGCTGGGGCCACAGAGAGCTGGTGCCTTCCCGGCCATGCCTCTGTCCAGCCTCTTTGCCAATGCCGTACTTCGTGCTCAGCATTTGCACCAGCTAGTTGCTGACACATACAAGGAGTTTGTGAGTCCATGAGGGATGGGGATTTGGGTAAAGGGGAATTGGAGCAGAGCAAAGACAAGGTAGTAGAGGGGTTTTGAAGGAAGTCTGTAAAAAACTTTAATTCAATATGAAAGGGAATAAGAAGATTCCATAGTCCTATAAACAGTTTTCCTTGAAAAAGATGAGTCTTAGTATAATAGGTTGATTGAAGAAAGAACACTAAAATGAGAAAGGATAAGTAGGAATATATGACAATAACCCAAGTGTGCAGGAGTAAGAACCTGGGCTAAGATGGTGGTAGGAAGAATGTAGAGAAAGGGTAAATTCAAGAAATGTCATTCAGGAAGAACTGGAAAGACTTGGTGGTGACTGACTGGAGGGGTGGGGAAGTCAAAGAAAAATATCAAAGATGGCTCCAAAATGGTGAGTATTGAAGAGATGAGATGGGGAGTTATTTAAATTCAATTTGGACATTCACATAAAAAAAGTATAAGCAATTGGGCATAAGTACTGAGGGGGATTCAAAATGGTGACATGATCAGAGTTTGGGGAAGATGGAAAGAGGACAGGAGTCGGAATTGGAGAGAGCTTCTTAGAAGAGGCATCTCGGATCTGATCTTAGTCCTGACTTTGGTCACTCATTACCTTTGTTTGGCTATTTACACAGGAACGTACCTACATTCCAGAGGCACAGAGACATTCCATCCAGAGTACCCAGACAGCTTTCTGTTTCTCTGAGACCATCCCAGCTCCCACTGGCAAGGACGAGGCCCAGCAGAGATCTGTGAGTGACTCCCCCTTCCCACCCCCACCCTCAGCCTCTTGTCACACTCCAGGTGAGACAAAGAAAGAACTTGAATTGTCTGTCCTCCCTAAACTCAATCCTGCCAATGCCCCAAGAAGCCTGAGCAGCCTCCATCTTCCTCTCTTCTCTTTACTCACAAAATTAGAATTGTTTCTCTAGCTTTCTCACTGCAAATCAAGAAGACTCAGATCCCAGGATATTAGAACAGCTACCCAGGGAAAGAGCAAGTGCCCAGGACAGATTAATTTAGTGTTTTGTGCATAATAGAATCTTAATTTATTAAATTTATTTTTATTCTGAATTTATACCTACTAAAATGGGTAAAACAAGAAAGGGAAAAAAAAAAAGACTATAGGTGAAGTTGCTGGTCTCTATAATTAACCCTAATAAACAGGTTTTGAATTAAATGAACTCTTTCCTGGTTCTAGAATTCCCTTTAAATGCTCCTGCTCACAATTTCCTCTCTTTCTTCCTTCTTCTCCATCCCCAGGATGTGGAATTGCTCCGTTTTTCCCTTCTCCTTATCCAATCTTGGCTCAGCCCTGTGCAGTTTCTCAGCAGGGTCTTTACCAACAGCCTGGTCTTCGGGACTTCGGACCGGGTCTATGAGAAGCTGAGGGACCTGGAAGAAGGGATCCAGGCTCTGATGCAGGTAAGATTGGAGGGAATCTCTGATTTATACCAAAAGCCAAGCTACTTTGCTAAAGTTATTCCCACTAGTCCCTGCCTTAGGTCTAGGATTCTTTCTAATTTAATCATGATTGGCAGGGAGGAAAAAAGAAGACGTAGAAATTTAGGGAGGAAGAAGGGAAGAAGGAAGGCTGCCATCTCTCTTTTCTTTCAGAAGAGTCTAAATCCAAGGCCTGTTTTGATTAATAAAGAAACCATTCTCTTTTTTTCCTTCCTTCATTTGAGCCAATGATTCTACTTCCATTTTATTTTCTTGATTTTTAAGCTCAGGTGGGAAGTGAAGAAGGAATAGGTGAGATGGAAAAGCTTCCTCCTTAATGTTTTTCCCCTTTCTTTTTAGGAACTGGAAGATGGCAGCTCAAGGAGTGGCCTGGTTCTTAAGACAACCTATGACAAATTTGACACAAATCTACGCAGTGATGAGGCACTGCTCAAGAATTATGGGCTGCTCTCCTGCTTCAAGAAGGACCTGCACAAAGCTGAGACCTACCTCCGGGTCATGAAGTGTCGGCGTTTTGTGGAGAGCAGCTGTGCCTTCTGATGGCCCTTGGCTACACCCTCACCTATGGCACTGCCTCTTCTTGGAAGATGATAGGGTCACCCCCAAATAACATACCTTTCCACTGAGAAAATAAAATTGCATAAACCTAACAGTGTGCATTTGCTGCATCATTGGGGTAAGATGGGGTGGGATAATGGTAGTTAAATGGGAATGCTCTAAGAGCCCACAAGTGTCAAAGGCAGAGTATCCCAGCTTCTCCAACTTATAAAATGGATTGAAGTCTGGGTCCCCCGTTTGGAACTCAGGAAAAAGTTTTTTATTCCTTTCCTGTTTTCTCCATTTCTGCCACACCATTCTCCCAACACCATTCTCTCAACCCTGTTTCCTGGGGGATCTAAGTCCCATTTGCCCAATCAGCCACAAATCTAGGGATTTTCCCCCATCCTAACTCAGTTATCTTCATTCCTAAGATCCTCAGATAAGGGGCAAAGGAGAGAAAAGAACAGAACATAAAGGAGAAAAGACTAGAAGTTGAGGAGTCCATGAGCTATAAAAGCAGGATAGTAATCACTTAAGACGTTGTAAAAAAAAAAGTTCTAAGAATAGTGAGCACAGTCTTTCCTTTGTATTGAAGGGGAAAATTAAACAAGAACTCAACTTAGTCCAAAACAATCAGAATAGGGTTCAATGTTGAAACTCACTCCACCAATATATATCAGCAGCTCTTCTGTAACCTATGAGTTTAGAGAATTACCTTTGTCACTGAGAAATTTTATAGATTTAGAACTAGAAGGGACCTCAGTACCATTTAGTTCAAATCCCTTTCCCTCATTTTGCAGATGGGAAACTGAGGACCAAAGAAGTTACATGATTTGTCTAAAATCATATAGACAGGAGAGGTGGGACATTGGCCAAAGTCTCCTAATTGCAAATCCAAAGCCATACTATGCTACCTCAATAAGTTATGTGACTTGCCAGAATCAAGTATTTGTCAGAGACAGAACCTGAATTCAGATTTTCCTCCTTCCAAAGCCAAAACTCTATCCCTTTATCTCATGCCACCTGAGTAGAATATGCACAGTAGGCTTAGGTGGTTTACAACCACAGCTTGTATTTGGGGCCAAAGACAAGGCAGTCACAGGGGATGAAGTTTGCTCTAAGACCAAAAAGGTAGGCTCAGCTTTGATTATTTTAAATAATATTTTATTTTTTCAAAAATATTAGCAAAGATAGTTTTAAACATTCACCTTTTCAAAATTTTGTGTTCCAAATTTTTCTCCCTTCCTCTTCCCCAAGACAGCAATCTAGTATAGCAAATGGTTATCCATTTGCAATTCCTCTAAATATATTTCTATATTTATCATGCTATGCAAGATAAATCAGATCAAAAGGGGAAAAATACGAGAAAGGAAAAAAAAAACAAGCAAATAGCAACAACATAGTGAAAACACTATGCTTCAATCCACATTCAGTTTTCATAGTTGTCTCATTAGATGCCAATGGCACTTTCCTTCCCAATTCTATTGGAATTATCTTTAATCATTGTACTGTTGAAAAGAGCCAAGTGCATCACAGTTGATCATAGAATAATTTTGTTGTTACTGTGTATAATGTTCTCTTGATTCGTCAGCTTTGATTTTTTACATATACTGTGGAGAGTTCCAGGTTTTCTTTCTTGCTTCCTGATAGAGTTGTCCCAGCTTAAAAATTAGGAGAAAGTTGGAAAAGAATCCTATTTTTTCATTAATTTATCTCAAAAATGCTTTTCCTATTGAAAGACATGGGTTTATTTTGTCTTATCTAGAACTATTCCTTTTGAAACAAAATTGATTAATGAGATACTTCATTGGTTTTTTCCACCAGATTCTAAGCCTTTGTTTTGGATATCTACTTCCTTGGTAATTGTTCTTTTGATCCATGCTAGATTTTAAAAGAAAAATAAATAGGAAAAGAAAAAAAATGTTTTCCCTTCATTTCTCATTGAATTTAAATGGACAATGATCAACTCGTGCTTCTGTCAAATAGTTTATAAGTTAATAATTACATATAAACTAGAAAACTGGACTTTTTAAAGAACCCTGACATGGTATCAGAGAAGAGATGAGAAAATAGATACTTTTCTCCCATCCTTAAAAAGGTGGGAAACTATAGATCTGGAATATTGTATATGCTATTGAGTTTGGTTAATGGGTTTCCTTTGTTTGGCTGAAATTATTTTTTCTTTCTTTTTTTTTTTTAAGTGTTATAAGAGATAGCTTGCTGGGTAGGGGAGGAAAGAAGGATATTTAGAAATAAAGGTGATATAAATGTCATGGAAGTTATATGAGCACTTTCCAAGGAATTGGACATTCAAAGTCACACATCACCAAGTCCAGTCTCACGTCATTAATGGAATATTCCAGCTGTGGTCTGACCAAAGAAGAGTGCAAAGAGATTGTCGGCACCCTCATTCCAGACACTATGCCTCTATTAATTCAGCTTTGGATGGAATAAACTTTTTTGGCTGTTTTGTTTATCTCTATTGATTCAATTTCCTCCCATTTCCTTAGGAATATCCCCCCCGCCCACCGCAATCAATTCCTCTCTTTTTAATCTTTAATCTTTCCTTAACTAAAGACTCACTCTGATGCCTACATACAAAACTAACTCTCCCTCATCCTTTTAAAAAACCTAGCTTTTCACTTGACCCCTCAACCTCTCATCTCTTCTTCTTTTCAAAGCAGAACTCCTAAAAAGATGTTATCTATCCTCCTGCACTGTACTCTGGCTCACCTCTCAGTAATTTCTCAGTCCTTCACAACTTGGCTTCTAGCCTCAGTACAAGTGAAATTGCTCTCTTCAAAGTTTTAACTTATTTCTCAATTTCCAAATCCTGTAGTATTTTCTGAATCCTCATCCTTCTTGACCTCTTTATAGCATAAGACTTTGCCAACTACCCTCTATTCCTAGATCCTCTCTCCTCTCTGGATTTTCATGACACTGATAACTTACCTTTCCTTTTCCCTGGTTGGGAAGAGACAATCAGAGTTAAGTGACTTGCCCAAGGTCATACAGGTAATAAGTGTCTAAGGACAGATTTAAATTCAGGTGTTCCTGATTTCAGGGACCATTCCTGTACCATCTACCTGCCCCCACTCCTATTTTCTTTATAATTCCTTATCAGACTCCTATGCTCAATCATCATACAAGTCCTACCTTGTATAGTGAATATACTACAAAGATCTGTCATTAGTCTTCTCTCCTCTGTCTTAACCTTTTATCTCTGTGATCTCATCAATTCTTATGAGTACAGCTATCATTTTTGTGCAGATGAATTCAAGATTTATATATCCATTTCTAGTTTTTCTCCTTAGTTATCAAATTGCCAACCATCTGTCAGACCCTTCCAAATGGATATCCTATAGGCATCTCTGACTCAATATTGCCAAAATGAAACTCATGGCCTTTCCACACCAAACTCATCCTCTTCCAAACTTCAATCAATGAGACTATTGTTCTATTTCTATCAATGGGACTACCATTCTTCTAGTCACTCAGGTTCATAATTTCATAATTACCCTCAATTCTTCACTCTCCCTCACCTCCTGTAACTAGTCAATTGTCTAATCTTGTCAATTCTACAACCACAACTTCTTTTCAGTCCATCCCTTTCACCATTTATATGGCCACCACCCTAGTTCAGACACTCATCATCTCTCATCTGGACTGGTACAAACTGGACTGCCTCAAATTTTTTATTTCTTCAATCTGTCTTCTACTTAAATGCCAGCAAATTTGGTTTCATATTCTTTTGCCAAGCTTATACAAATGTAATATTTCCTCCCACTTTGCTTTCACTCAATAATGACTCCAAACCCTCAACCTAGCTCAGCGAGATAAGATTTTTTTTCTCCCAAAGTGGATTCCCTTTCCTGTTTCCCCAATCTTACTGTATGTAAGCATTAACTAAAATACAACATACAACTTAGAATTTCTATAGACTGGGGCAGCCAAGTGGCACAGTGGGTAGAACACTAGCCCTGAAGTCAAGAAGATCTGAGTTCAAATGTGATCTCAGACACTTAATACTTCCTAGTTTTGTGACCCTGGGCAAGTCCCTTAACTTTAATTGCCTCAGCAAAAAGCAAAAGAAAAATTAATTTTATAGACCAGTGGGGTTTAATCATACATTAAAAGCATAAATTGAGTCCTCTTGCCTTTTGATAAGGGACAGCATTGTGTTCAGAATAATTTGGAATGTCCTTTCTATCTGGTGTCCTAAGATATAGTTCTTTGGTAGATTTCATGAAGATTGGAAATGATGGCATGATCACATGGGACTATCTGGGAAAGTGGTTTGAACTTGAGAATAGAAAAAGTGAACACAATTCATGAAATCTAGTAATACTGGACAATATTATTAGAAGCAACAAGTCATTTGGGGATGCTTGGGATTATTGGAGTAGACAGAAAGAGTCTTCCCAGGCATTATATATATATATATATATATATATATATATATATATATATATTTCTTGTTCTTCCAGTCCTTGAGGACAAAAGAAAGGACTTTGGGCTGACTGTCTGCCATTTCTTTCTCCAGCTCATTTTACAGATGAGGAAACTGAGGCAAGGGTTAAGTGACTTACCCAGAGTCACATAGCTAGCCCCAGGTCTATGTCCTGATTTCCAGTCCAATGCTGTATCCATTGATTAGCAGCTTCATATACCTTAGCAAGGTTGTTTGTAAGCATTCCAATTTTTAGTTCTACTGCCCTTATAGACTCAAGGAAATTTGAGCATGGAGAATGCTACTGAACAAGCAAAGTCTTACAATTTCCCTTTCAATTTTCTGTTCATACTAGTAGACAGAGATATACATATTTGGAATAAATTCCTTTTTAAAATCTTGAAACTGTATTGGCCATTCTGCAAAGGGAAATTTTAATTCAGCAAATAATTACAAAGGACCTATTTTACAAGGACAACATTTAGAATTAGAAAAGACTATCTATATATTTACAAAAGTCTCTACAGTGGCAAAAGAGCTGCTGGTTTCACCTTTGAAGGCTTCCTCAATCTTGAACCTGAACTACTAGGGTAGTCTGAGTTAGGCATGGCCTACAACATTTGGCATGGGTGTTAGTATTAGAAAGGAATCTCTTCACTGAAGTGAGGGAAGGCTATATAGAAAAAGGAACCCCACAGGACCTCCTTGCTTCTGGTTCAACTCTTGGTAGCCTTAGCCTCCTATTGTAAGGATTTCCCCATTAACCTAGAAAGGATTGGAGAGCAAACTGTGTACTGGAGACTAAATATGCTCTGTAACTCTTAAGGACTGTGTACAAAAAGAACTGTGTTGTACAATCAATTCTGATGAACGTGACTTTCCAACAATGAGATGAATGATGCCAATTCCGATGATCTTGTGATGAAGAGAGCCATCTATACCCAGAGAAAGGACTATGGGAACTGAGTGTGGATCACAACATAGCATTCTCACTCTTTTTGCTGTTATTTGCTTGCATGTTGTTTTCTTACTCATTTACTTTCTTTTTTTGATCTGATTTCTCTTGTGCAGCAAGAGAATTGTATATATATATATGTTTATACATATTGTATTTAACATATATTTTAACATGTTTAACATATATTAAATTATTTGCCATCTAGGGAAGGGGATAGGAGGAAGGAGGAGAAAATCTGAAACACAGGCTATGCAAGGGTCAATGTTGTCAATGTTTTGAAAATAAAAAGCTGTATTTTAAAAAAACTGTGTCATAAAAGATGATAAATATTGTAAAGTATCATTTGTTGAATTTGCATAATTTTTTAATTTGGGGGTGCTGGGATTTTGGGATTGTTTAAGAATTCTTCAGAAAGAACTGTTTAGAACTTGTAAAATGACATTCAAGAGACCAACTGGTACTGTGTGATGTTGACTTAATTGGAACTTTGGTGCAAGGCAAATGAAAAGATAATGTTTGGTCATAACAGAGATTTGTTGATGAGAGAGGCTAGAGAATGAATGCTGCTCTTTCCATAATTCTCTTTCTTTCAAGAGTTCAAGGCCCTTGTAGAGTGGATCCCGAGATGGCTAAGGACAAAGGAATAATGACAGCATCCATGGCAATGCTTGGCTGGCATGGAGGGGTAAAACATGGATCCCAGCAAAGCAATACCACTGGCAATGCTTGCACATCTTCCTAGAGAGAGCATTCAATCGTTGGCAGAGGAGGGTATCGCTTAGCTCAAAACAGAAGGTCCTTTTGATTGGTAAAGGGGTCGGCACTCACGTTAATACTCAGTCAGCATAAGAGGGCATTATTATGCCTTGTCTCAGACAGAATGAGGAGCAGTAGCAAGTGGTGGCAAAGACCTGAGGGATGTTAACAGTGCCCTCAGGAGAGTAGGCACTGGTCTGGCATGTGTAGCATGTTTACTGTCATCCAAAAAGAATGAGATCTCTCCACAATGCTACCTATACAGTACTTAGTGGTTGCTAGACAACTCCTTCCCTGGAAGGTCTTAGAGGATGAAGGAGTGAAGTTTTTGAGAGGTGGTTTGCTTTCCATAGAAAATGGGGAGAAAAACTATTTACCCAGTTGGTTCTGACTATTAACAGTAATACTGAGGGTCTAGAATATCTGATAAGTTCTCTTCAAGCATACTTCCTTTTACTCTCTCTCCTTGATGTCCTATCATAGTGATTCTTGGCCTGAAAAAGAATACCTTTAACTGAGTGTATTGTAAAAAAAAAAATTGAAAATGTTATTACATATAACAAAGGTCTAGCCAATGATAGCCCAGACCTAAGAAGCATTCATAATACTTTCAGCCTATTGCAATATCTCATATGGAAACTTCCTTATATGTGCAATGGAGGACCCTATTCTTCAGTTCAGGATATACACAATTCTATGACTATTTCCTCTCTGTTTACTGTATTATAAAGAGATAACATTTGTATCACTGCTAAGACAGAACTGGATGTCCAAAACCCCCCACTAACTGGACAATTAACCTCAATCAACCTCCCTCCTTCTTTCCTTTCTTCCCCTTCCTCCCTTCCACCCTCCCTCCCTCTCTCTCTCTCTCTCTCTCTCTATCTTTTGCTCACTTGCTCTCTATTTCTTATTGTGTCTCTCTTGTCTTTGTCCCTATCTTGTCTCTCTTTTTCTATAGATATCTCTCTGAGTTTGTCTCTCCTGTGTCTTTGTGTCTGCCTCTCAGTTTTTTTCTTGGTTGTGTTCAATGAATAGATAAACTACTTGGATTTCTGAATTGGGAACAGACCTGCTTCAGTTTCCTCAACTGCAAAAATAATAACATCTACCTCCTAGGGTTGTTGTGAGCATCAAATGAGTTAATGTTTGTAAAGTGTCTGGCACATAGCAGGCACTTAATAAATGCTTGCTCCCTTCCTCTTGCTTTTTCCCTTTTACCGGGAATTGCCATGAAACTGCTAAGTACATGGCCTTCTAGGTAAACCTATGGGGTGGGGCTTGTCTCCTGTTTGTATATTCTTTCTTTTGGGACAGGGTCTTGTGAAATTTTGAAAAGTTGGAAGAGAGATAGTTATCAGAGGTCCAGAAAATGGACTCTATACCACAATTTACTGGCAGCTGAGCCAGATGAGTCACTAACCCAGGATCTAGGAAAGTCACAAGTAGTTGAGCATTCCTTCTTTGTCCTATCTCCCAAAGGAATACTGGAGCTAGGATTACATCTATCTACCATCCACAAGTATTAGTAACCTAGGAATATAATTTTTTGGGGGGACCAGCAATAATTACATTTTACTTAGTTTACTCTCTGGCCATTTGCCAAAAACTACACACACACACAAAATCTTGGATAGTGAGCAAACACATTTACGCAAGCAAATAATAAACAAAACTCAGGGAAGTTGTCCAAATTAGAGTACATGTTAGAAAATACCAGACTAAATGATCCCTTTGACTTAAGAGTAAGATATTTCAGTCCCTTCTAGGTAAAAACAACCTCACTAGGAAGTCAAATCCACTCTTGGAAGTCTTTGGGAGTTCAGGTGCTTGAGATCTTTGGACATGTTAGGGGAGGGAGAGTGACTGGCTCTCTTACATTTCTGCTCTCTGACTTTGTCTCTCAAATTCCTTTTTCATTTCTTAGGTTCTTCACACATATCTAGTATCACTACTAATAGTCTCTCACTCAATTGGAAATCATATTTTTCTCCATATATATATATATATATATATATGCATATATATATATGGAGAAAAATATGATTTCCAATATATATATACTTGCAATATCACATGGCTGTCCTTAGAACTGTCCAAAGCCTGAGTTGGGGTGAAATTATATATACACAAAGGTATTAAAGGTAAAGTGTGATCAATTATTTTTCAAAGATTCAATAAAATATTCCCTTTTAGTATATTAATTTTAAGGAGTTAGTTGAAATTTCCTAAGCAGTCACTTACAATTTCTCTACAAACATTGCTCAATTGTTTGATTAGTTTTTAGTCATGTCTAACTTTCTATGACCCCACTTGGGGTTTTCTTAGCAAAGATACTGGAGTAATTGGCCTTTTTTTTTTCTCCATCTCATTTTATGGATGAGGGAGCTGAAGCAAACAGTATAAAGTGATTTACCTAGGGTCACTGTTTAAGGGTACATTTGAATTCAGATCTTCCTAACTCCAGGTTTGGCACTTTATTACTGCACCACTTAGCTGATTGCAAAATTATTAGCTAACCAGCAAAATTATTAGCAACATACAAATTTTGAAGAGAAATGCAAACACAGCTATTCCACATAGAATAGAGAAACCACAGATCCCAGATAGAATCAAATGACCCTACAACACAGAAATGTCAAGTAAAGTCATCAGATCTTTATTTAAATGCCTGTTATGTATTAGGCACTGTGTGCTAAGTAATAGAGAAACAAAGAAAGGCAAAAATATGATCCCATCTCTCAAGGAACTCACAGCCTAATGGAGAAAACAACATGCAGACAAGGGATATACAGGATAAATTGGAAATAATCCCCAGAGAGAAGGCACTAATGTTGAGAGGGACCAGGAAAGGTTTCTTGCAGAAAGTGTGGTTTTAGTTAAGATTCTCAGCCAGATTTACTACTTCCAACCAAATGGGTGTCACCCAAAAAAACAACGTTGAATAGCTAGCAGACACTTTTATCCTAGCAAAGAGTAAACACAAATCAGGGAAGGAAGACTGTAGGCAGAGACAAGGAGGGTCAGTGCACGCATGAGGGACAAACAGTGAAAATACATAGGCAGGACATAGAACATCTTGTTCAAGGAACAGCACGGAAGACAGTATCACTGAAGGAGATTGGAAAGGCAGGAAGGAGCCATGGAATGAAGGACTTTAAAAACCAAACCAAGCATTTTACATTTAATTCTGAAGATTATAGGGAGCCATTGGAGATTATTGAAGAGCTTGAGGAAGGGAGTGGATGAGTGTTTACAGGTGCGACCTGTGCTTTAGTCAGATCACTTTGAGAGTTGAATGAGGATGAAATGGAAAAGGAAGGCATGAGGAGGTGAGGTGATGAGGACCTGCGTTAGAATGGTGACAGTGTCAAAGGAAAGTAGGGGGTATAAAGGAGGGATGCTGCAAGGGTATCAGGCTTTAGCAACAGATTAAATACAAGGAGTAGGGAGAAAGAAAGGGAAGAAGAGTAAGAGAAACAGGCAGAAAGAGACAGAGAGAGAAAGAGGCAGAAACAGACAGAAATTGAGAAGAAAGTCCGGAAAGGCAACTAGTTTGGGATCCTGGGTCATTAGGAGGATGGTGGATCCTCAATAGCAATAGAGAAGTTAGAGAGAAAAGAATCCCTTCCAACATGTCCATAAAGTTGTTACCTTTTTTCCAATATGCTTTGTAAAATCATAGATAATTTGGGTTGGTTAGGCATATACCTTACCAACAAAGGTACACAAGGTATATATTTTAATAACATTGTACAGTGCCATTTATTGCAACAAGGCTGAATATAATTCCCATTTTTCTCATCTTAGGCCATAGAACAGCTCTGAATATAAATTGGTTTTATCTTTATCTAAAGTTCAATGTAGGTGTTTAATGTGGAAATATTTTTCACATAATTTTACATATATAATAAATATTGTATTATTTACTATTTTCTCATGGGTAAAGGAAAGAAGAGAATTTGGCACTGAAATTTTTTTTAAATGTCAAATAAATAAATAAATATCAAATGCCCTCCTCAAAAAAATTTAATGTAAGCTATTAAACATGAAATTTGAAAGAATTTCCAGTGTTCACTGCAGGTTAAGCATATTTATAGCATAGCAAAATGCCTTTTAGTTTCTCTTTTATTGGTTGTATTATTTTTTTTAATTCAGTATTTTATTTTTTCCCAGTTATATATAAAAATAATTTTAACATTCATATTTAAAATTTTGACTTTCAGATTCTCTCCCTTCTCCCTCCCCACTGAGAGTGCAAGCAATTCAATATAAGTTACACACACACATATATATGTAGTCATGCAAAACATTTCCATAATAGTCATGCTGTGAAAGAAAATATAGACCCAAACAAAACAAAACAAAACCCTCAAGAAAAATAAAGAAAGTAAAAACAAATGTGCTTCAATCTGTATTGACATTATCAGGTTTTTCTTGGACTATGAATAGCATTTTTATCATAAGTCCCTCAAAGTTGTCTTGGATCATTGTGTTACTGAAATAGCACTGTTACTTTGTACATAGTACATTTCACGTTGTATCAGTTTATGGAAAGTCTTTCAAGGTTCTTCTGAGAGCATCATGATAATCATTTCTCATAGCACAATAGTATTCTATCATAATCACGTACCAGATTTTGTTCAGCACTCCCCATTTGATTCAAAACACTATAATAATTATCATTTTAATCACACTTTAGGTTTTACAAAGCAGTTTACAAATAACAGGTTTTATCCTCTCAACTACCCTGGGAAGATGGTGTTATTATTTTCCTCATTTTATAGATGAGGAAACTGAGGGATCAGCTAAATGACTTGCCTAGGTTTATACTTAGTGAATCTAAATGCAGCATTTTAGATATGCACCAACAGTTGTTGATATTGTTATTGAGTTGTTTCAATCACGTCCAACTCTCTATGACCTGGTTTTCTTGGCTAGAATGGTTTTTACCATTTCCTTCTCCAGATCATTTTATAGATGGAGAAACTGAGGCAAATAGTGATAAGTGACTTTCCTAGTCACACAGCTAGTAAGTGTCTGAGGCTAGATTTGAACTCAAGAAAATGAATCATCTTGATTTCATTTCCAACACTCTATCTACCGCACCACCTAGCCATCCATTAGTAGAATTGCAAGTTACATATAGATCACATGCCACATTTTGATAACCCAGTTGTAAGCCAGAGAAATATTTCCCATATTTAATGCAGAAATGTTCATCTTAAGCAAGATAAGAAGCATAATTTATTATCGAGATTTTAGGAAGCATAGTAGCTAAACATAACTCTAAGTAATGTAAAGAAGTTAGGGATAAGCACTAAGTGAGCTTTATCACATATGGGACTCCCCAACCCCACCTAATGATGTCACCCTTCCTAATTGTCCACAATTATGCTCAGCCTCAAAAGTATAAAAGCAATAAATAACAAAAGCAGAGATAGGTCTATTTGAGGGGGGAATGCAGGTGCTTAGAATAAACATGAAAAACAGTTAACAAAAATATTCTCACAATGACTCATCACCAAATTAATCATTTATATACATTATTAGCAATTTCTCACAAAGACCCCTTCTCTCACATGTGAAATTCCCAACTGGAGAATGACATCCAAAGCTATAGAATCACCAAAAATATTAACTAATGAATACTCCTTTCACTTATTTAACATATTGAGGTTTAAAAAGCATTTTTCTACAACTCTAAGAGGTATGTACAAGTATTGTGTTTTATAGATGAAGAAAACAAAAAAGAAAGAAAGGTTAAGTAATTTGGCCAGATCATATCACTAGTTGTATATTCAGGTGTTTTCACAGGAAGTGCAGGATGCTTGAGATCTGTAACTACTAGGAAAAATCTTAAGGATGCACTAAAGTAGTCTTAGGACACTCCAGAAGCTCCAACACAGGACCATTCCTAAACCATAGACAAAAGCATAGCCTCCTTAAAGATTTCTTGCTTCCTCTAGAAGCATTTCCCAGGCTTTTACTAATACATATAGATAGCTCCTTCTATAGATTGGCTCTAATAGAAATACTATCCTTTACCTTCTGGACCCAACTCTAGCCATTTTGAAAATATATATTTCCCAACTTTGTTAAGGTCTGGAATGTAAGTCTCTCCTTTTGTAGAGGTGGGGAACTGTGGGTTTGGAAGACTGCATACAATATTAATTTAGGAGTCATCTTAGACTTCTCCCTATTTCTCAGAACCTCTCATTCCCTACTCCCATCCAATCTGTTGCCAAAAACTGTCAATTTCATCTTTGCACTATCTTTCATATGTCCCTTTTTCTACTCTAACACTGATACAACTCTGGCACAGGCCCTCATCACCTCACCTGGATTAAAGCTCTAATAGGCTGGTGAGTCAACCTGCCTCAAGTCTCTCCCAACTTCTATATCTCCTCCATTCATCTACTAAAATGATTTTATTAAAATGCAGGTCTGATAAAGTCACAGATCCTATTCAATAAACTCAAGTAGCTCTGGATTGCCTTCCAGGAGCAAATATAAAACAATGTTTGGTATTCAAAAATCTTCATAGCCTAGCCCCCTCCAGTATTCCCAGTCTTCTATTCTTTGATCTAGTGACATTAGTATCCTGACTGTACTATAAATAAGATATCCCTCAATTCTGGGCATTTTCTTTGTCTGTGCCCCATAATCTGGAACATTCCCCCCTTCTGCTCCAACTTCTAACTTCCCTGGTTTCCTTTGAGTCCCAACTAAAATCCCACCTTCTACTGGAAACCTTCCCTAATCCCTCTTAATTCCAGTGCCTTCCCTCTGCTAATTATCACTTATTGAGCCTTCATAAAGCTTATTTTATACTATAGCTTACTTTACTTATTTACTTACTATAATTATTTGCATACTATTCTCCCCTCTCTCCATTTAGATTATAAACTCTTTGAAAGATTATCTTTTGCCTCTTCTATTTCCAGTGCTTAGAACCATGCCTGGCACATAATAGACCATTAATTAATTAATTGATTGTCAGATTTGGTTTATATATCTGTTAGTTTTGTTGAATTCCTTTTTAAAAACAAAACTTTTCTTCCTATATGTCTTGGTGGAGAAGATAGATTTAAAGGGAAATGAAGATGATGTAAAAATGAAAGATATCAACTGAAATAAAAAATAATAATAACTGTGACATGGGTTTAGACTAGCACACACAAAAAAAAAAAAAAAAAAAACTGAAAAGAAAAAAAATTTTAAAGTCAACTCAAATGATTCAAACCAGTTCCAATTGTCTAGTAATGAAGAGAGCCACACCTAGAAAGAGCACTATGGGAACTGAGTGTGGTTCCCAACATAGCATTTTCACTCTTTTTGTTGTTTGCTTGCATTTTATTTTGCTCCTCATTTTCCCCCCATTTTATTTTTCTTGTGTGGCAAGATAATTGTATAAATATTTATGCATATTAAAAGACTTAGGACCGATTCAAATAAAAAATCTATTGTATCAAAAAAAAAAAAAGTCAACTCAAGAGTCTCTGGAGGGGGACTTAAATTCTGCCCAGGTGGGATTCTGATTCCAGTGCATCACGACTTTTGAGGAAAGTCAGATTTTTCAGCATGATTGTTGGCAACATCTGGAGAAGAACCCAAGAAAGCATCTGACCATACATGAACTTGAGTTTCTTGAGATGGAACTAAGAAAGATATGAGGGTGAGGTGATTGTAAAAATATTGAGTCTCAGTTTCAAATGGCTCATCATGGAAACAGCCAGAAGATAAGAGTTGCTAGGTTGTGCTGGGCTTGGATGTAAGATTCTCCCTGAAATTATCCGTGCATATGCTTTAAAAATAAAAAAAAAACTTTAATAAAAAAAAAGAAAAGAAAAGAAATGATGGGATTTAAGCCAATTCTAATACACTTGTGATAGAGAGAGCCATCTGGATCCATTGTGGTGGAGAGAAAGGACTATGGGGACTGAATATGGACCACAACATAGCATTTTCACTTCATTTGTTGTTTTTTACATGCTTGCTTTTTTTTTCAAATTTTTTTTCCTTTTTGATCTGATTTTTCTTATGCAGCATGATAAATGTAGAAATATTTAGAAGAATTGCACATATTTAACATATATTGGATTACTTGCTACCTAGCGGAAGGAGAAAATGGGGAGGAAGGGAGACAATTTTGGAACAAAGTTTTGCAAGGGTGAATGCTGAAAATTATGCATGTGTTTTGAAAAATAAAAAACTGTTATTATGGGAAAATAAATCCTGAGATCATAGTTGGTCTCAGCCATTTGCTAGCTCTATGACTCTTGAGTAAGTCATTTAACAGTGTTTGCTTCAGTTTCCTCAAATATAAAATTAACTGGAGAAAAAAATGGCAAATCACTCTAATATCTCTTCCAAGAAAACCCAAAAGAATCTGAAATGATTTAACAACAACAAGGTGGCATTATGGATAGAGTGCTCAAATATAATCTCAGACATTTACCACATAATCCTGGGCCAGTCACTTCACCTTAGTTTTTCCATCTGTAAAAGGGGGATGATATCACCTACTCACAGGGATATTATTAAATGTTAGCTATTATTATTATCAAATTAGTTCTCTACTGGGATAGCAATACTTGGTTAAAAAGTGACCTTTGGGAATTGTAAAATGAGAAGATGCCCATGAATTGGGAAATGGCTGAATAAGTAATGGTATATGAATGAAATATTATTGTTCAATAAGAAATGATGAACAAGTTTATTTCAGAAAAGCCTGGAAAGACTTACTAGAACTGATGCTGAATGTAGGGAGCAGAACCAGGAGAACACTGTAACATAGTAGCAGAAAGATCATTTGATAATCAGACTCAAGACAATTTCAATAGACTTGGGAAGGAAAATGCTACCTACATATGGAGATTGAGTGTGGATCAAAGCATACTACTTTCACCTTTTTGTTTGTTTATTTGCTTTTTCTTTCTTGGGATTTTCCCTTTTGTTCTGATTTTTTTTTCACAACATGATTAATATGGAAATGTGTTAAAAATGATCCTACATGTATAACTTACATCAGCTTGCTTGCTCTCTTGTTCAAGGCAGAGGTAAGGGAGAGAGGGGAAAAATTTGGAACTAAAAATCTTACAAAAATGAATGTTGAAGACTATCTTTAAATGTAATTGGAAAAATACAATACTATTGAATTTTTTAAGTGACCTTTGGATCCATCTGTTAAAAACAGATGCAGAAAAAATGCTAAAGCAAGTGAAAATTTAGACTTTATCAGCAACAATTGGGCTCCATTGCTTTTTTTGTTTTAAATTGTATTATTATTACTTCTGAGTTTGCTTCAACCTAAGCAATTCAATTAAAATGCTGATTAAATGTATTTTTGGCTATGCTGATGAGGGAATGCAAGATCAAAGAACTAAGTTATGAGTTATATGCTTATCTATAGATTTAAACATGAAACCTAGGAAGGCACAAAGTAGGAAAGGATAAGTGGGAGAGATTACTAAATCCTACGTAGGAAAGCAGGGCTAAGGCATTTCAAGATTAGAGTGCCATCTGGTGGTTCACACCACAAAAGCACCCTGAACAAATAAAAGTAATTTCACAGAGATGGGAGATTGACAGACTGTGCAAAGGCAGGACGTGAGAAGTAATGCTAAGTTTGGGGAACAACAAATAGGCCAAATATGGCAGCTCTGTGGAAGATAGTGTGTCAGGCTAAGTTTTACAAATATTATCTTTTATCCTCACAACAATCCTCAGAGTTAGACCTTATTATTATCCCCATTTTATAGATAAGGAAACTAAGGCATGTTCAGAGTTATATAATTAATTAGTAGGTAACTGAAACTGGATTCGAATTCATGTCTTCCTGACTCTAGAATAGCATAGAAGGAAAACCATTAAGACTTCCCCATTGATTGGAAGTAGGTAATAAGGAAGAGGAAGAATTAAGGCATATTCCAGTATTAGGAAATTGAGTAACTATAGTGATGCCCTTAACAGAAATATGGAATATTGTAAGAGGGATAAGTTTAGGAGAAAAGATGATGCATTCTGTTTTGGCTATATGGAATTTGAAATGTTAACAGGACATATAGGTAGACCATCCAGTCTGTAGTTGGTAATATGGAATTAAAGAATGTACTGGATTTTCTTTCTTTTTTTCTTTCTCCTTTCTTTCTTTCTCTCTTATTCTATTTAATACAAAGTAAATTTGACTTACTTGATTGTGGCATATATATATATATATATATATATGTAGAGAGAGAGAGAGAGAGAGAGAGAGAGACTTACTTTAAATTCAGTTAAACTCAGTATTTATTGAGCATATAAGTGCTATATAAGTGACTGTTCTCTGAAATTTTCTTTAATTTTTTCACGTGTAGGGGATATGACTATAATTACTAAATAATAATATTTTGATTAATTAATTAATTAAGCAGCAGTTTAGTATGCTTTTACTTTATATTATGTAGTTATTGTATATTTGTTTTCCCAGTTCTACTTCCTTTACTCTGTACTGGTTCTACCAGGATTCATCTTCAGAGGAAGACCCTCAAGAGTAATATTTGGCAGCTCTAAGGAAGATGGAGTGTCAGGCTGTTTTACAAATATTATCTTTTATCTTCACAACAATCGTCGGAGGTGGACCTCAAAGAGTAATATGAAATGGCTCTCTGCCTGGAGAGAATTTATCGAAGAACTCAAAAAATTGACATTCAACAAACTTGTAAATTGACTTTGTCTAAGATCAGTGATTACTAGCTGCACCTTTTTTTTCCTCCTAAAAAATTCTACTCCTGATTCTTCTTGTAGTGTTTGTGTATATCACTTCTTTCCTATCCCTGTTAACTTTTCTGCTTTAATTGTACTCCTTAATTCCAAAAAAAAAAAAGAACTGGTAAAGAAGAAAGAAATATACTATGGGAATCGGGAAGACCAGTTCTACTTCCTTTACTCTGTACTGGTTCTTCCAAATCTTCCTACATTTCTCTGAATTCCCAATTTTTTGGCTTTACTAAATAACAATGTTTCATTAAATTCATATATGACAATTTGTTTACAACGAGTGTCTACTTTGTTTCCGTTTTTTAGTTTGTTTTCGCAAAAAATGATGTCATGAATATTTTCTTATATATGGAATTTTTTTATCTTCTTATCATTGACTTTTAACTTGGGAAGCATTAGGGGGCTGGGCTGACTTGACTGGATCAAAGAGTAGTTAAGCAACTTTTCTCACATTCATTCAAATTATTTTCCCAACAGTTAAACCAATTCAGATCAATGTATTAGTGTATCTGTCTTTTCATAATCCCTTTAAAATTGACTAATTCTGTCTTTACCAAATAAGTGATTGTGAGGTGAAATCTCAGAACTGTTTTAAATTGTATTTCTCTTCTTAGTGATTTGAGGCATTTATTATATGATTGTTGATAGCTTAAATTTTTTTGCTTTTTGAAAATTGTTTATATTGTAGGATTCCGGGAAGATAGCGGATAGGTCAGTAAATTTCAAACTCTCCAGATTTCCCCCCCAAACAAAACAAATGTGTGCTTCAGAGTAAACATAGGTGAAAAATCAAGATTTGGGGCAGTACAGGAGTCTTCCTGGCACAAACCAAGATCTGAAGAAAGATCCTAGGCCAGGGATTAATTAGTATGAAATGAAGGGCAAACCTCTCTGGGCTAGTTCCACAGAAACATCAAATGGGAAGCTCTGTGGCTAACTGGGTGTGGCTGGAGTCTTAGCAGGAACTACAGAGACTTTCATCTCCTGCACAGCAGGTGGAATCAGTATCTGAGTCTGGAATGATGGAGAGAACTTAATCGGCTGATTAGGAACAACAGGTCCACCTGTGCTGCAGAGACCCAGCCTTGGGCAAGAAAGAAGCAGCATAGTGCAGAGGCAATGGAGCAGGGATTTCTGTGGGCTATGGACACTTGCTAAAGGATGAAGCTCTTTGTTTGGGGTTCCAGGTCAGAGAAGGGAGTTGTAATAAAGCTAGAGACATTTGAAGAGCTTACACTAATACTTCTTATTAAAAAAAAAAAAAAAAAAAAGAACTGGTAAAGAAGAAAGAAATATACTATGGGAATCGGGAAGACCAGGATTCATCTTCAGAGGAAGACCCTCAAGAGTAATATTTGGCAGCTCTAAGGAAGATGGAGTGTCAGGCTGTTTTACAAATATTATCTTTTATCTTCACAACAATCGTCGGAGGTGGACCTCAAAGAGTAATATGAAATGGCTCTCTGCCTGGAGAGAATTTATCGAAGAACTCAAAAAATTGACATTCAACAAACTTGTAAATTGACTTTGTCTAAGATCAGTGATTACTAGCTGCACCTTTTTTTTCCTCCTAAAAAATTCTACTCCTGATTCTTCTTGTAGTGTTTGTGTATATCACTTCTTTCCTATCCCTGTTAACTTTTCTGCTTTAATTGTACTCCTTAATTTGCCTAGCTATTACTTAATCTCCCCCAACCATGGCTCCCTCCCTTGGTTTCTCTGTCCATCTATCCCTACCCCCTTATTTCTTTACAGATTTTGGAGGGTACTATATCCTTTACAATATATATGTAGTGTTGCCTATTTAACACATTCTTGATTCAGAACTACTAGCCCTCCTCCCTCTTCTAATATCTTCTAAGTATTCTTCCTCTATACCTTATTTATACAACATAATTACTATTTTTACTTTTCCTAAGTTGTTTTGCTTTTTAGAATAAGATCATATTCAACTCTGCCCCAGGATTTCTTTTGAACTACCCAATTGTTTTTTTTTTTTAATTTTTTATTTTATTTTATAATTATAACATTTTTTGACAGTACATATGCATGGGTAATTTTTTACAACATTATCCCTTGCACTTACTTCTATTCAGATTTTTTCCCTTCCTCCCCCAACCCCCTCCCCCAGATGGCAAGCAGTCTTATATATGTTAAATATATTACAGTATAATTTAGATACAATATATGTGTGTAGAACCGAATTTTTTTGTTGCACAGGAAGAATTGGATTCAGAAAGTAAAAATAACAGTTTACATTCATTTCCCAGTGTTCCTTTTCTGGATGTAGCTGGTTCTGTCCATCATTAATCAATTGGAAGTGGATTAGCTCTTCTCTATGTTGAAGAAATCCACTTCCATCAGCATACATCCTCGTACAGTATCATTGTTGAAGTGTATAATGATCTTCTGGTTCTGCTCGTTTCACTCAGCATCAGTTGATGTAAGTCTCTCTAAGCCTCTCTGTATTTCTCCTGTTGGTCATTTCTTATAGAACAGTAATATTCCATAACATTCATATACCATAGTTTACCCAACCATTCTCCAATTGATGGACATCCATTCATCTTCCAGCTTCTAGCCACTATGAAAAGGGCTGCCACAAACATTTTGGCACATACAGGACCCTTTCCCTTCTCTAGTGGTTCCTTGGGGTATAAGCCCAGTAGTAGTATGGCTGGGTCAAAGGAACTACCCAATTGTTAATGTCAATCTTAAACATATAGTATTCATTTCCATGTAAATTTCCATGAAATTAATCTTTTATATTGGCCTTTATATGTTAAATTTTCTATTGAGTTTGAAATTTTACAAGTTTGTTGAATGTCAATTTTTTTCATTTAACATTATGGATAATTTTGCTGGATAGTATATTTTTGGCCACAGGCCTAGTTCTTTTGATCGCTGGTGTGATTCCAGAACTTGCTGCTAAGTTCCATACAATTGTAATCATAGCTCTAGCATATTTGAATTGTTTTTTTTTTCTTGTTTCTTACAAAATTTTCACTTTGATCTGGAGATTTAAAAATTTGGCAATAATATTCCTGTGTGTTTTACACAAAAGATCTCTTTGAGGTGGTTATCAGTGGATTTTTTCTGTTTCTACTTTCCTCTCTTGTTCTATCAATCTTGGATTATGTCTTGCATTATTGTGTCAAAGTTCTTTTTTTGGTCACAGCTTTCAGGTAGTCCAGTTATTCTTAAATTTTCTCTTCTTGATCTGTCCTCCAGATTTGTTGTTTTTCTTATGTTTCAAATTCTGTTCTATTTTTTCCTTGTTTATAATATATGTATTTCTTGTTTTCTTATTGCTTCACTAACTTCCCCTTGCCCAATTCTATATTGAGAAATCTATTTTATATGTCAGCAATAGTAATATTGTTTTAGATGCATGTTGACACATGGCTAAATATGTGTATGTATATGTCCGAGCATATGTAGATATGTGTGCATGTTGCTCTATTTATGTGTATATATAGCTAGACGTACATGTGAGTGGGTCTGTGGATGGGTATGGATGTAGGCAGGGTATACGTGGGTGTGTATGAGTGTATATGTATATATGTATCTATTTATATCTATAGACATGGATATAGATATATCTGTGCTTAACTATAGCTTGCTTAGGGAAATAGGAGAGAAGAAAAAAGGAAAAAAGGAACAAAGTAAAAAAAGTATGCAGCAAAGAACAAAAGAACAACCTACGAAGTTGCAAAGATGAACACTCATGAATATAATTTCTTCTACTATTATATATCTTTTCTTGAAGTGGAAATTTATTATTATATATTTGGAATCCTCCCTGATGTTTTGCTGGGCATAACAATATTCTATTTCATTTTGTTTTGTTTTCCTTTTAAACACATTTTAAAAAGAAAAATAAAATTATTCATATCCCAAATAGTTCTCACAAGAATTCAAATAGTTTATACAATATGAAAGATAGCTCAAAATCATTAAGAGAAATACAAATAAAAAGAATTCTGAGATTTTACTTCATACTCATCAAACATGACAAAGAGGGAAATAATGCTAAAGGGACTGTGGGAAAAAAATAGGCAAACCAGTGCGTTAGTGACACAGCTTTGAATTGATCTTAAATCAAAATTTCCCCCTAAGCATATACCCAAAAGAGATTAAACAGAAAAAAGACACTATGTAAATAAATCAACCAGTTAATCAATATTTATTAAGAGCCTACTATGTGCCAGGCACTATTCTAAACACTGGAGCTAGAAGAAGAAGCAAAAGCTATTCCCTGCCTTCAAAAAGCTTACAATCTATGGGGGATAGATATACACAAAGCCAGTTATATGTAGGATAAATAAGAAATAATTAATAGAGGGAAGAAGACACTGGAATTAAGAAGGATTAGGGAAGGCTTCCTGTAGAAAGTGGGTTTTTTTGGAACTTAAAAGAAAACCAGGGATATTAATAGTCAGTACAGAAAAGGAAAGTTCCAGGCATTGACATATGCCCAGATATAAGAAATAGAGTGTCTTATTTGTAGAACAGCCAGCAGGCCAATATCAATATGTCTTAAGAAATCAGACAGAAGATTGGAAAGATAGGAAGGAGTGAGATTATAAAAGGCTTTGACAGCCAAACAGCATTTTGTGTACATCAAAATATTGTAGTAGCATGTTTTGTGGTAGAAAAAAAATGAAACCAAAATAATATCTATTGATTGGGGAATAACTAAACCAATTGTGGTATATGAATGTAATAGAACATCACAGCACTATGAAAAACTAGGAAAATGAAGAATTCAGAAAAGCATGGGAAAAAAAAACTTCACATGATCTGATGCAGAATAAATTAAACAGAATCAGGAAAAACATATACAATAACTGTAACTATATAAATCAGAAACTCATATTGTGATTATAATAACCAATTATACCTTAGAGAAGAGTTGAGAAAATGTTTCTCTTTCCTTTCTTTGCAGAGCTAGAAATTCTAAGAATGGAATATTGTCTATATCATCAAACATTATTAATAATGCCAACTGATTTTGCTGAATTGCTTTTTTAATCTTTATAAACTTTGTTACAAGGACTGACTTGGTAATTAGAAAAGGAGAAAAAGATCAATAAAATATGATTTTGATTTTAAAAATGTTCAAATCCTTTTACTCCATTTATGACAATTTTTATTATCTAAGTTATAAAATAATATTTATTTTCTTATTCTAGCTGCATTGTTTCCATTTATGCAAAAGCATTTAAATTTTATATAATCCAAATTACTTTTTTTGTCACTTGTTATCTTTGGTTATAAATGGTTATAAATTTCAACCATGATCATAGATCTGAAAGTGTTTAATTTTATTCTCTACTTTTTTTTTGGCCAGTGATGTGATTTACTTAATAAAGACTAATTATACATTTAGTGTTGATTTCAACACATGGTGTATACTATTGATCTAAACTACTTTCTGCTAAGGTGCTTTCCAATTTTCCCATTTCTTCTTGTCAATTATGGAATCCTTCAGCTCTCCCCTCTGACCAGGAACCCCAAACCAAGAGCTCACAACAAGTGCCCACAGCCCATAGCATCTCTGCCCCATTGCCTCTGCACTCACTGAGGGTTGGTTCCTTCTCATCCAGGGCCAAGTCCTGCAGCACAACTGGGCCTGGTGTTCCTAATTAGCCAAGGTTCCCTTGGTCTTCCCAGACTTAGGCCCAGATTCCACAAGCAGTTTAAGAGGTGAGAATTTCTGTGGTTTCTGCTGATGCTCAGGCCACGCCCAATTGAGGAGATCGCCTGGAGGTGTTTGTACTTCACATGGATTAATACCTGGCCGGGGTCTTTCTTCAGATCTCTGGTTGTATTGAAAGGACCCTAGTTCTATCCCAAGTCTTGTTGATTTTTCTCCAGTCTTTGTTTGCCTTGAGGTTCACATTTGTTTTATATGTGCCATCTTCCCAAAATCCTCCCCCTCTATTGACAAAAAAAATAAAATAAAATAAAATCTGTTGGCTAGCAAAATCCTAACTGGAGTGATTAATTATGCTTGGAAAAGAGTGGAAGAAAGCAAGAGGTTTTATCCCTTTAAAGAGGGAATATGTGATGGTTATAACAAATTACAGATGATTTAATATGGTAAAATGATAACAAATTTTATATATATATATATATTATATATAGAATAATATTATATATATAGAATAGAATAATATTATATATATACATATATATATTACAAATACATAAAACAAAAATAAACTAACTATAAAATTGCCCCCATGATTGGCGATTCTTTTGTGAAGCATGAACCCCTTTTTCTAATGGCAAGGGTATAAAATTTGGATGGTCTTTGCTTTGCTTGAAATAATTAAGACATGGAGAAAGTTTATAAATTCTAGACCAGGCACCAGAAATGTAGGAAGAGCCATGTACCTGATAGGTAATAATTCTCGAAGGGAAGTAAAGGTTTTCCAAAAGGAAAAACTCTGCCCAACCCCACATAGTTCATGTCACTGAGAAAAATGATTATTAATAACTAATAATTTAGGGTGATTCAGAGTACCTTTTCTCTAGTTCAAGATTTCAGTTTCTAATGATTGTATTTATCTCTACTATCCAACCCCACCTAATCTTACAAAGAATCTCTAGTCTAAGATGTATTCCATTTAATGGAGTTTGAATGAATACAGACACTTTTATTGCCTAAATATCTGAGTAAAGACATAATCTCCATCTAAGGATAACATGATGTCATCCTCAGGCCTTCATTGATTTAAACCCTATTCGCTTTGTTAAGTCCACCTCTCATTAATTGTTGATTGCCAACCAGAGGAATACTACACTTTGTAGAGCATAAAAACTGTGAGTCTTTTATTAAAATGCTGGAATTATTAATAAAATGAATGTTACCTAGTAATTATGTCTCTTAATCACCACATCACTTTGAAGCAATAGATAAGAAACATTACATACATCAAGGATATAAGTACAGCTGCATCTTCATTTTCAAAAAGCCACTGAAAACCAAACAGTTCATTCTTCATTCACACAGATATAACTCCTTTAAAGTTAGAAGGGACTTCTTTTAGTAGGTCTTCCTATAGAAAATTTTAAAATTTGACATCATTTGACAATGATGATCTAGCCTCTGACAATGTTCGACTTCATTATCAATGTGTGTATCCTCTGGAAATTATACTGCCAGAGTAAGTGAACATATCCACAATATTAAAAATTTCTCCATTCGTTGTAACAATGGTTCCACATATAGATAGTATGGTGCTGGCTGATGAAGCACCTGTGTTTTCAGCACAAGTAGCAGAGAATTGATCCATACCTAGTCTCAGCTTCAGAGGCTACATTGAATGCACAATCATTTGCAAACAAAAAAGCATGCACCAACACTCCCTCCACTTTAATTATGGCTTGTAGCCTTTTCAGGTTGCAAACCTCAATTTTACCATCAGTGCAGTAGCTGATCTTGATGCCATGTTCATCTTCATTGAAGGAGTTTAACAACATAGTTGAAAACATCATGCTAAAAAAAAAAAAAAATGGGAGCAAGTATACAGCCTTGATTCATTCCATTGATTCTGGGAAAGAGTGGAGCATCTCTCCATTATCCAGAACCCAGCTAAGCATGTCATCATCAGATTGATATATATGACAGATGAACTTTTCCAAGCAACCAAATTTTAACATAATTTTCCATAAGCCTTCATATTTGACAGTATCAAAGGCCTTGATCAGATCTACAAAAGCTTAGGGACCTCCATTCTGCTCGTAGTATTTCCGCTTAAGTTTTCTGACCATAAACACCATTATCAACTGTTCCTCAATCCTTTCTGAAAACATATTGACTCTTAGATAGATGAACCTCTTCCAGGTGAAGGATCAGTCTATTAAGGAGGACTCTGGCAAGAACCTTGCCACATTAAAAATAAGATTGATATATATTTTGCCAGAGCCAAATAGTTGTTTGGGAGCTCCATAGGAAAGTGCAGGAGAGAAGTGTTAAACCGACTACCAAGTTAAAAGTCCACATAGCCACTGGGCTGATTTCATTGTATGACTGTGAAATTTAGACAACATACCAACATTATGCCAGGAAACTGAATCACTTCCAGTTGAATTATCTTTGGAAGATTCTGATGATCACCTGGCAGGATAAGATACTATTCCCTGAGGTCCTTTCTCAAACTAAACTGTGAAGCATTCCAACTCTACTAGAGAGCACAGATCTGATGGATTGGCCACATGGTGGGCAGAAAAAGAACAAGCATCATTCTCCAAGTTCTTAGCAGCTTTGGGACTCTTATTTCCCACTCTTTTCTGCCTCTCTAAGTGGAGATTAGAGCAACTCCACTTAAGAAGGGAGTTCAATTCAGAACATCTCACCTGGCTGTATTACTTTGTGTTCTCCTCTATTTGATTGTAAGCTCCTGGAGGGCAGGGACTGACTTTTCCTTTTTTTTCCTCCCATATTTGTATCCTTAGCCCTTAACATCATATCTGGCACATTAGTAGGCATTTTATAAATGTATTTTGACTATTGCTTATCTTCATAAAACACAGGACTGATCATGTCTTTATTCAATAAATTTCAATGTCTGTCTATTACCCACAGAATCAAATATAAAGTCCTCACTTTGGTTCTTATAAAGTTCTTCATAACCAAATCATGGCATAATATATCTTTTCAGTCTTCATTCATCTTGTTTTGAAAATGTTAGGACTCTTACAAGGTTCTAAGTCACTGGAATGGATAAGAGACAATAATTATCTAATTTAGCATGGTTCAATATGATTGATCTGACACTACAAGGAGATGTTATGGGCCAGAACTTGAAACAAGGTACTGAGTGAAATTGAGGAGACAATGGTTAAATCTAATTTAGCATTGATTTAATCCTACAACAAATAATGGTTTCCTAGTGATGAAATGATTTGTGTGCAGCATATAAACAAGAAGCTCTCAGGGCCAGAGGGGATTTTGGGAGATTCACAACTAGAATTAACTTCCAGGAGATTCACAAGCCCACAGAAACCCACAGTCCCACTCTCAGAGGC
Organism: Sminthopsis crassicaudata; assembly: GCF_048593235.1. Classification (NCBI taxonomy): domain Eukaryota; kingdom Metazoa; phylum Chordata; class Mammalia; order Dasyuromorphia; family Dasyuridae; genus Sminthopsis; species Sminthopsis crassicaudata. The sequence continues at coordinate 338,529,708 of NC_133620.1, forward strand.
GGAGTCAAGATTCATTCCAACTTTCACCTTTGTGCTGGCTGGAGATATTCAGACAAGAGCTCTTGGGAACCAAGGAGAGAGATAGGCCTCTAAGAAAGCTAACCGGACCCAAGGAAGGAGACAAGACTTAGAAGGATAAAGTAAAGGATTTGGACTTTAACTTTTGGCTGCATTTGGGATTATTGAACTAACCTGAAACTAAGGCTGCCTCCAGAAGCTCCCCAAGGAACCTGCTCACAGAGAATGATTATAATTTAGAGAAGAGAACATTACAGAAAGAGTACAAGCAAATCCCTGGAGCAGAGATGGCCTTGAGGCTGACTCGGGAGAGTCTGCATTTCCAGTGGAAATGGAAACAAGACTGAAGTCACTGGTCCTGAGGAACAGTTAAACATCTGGGATCATAGATGGACATGGAAGAGGGTGAGGAATTGGTACTGGAACTGAGGTAGTATCAGCAGTTCAATGCCTGCCTTCCCACAATCTTCAAAATCTCTAAGACCTTTCATCACTAGCCTCCATACCTTTGCATTGACCACTTTCCATACCTGAAATACTTCCTTCCCCAATTCTACCTCTTTCTGTTAAAGGACCACCATGCTTCCAGTCCTCTCCCCAAAGCTCCCAGATTTATAATCACACAACCAGAAAGAGGTAGAATTTGAACTTAAATCTTTCTAACTCCAAGTCCAACATTCTGTCTGCTGTAACACTTAGCTGCCAATACTTAGCCGAAAATCTAATTGTTTCTTCTCAATCTTCATCCTTGACCTTTCTACAGCCTTTGACATTGTCATTCTCTGTTGTGATATTGTTCTCTCCTTGTCCTTCTTCTCCCTGTCTGACTGTTTCTTCTAGGCCTCCTTTGCTAGATCTTTATCCATACTCACTAAACATGGGTGTCTCCCAAGGGTCTATTTTTGGCCTTCTTATCTTCTCCTTCCATAATATTTCTCTTTATTGCATTAGTTAAAGATTCAGAAGAGGAAAGAAGGAAAGAAGGAAGGAAGGAAGGGAAGAGGGAAAAGAGAAAATAGGGAGGGAAGAAATATCCAGAAAGATATGATAGTCATACATATATCTCTATAGATACAATATACATATATATAATATCTATATATTATAAATATATAAATACATATATACTTATCTATATAGACTTATTCACTTTAACCTACTCTCACATAAGTGGGTCTATGCTATCACAGTAGGATAACAAACATTAAAGTTATATTCAAAGTTAAATTATTTAATTAAAATAAATGTTAGTAAGTTAACAAGTGTTTATGGTGTAATTTGAACCTGGATCTTACTAAATCCAATACAACCCTTAGCCACTACACTGTGCTTATCTTCCCAGAGAAGATCTCTGACAAGACAACTAGAAAAAAAAAGAATGTAGAGTTGTGAGGGTTTTGTTTGTTTGTTTGTTTTAGGGTTGTTTTATTTTTGAGGGGAAACTCTGACCACTGTTATGCTTAACTAAATATCTGTTAATGGGAGGGTTTCTTTTGTTTCTTTTGGAACATTAGATAGTAATTTGAAAAAGGAGAAGGGTCACTAAATTTTTAAAAATTATCTTTAATGTAGAACAGGGAAATTCAATGAGACAGATAAAAAGTTTTAGAACTATTGTTGAATTTATCATATACCTGAAAAAAACCTGTACATAATAGACTTTGTTTCATTAAACCAGCATCTAACACTACAAGATTTCAAATATACAGTCAAAACTATAAAAAGCCATATCATAAGGAAAAATTGGTGGAAAATGCAATGGATTAAGATTTTTTTCATAGTTATACCTATGAGGAGAACTACAATTAACAAGTACAAATCCTAAAAGATAAAGCATAATTTCCATTAAATAAAACTGAAAAACTTTTACATGAACAAAATGCATCCAAAATAATGAAGAGAAATAATTGTTTAGGAAAAAAAAATCTTGGCATCAAATATTTCTAATAAGGATCTGATTCAAGATACATTCCAATTATTGTTCTATAAGAATCAATCAGTAGGATGATTTCAGAGAGGCTTGGAAAGACTTACATGAACTGATGCTAAATGAAATGGCAGAATCAGATCACTACATGCAGCAACAAGAATATTATACAATGAAAAATTCTGATGGACCTGGGTGGCTCTTTTCAAAAATGAGATAAACCAGGCCACATCCAATGATCTTGTGATCAAGAGAACCATCTATACCCAAAGAGAGAATTGTGAGAACTGAGTGCAGATCACAACATAGCATTTTTACTCTTTGTATTGTTGTTTGCTTGCATTTTATTTTCTTTCTCATTTTTTCTTTTTTTTCTTATGCAGCAAGATAATTGTATGTGTGTGTGTGTGTGATTTGTGGAGAAGGAATTTGTGTCCAAAGAAGAACTGGAACTCATAAATGAACATTAAATAGATAATTTTGATTACATTAAGTTAAAAAGTTTTTGTACAAACAAAACTAATTCAGACAAGATCAGAAAGGAAATCATTTTTATATTTAAGGCTTCTGATAAAGGCCTTTTCTAAGGCCTTCTAAAATTCCTAAGAATTCAAGCTATTCTCCAATTGATAAATAGTCAAAGGATGTGAAAAGACAATTTTCAGATGAAGAAATTAAAACTATTTCTAATCATATGAGAAGATGCTCTAAATCACTATTGATCAGAGAAATGCAAATTAAGACAACTCTGAGATATCACTACACACCTCTCAGATTGGCTGACAGGAAAAGACAAGGATGAATGTTGGAGGGGATGTGGGAAAACTGCATCACTAATACATTATTGATGGAATTGTGAACAGATCCAGCCATTCTGGAGAGGAATTTGGAACTATGTTCAAAAAGTTATCTACTTGTGCATACCCTTTGACCCAGCAATATTTCTATTAAGCCTATCTTAAAAGAAATCTTAAAGGAAGGAAAGAGATGCACATATGCAAAAATGTTTGTGGCAGCCCTTTTCATAGTGACAAGAAACTGGAAACTGAGTGGATGCCCATCAGTTGGAGAATGGCTGAATAAGTTAAGGTATATAAATGTTATGGAATATTATTGTTATATAAGAAATGATCAGGAGGAGGATTTGAGAGAGGCCTGGAGAGACTTATATGAACTGATGCTAAGTGAAATGAGCAGAACCAGGAGATCGTTGTACATAGCAACATCAATATTATACAATGATCAATTCTAATAAACATGATTCTTTCCAACAATGAGATGATCGATGCTAGTTCCAATGATCTCGTGATGAAGAGACTTCATCACCCAGAGAGAGGATTGTGGGAACTGAGTGTAGATCACAACAAAATATTCTCTCTCTTTTTGTTGTTGTTCACTTGTGTTAGGATTCTTACAAGGTACTAAAACAGTAGAATTGATGGAGACAATAATTATTTAATTTAGCATGGTTCAGTATGATTGATCTGATCCTACAAGGAGATGTTATTGTCCAGAATAACATCTGAAATAAGGTACTAAGTGGAATTGAGGAGACAGTGATTAAATCTAGTTTAGCATTAATTTAATCCAAAATAAATAATGGTTTCCTAGTGATATATTGGTGTGTACTCAGTGTACAAGCTCTCAGGGCCAGACACACAAGGCCCACTCCAGGAGACAGAGACAGATTCATTGCATTTTCAACCTTTGTGCTGGCTAGAGGCTTTGGATTAGAAGACATTTGGAGGGAGCTAGAGACAGAAGCAGAGGCAAAGGACCAGAGGCAAGATTGGGAAGGCCTCCAGAAAACTAGCAGAGCCCCAAGTGAAGGAGATAAGACTCTGAAGAAAATAATAAAGGAGTTGGACTTTAATCCCTGGCTGCATTTGGGGTAATTATATTGAAACTGAATATACTGAAACTAAGAAGCTCTCTAAGAAATCTGCTCCCAGAGAAGATTATACTTTAGAGAAGAATATTACACACTTGCATTTTATTTTCTTACTAATTTCCATTCTTTTTTTAATCTGATTTTTCTTATACAGCAAGAGAATTGTATAAATATATTTATACATAAAAAGCTTTAATTTAAAAAAAATAAGAGTGAAAAAAAGAGATATAGTCCAAAGATAGATATACATATTAAAAATAGGTATACATAACAAAATATTCACAGCAGCTACTGTGAACCATGCCTGATTTCAATTGGTCCCACTGTTCAAGTTTGGGATTGAAACAATGAAATAACTTGTTGATGATCTAGGAGTTAATCAAAGAAGGTAAATTTAACAATTCAGCCAGGATATAGCATTGATTGAAATGGGCCCAGCTTCCCTTCTTCTACATTTGCCACGGTGGCAAAAGCAGGAGTCAAGAATAAAAAGCCTCAGCCCACTCATTTCTTAGGTAACTAGAACTATATCTAGGCTAATATCCTTTTAAATATATTCTAGTTCAAGCTCCATACAAATTAAAAAGGATCCTTTTTACCACATGGTTAGAGGACTAGAACCTATTGGCATATGTTCCAAAGTCTTCGTGGACTTAGCTAATGCTCTGAAGGACTGGAACTATTGTTTGATCTCCTATTAAAATAGGAACATAGATCAAGAATCTATGCCTCTACTTGGAAAGACTTACATCAACTGATGCTAAGTGAAACGAGCAGAACCAGAAGATCATTATACACTTCAACAATGATACTGTATGAGGATGTATTCTGATGGAAGTGGATATCTTCAACATAGAGAAGAGCTAATCCAATTCCAATTGATTAATGATGGACAGAATCAGCTACATCCAGAAAAGGAACACTGGGAAATGAGTGTAAACTGTTATTTTTACCTTCTGAATCCAATTCTTCCTGTGCAACAAGAAATTTGGTTCTACACACATATATTGTATCTAGAATATATTGTAATATATTTAACATGTATAAGACTGCCTGCCATCTGGGGGAGGGGGTTGGGGGAGGAAGGGAAAAAATCTGAACAGAAGTAAGTGCAAGGGATAATGTTATAAAAAATTACCCATGCATATGTACTGTCAAAAAAAAAAAGTTATAATTATAAAATAAAATTAAAATTTAAAAAAAAAAAAAGAATCTATGCCTCTAGAAAAAGGCATCAATTTTTTTCTCCCTAGAGTTCATAACCAATTCTCAGGAAACATTCCATCTTATCTTACTGATTTACCTTCTCTTGATTATATTCCTTTAATATTTTTGTTTCTATAATATTTTCATTTGTTGAAAAATTCAAGACACCTGGCAACAGATCTATTTATTCTTGTTTCCATATAGTGAAGCTATTTTTTTACATCTTTGATGTTGAATAGGGATGTTATCAATACAGAATTCTGCATATAACATTATAAGAATAACTAAGACTCTTAAGCTATGGCTTCTGAGAAGATAATGAAATCAATCACAAAATTCCAAGCTCCCTAGATTTTCCCCACAAAACTGAGTCTCAGGGTGAACAAAGGGTGGCTAAAAAACAAATAGAAGTTGCGGAAGAATGGTAGTCTGAGTTGGGAAAGGTTGAGGGGACTCTTGCTAATAATGAACATCAGGCCCAGCTTTGCTGCTGATGTGCAGCCCTGGGTGAGAAAGAATCAGCAGACTCTTGGTACTTGAAGAAGCAGTGAATCAGAAACTTTGCTGGCTGTGGGCATGTACAAGAAGACAAAGTTCTTGGTTTGGGGTTCCAGGCCAGAGAGGAAAACTGAAAGGGGACCTGAGGTACCATTCCCATTCCCCCATTCTACTACTCGCACATCACCACAGGACAAGAAGTGATTACATTAACAAGCTCTTATTTGAAAAAAAAATAATAGTAATAATAAGTATGCAAAGGAGAAAGAACCCAATCATAGAAAGTTACTATGAAAATAGGGAAAACCAAAGGAGGATATTGAAGTAAAAATAAATTTAAAAAATAAATGAAAGCCTCTCCTACTCCAAAGAGCAATGTTAAATGGTTAGCTTCCAAGAAAGAAGTCATAGAATTCCAAGATTTTAAAAATCAAGTGAGATGAGGAAAAACTAAAAAAAAAACTAATAAGAATCCAGGAAAAATAAGATTATGAAAAGAAAGTCAACCAATTTAAAAAGGAGACTCAAGAATCTTAAGAAAAAAATGATTCCTTGAAAAATTATAATCAGGCAAGGGGAAGCTGTAAAGTTAAAAGAGATCAGGAAATAAAACAAAATATAAAGAATGAAAAAAATAGAAGAGAATGTGAGACATCCTATAAGAAAAGCAACAGATCTGGAGAACAGATTAAGAAGAGAAAATATAAGAATAATTGAGGTACCTGAAAGCTACAACAAAAAAAGTATCTGGTTATGATAAAACAAGAAATAATTAAAGAAAATTGTCTTGAAGTATTAGATTAAGAGGGAAGAGTAGAAATAGAAAAATAGGTATCTATTTCTATATCTATATCCTTCAAAGAGATCCTATAAAAAAAAAACCTAAGGCAACATTATTGATAAGTTTTGAAACCTCCAGATCAAAGCGAAAATTTTACAAACAAGAACAGTAACAAAACAGTAATAAAACAAAACAGTAACAAAACATTCAAATATGCTGGAGCTACAATTTATAACCACATAAAATCTATCAACTATTACAATAAAAGACCACAGGTTTTTGGAACACTATATACTGAATATATATACTGAATGAAAAAAAAAAAAAAACATTCAGTGAATTGCCAGATTTTTAGGATTTTGTAGCAAATAAACATGAACTTAGAAAATTTGACTTATAAGATTCAACATCAAAGACTAATTTCAAGGAATTCAATAAGGACAAACTGTTTTACATTTTGTACATAGAAATATAAACTATATGTTTAAGATGGCCATTAGTAATTGGGTAATTGAAGTAGAGCCAAATATGATGTGATTCTAAACAGTAAAACCATGCAGAAAAAGATAAAAACAGCAAATAATCATGCTGTACAAATGAGATAACAAGAGCAAGAATTGACACAGAAGAATTAGATGGGACACAAGACTGGTAGTTCTGAAATTCTACTCCTGGGTTAGAGAGGGAACAATATATATATATATATATATATATATATATATGTATATATATATATATATATATATATATATATATTCAAAAAAATTTAAAACCATTCAAAATTTATAAAGAAATAAAATGAAGAAGATATGTAGATTAATGGAAGTGGGACAAGATATATAGATTAACGAGAATGTGATAAAGAGAAAGGAAAATGGTTGGGGAAGAGGATAAAGGAGGGATCCTTAGGGGTAGGGTAAGTATAAGCAATATCAAAACAAGCTAGTGGATAAAAATAAAGAAGAATTAGTAAGGATAAGAAACAAGAGATATACACAAACAACAACAATGATCAAGAGTATAATTTATTAGAAAAAAAGGTAAAAGTAGGAATAGTAATCATTGGTTTCAAAGTGAAAATTAAAGATTCATCAAAAGAGAAATCTATGTCAGCCATATTAATACTGTTTTAGATGTATGTATATGTATATATGTGGTCTGTGTGTTGTATAAACATATAGTATACACATATATATTCATACATAAATAAATCTGTGCTTACCTGTAGTCTGCTTGGGGAAAATATGGAGGTGGGGAGAGCAAAAGGGAAAAAATAAGATAAAAGGTGCACAGCAGAAAACAAAATAAAACCTAAAAGGAAACAAAGAAAAAATGTACAGTTCTGAATATAATGTATTCTATTATTAATTAATTAATTAATATTAATGTGTTCTATTATATATGCTTTTTGATATGGAAATTTATTGTGGCATGCTTTGACTCTTATATTCTGTTGTACACATGGCAATGTTTTTTCTTTTTTTTTTCTATTTTGTATTTAAGTTTTAAATAAATAATTTCTTTTAAAAAGACATGGCTTTTGTCCTCAAGAAGTTTACAGTTAAGGGAAAACACAATTAACTCTTGGAAACCTAATAGCAAATGACTAATTGCAACTAGGTGGCACAATGGATAATAAGCATCAGGCCTGAACTCAGGAAGATTCATTCTCATGTGGCCTCGAACAATTACTAGCTGTGTGACCCTGAGCATGTCATTTAACCTTGTTTACTTCAGTTTCCTCATCTGTAAAATGCGCTGGAGAAGGAAATGGCAAACCACTCCAGTATCTTTGCCAAGAAAACACCAAATGGTGTCATGAAGAATTGGATATGATTGAACAATAACAAATGTTAAATATAAGACAATACAAATTCTGTCCACAAATTCCAGTCAGTACATTCACATCTCATCAAGGACTCTCATTTCAACTCAGATGCTAGCCAAAAAGTTATTTGGATGGTGGGAATACAGAGAGATTCAATGAATCCAAGATTTAAAACTGTTAAGAATTTCCTTTCTTAAATGTTTTGCATGACTTCACATGTATAATTGATATCATATTGCCTGCCTTCTCAGTGGGTGGAGAGATGCTGGAAAGAAGGAAAAATGGGAACTTTGCTTTAGCAGAACATGCTGATGAACTCTATGCATGTGCCAGTCCCCACACAGAACTATAAGTATTAGTAAGCAGCGGGTTCTTAACTTTTTTTTGAATCATAGACAGTCACAGTCTGGTGAAGCTGATGGACCCTTTCTCAGAATAATGTTTTTAAACAATTACATTGAATTACAAATATCAAAACTTTTCTTGAAACAAGTTCACATCACCCTGATTAAGAACCAATGATATATGATATTGAGATATAATTTCTCTGAAGAATTAAAAATTGAATATTGAATGTGATAAGTGTGAGTAGTCTACAATATATAACCAGTGAGGAACTCCAACAAACAGGAGTTAAAAACATTATAAATGAATTGTACAAGGGGAAGGAACAGTCACATTGTGAGGCAAGGGATGACAGTTGGTGAACAACGAGAGTTCTCTACTGGTACCTTTCCTTTGTCAGAAGAAAGGAAACAAGGACTAGGGAAGGAAAGAAGACCTAGGAAAGAGAAGGAAAATAAGCATTTATTAAGTACCTACTATGTGCCAGATACTGTGCTTAGCAAATATAATTTCATTTGAGCTTCACAACAACCCTGTGAGCTAGATACTATTATTATTCCCATTTTACAGTTATGGAAACTGAGGTAGAGACAAGTGACTTGCTTATGGTGACATGATTAGTATCTGAGGCTTCTTTTGAACTCAGATCTTCCTAATTCCAGGCCCAATACTCTTTTCATTGTGCTACCTAAACATTAAAGGAATCCTCTGTGGGAAATTTTTTTAAATTAAATTTTTTTTCTGAATTTAACAAAGATGAAACAAAAAGGGCATTCATTTCCCATCAATATAGTAGAAAAGAAAAAAATTATACACCTAGGATTTTTACAAAGATATAATCATCCATTATCTATTAAATTTTGTCACCTAGCATGGATACACTTCAGCAAAAATGTATCTGGCCAATATGAACATATCTGCCAATATTGTATCACATTTTTTATTAAAGATGGAGGAAAAGTCCACCTTTTCATGCCAATCTATAGTTTCTGGGACCTCCCTTTTAGTTACTGAAAACAAAGTAAATTTCTAGGTTTTTTTTTTAATTACAAAGATATAATCAAAAACACATATACTCCCCAAACATATGAAAGACAATCTTCTTCCTCTTCCTCTTCCTCCTTTCTACCACCTCAGTTTGTGGGGAAGGGAAGGGAAATAGGTTCACAAAGTTCCAATAAAGAACAATCCCATTTCTAAGCCCAAAACCCTCCTAGAGCTCAGAGTGCCTGGCATCCTCTCAGGATTTCTATGCCAACTTGTGCCATCCCACCTGCAACCCTGGCTCCAAATGGTGACGATGGTGACCATGGCTGAACTCAAAGGCCCAATGGACCTCTAATTTACTGAGAACAAACAGTATAAAATTGATATTGTACTAAGCACTGGGGATACTAATAGGAAAGACAGTCCCTGATCTCCAGGAATTCAATCTAATGGTAAAGAACTACACAAAAGGGAGCAGCATTCTTTTATTGACTTGGTTGTAGTCTTTGTGTATTTTGTTTTCCAATCTCTGCTTACTTCACTTTGCATTTGTTCATGGAAGTCTTTTCATGCCTCTATGTATTCATCATAGCCATTTTCTTCCCCTATCAAGGAAGGAGCCCATCTGGCTATTATCAGCCATAATCAAATCTCAGACAATCCTGTTTGTATAGCCGTAGTCTAGAACTGGAATCTTTAAACAACCTTTGAGATCTTGATTAGCGTATCTGTAGACAGGTCTAGGACCTGCTCCAGTAGGTGCACAAGACATCTATCATAAAGTTTTACTATTATGTGAATTAACAAGGGGAAAGATGTTTCCTAACAGAACTCACAATTAACCAAGAGGAAGAAGTCACTAGAGGGAAGATGCTACTTCATAGCAGGCTTAGACCTGAAAAGGAATTAACAAGGAGAGGGGTGCTTACTTATTTACCTGAACCCTGGCTCAAGCAGTCACAATGCAGTCATGAATGAATGAATGGTTTACATTTCAGGATATACAACAAAGTCTTAGGGGACAAAAAGCAGCATCTATGAAATAAGGGGAGGAACCAGGGAGGAATTAGGAGAGAGAAAGTGAGATCTCCACATAATGGTAAAACTTTGCAATCTGTGATGGATGTCTTATAGTGACCAGGGGTTCTCAAACTCCGGCCTGCAGACCAGATGCAGCCGCTGAGGACGTTTATGCTGACCGCCAGATTATGGTAAATGGGCTGAGGGGCAGAGACAGAGTGTGAGCTTTTGTTTTTACTATAGTCCGGCCCTCCAACAGTCTGAGGGACAGTGAACTGGCCCCTACTTTAAAAGTTTGAGGACCATCATAATTGCTCCAGGCTGAGAACTGATTTTTATATGATCTTTTTCTTTTTTCCTCCTCTGAGGCAATTGAGGCAAAATAACTTGCCCAGGGTCACACAGTCAGGAAGTGTTAAGTGTCTGAGACCAGATTTGAACTGGGGTCCTCCTGACTTCAGGGCTGGTGCTCTATCCACTGTGCCACCTAGCTGCCCCATAACAATCTTTTTTATAATTTATTGCTTTCCTGAATCTATTTTTGCTTATTGCTCCTGATGCCTATTTTAGCTTATCAGGTTTCCTACCGCAAAGTACTGTTCCATTAAATTTGAAGACCTGGATTACTAGATAGGGTTGATGGAGGGAGCCTGAAGTACTGATAAAATTACTCCCTGAGGCTAGCAGGGAAGGGCAGTGATGGGGATTAGTTTAACTTTATAGTCCCACCCTCTGTAGAGGTCAGGACTTGCTATGTCCAGTCAAGAATCCATTTAACCCCTGAGGTTAAATTTTCATTATAAATCTATGACTCACACTATCTTTGGTGAACCCTTTGGGCTAAACCTACCAAAGCATTCTGTCTCCTGTAGTCTTTCCCTTCATCTGTCCTCCATGGCTCGAGGTATCCTTTCTTCCCATCCCCCACACTGCTTCATGGTGTCTTTTTCTTTAGAGAGAACTCATTCTTTTAGGGTGCCAAACTTTATGGATTTAGCTTGTCAGTTAAGGGAAGATCCCCACCTTATACCTTTTCTCCTGGTTAATTTTAAGTTACACTAGGGAAATCTGTCTTTTGCATTGTTAATTGTTAAAAACCGCTTTGGGGTCTATGTGCTCTCTCAACCCTATTTCATGTTTACTATTCCTGGTGTCTATTTTATCTCATTTTGTCTGGAGTCTCGTCTCCTAAATAAACCTCTCTTTTGCCAAAGAGAATGGCCACTGTGAATTCTTCACATACATCTGGAGCCCGAACCCTAAACACATCGTTTGGAACTAGGAATTGAACCTTGAACATATCAACTTCATGCATTATAATTTCTTGAAATTGTTGTCAAACCTATTTCCAATTCTTTGCTATCCCATGCCCAACAAATCACTTTAAATATCAAAGCTACTTTCACCAACCGCCTTTACAAGGGATGTCAAAAGCTTTTTTGTGAAAGAACTCTGCAGTGAAGCAATGCCTGCTACAAATAACTCTGCTAAGCAAGGTAGGAGTTAGGGTTACAAACACTATGACACAGAAACGGCGAGCTCCTCCTTGGAATCCCCACCTTGGGGAGTGAACTGACTGGAGTTGCTTCGCCCTTCTGGACTTTGCCACCACGCTTTAGCTGCTGTCTCTCCGCCTCTTCTCCCAATGGCCACTCTCTCTCCTGAGTTCTTTCTTGAAACTCCTCCATTTCTAACTCTGCCCCCTGTCACTCCCACCTCACGCCAGTCCCAGCAAGCTCTCAACCCCTTAAAGGCTTTTTACACGCTGCCTTTCCCTGGTAGAAAAATAAGAGCACTACACTAAGAGGCTCGGGGAATAGAGGGCCTGTAGTCATGGAGACTTGAATTCCAACCTCGAACATACACTAGCTGTGTGATCTCGGGGACATTATTGCACCTCTTTGCCTCAGTTTCCCTTCATTTCTAAAAGGAATGTTATGAATGGCGCTTAATTCCCACGGTTGTTAGGACAATCCAGCGAGACGTAGCCCAGCGCCCAACATTAGTTATTAGAATGTAAGCTCCTTGAGGGCAGGAATTGTAGAGTTGCTTGTATTTGTATCCGCAGGGTTTAGCATGACACCTGGCACGTGGGAAGAGCAGCATAAATGCCTACCAACGTAACAATTGACTAATAAATACTTAATCAAATTTTAATAATTAGTCAATTCTACGGCGCTGAGCCGGAATCTATTTCTCCCAGGTAGGGGAACTCCCCCAAGCGGAGCTCGCAGAAATGGGTGAATGGGGGCGGAAGCGCAGAGCGCCTCCTTCGCCCCGCCCACCCCTCGAGCCCTTCAGGGACTGGACGGGCAGGTTTTGCTACTATCTTTGTCCCTTTGAGGTCTTTCTCTCTTTGGGAATGAATAGGGAAGCTAGACTCGAGCACCTCCCGCATCTGAAGTCTTGTGCAAAACATAGTGAAATTTGCTAGGGGTGGGGTGTGTGGGGAAGGTGTCTAGCCGCTTCGGTGCTAGTTAGGGTTCTCCTCTCCCTCCCTTCCTGCAAGAGGCGGGAGCTGAGCTGGAAAGCGGAAGAGGCCGCTGGCGAGCTGGGGGTTGGGAGGAAAGGAGGCGGGGTTCTGGCGAAGGGAGGGAGGGGAGCCGGCAGTTAGAGGCGGTTCTCGCGAGGGGCGGGATTTGAGGACGGTGGCCCTGGATTGGGTGAGGCACTAGGTATAGGCGGGGTCTAGCCCAGGATTGGGCGGAGTCGGTGGTTTGTTGCTGTCAGCGGGAAGTAGGTACCCTGCCGCCGCTCCTCTACCTCCCCCGCTCCCTTTCGGAGGGCTGAACTTCCAGCGGGCGGGCGCGGTACTGAACCCGGATCTGCACTTCTCCGCCTCTCTCCCGCCCCCAATCCAGGAGCGGAGCTAGGACCGATCCGATCCTGACCAACTCAGTACAAGAGTTTAGAACCCGGATCAGGAAACCTCAGGTCCCAGACAGGGAAATCCCGGAGCCTGGATCAGTAAAGAACGGAACTCGGATCCGGAAGCCCCGGAGCTCGGATCGCGGAGGGGGTTCCTTGGGCGCGTAGCCCGGAACCTGGATCGCGGCTGAAGCCAGACGGGACGGAACGATGTCTGGCCGCGGCGCGGGGGGGTTCCCGCTGCCCCCGCTAAGCCCCGGCGGGGGGGCGGTGGCGGCGGCCTTGGGGGCCCCTCCGCCCCCTGCCGGGCCCGGGATGTTGTCCGGAGCGGCATTAAGGGGCCCGGGGCCTGCTGGAGGCGCGGGAGGACCCGGGGCCGCAGCCTTTCGCCCCATCGGGCCCGCGGGACCAGCGGCGCAGTACCAGGTACGGGGTCGGGGGTCAGGGGGCCGGGGTGAGGTCGGTGGGGGCTCGAGGACGGGAGCCTGGGCGAACACCCGCCCTCAGAGAAAGCGGAGCACAGGGTGCCAAGTTCAAGGGTCATCCCTCTAGCCAAGGGTCAAGGCCAATTACAGTTGGGGGCGGGGGCGGACCTAGAATACAGAACTCCAGGTTCGGGGCTCCCCAGGCCAGTGGTTTCTGGCACTATCATAGGTGCGTGTATTTTGGAAGGGAACTCTGAGGTCGTCCAGGCCCACTTCCTTCCACCCCTCCCATTTTACAGATAAGGAAACTGAGGCCCCAGAGGTTATGCCACTTGGCCGAGGTCACGTGGATAGTAAGTGTCGAATTTGATTCCAAGGCCAGCACTTTTGTGAAGGGCAGGTGGGAATGGGATGAAGGTGGAGGAAGGTATGGTGCATATGGGCAAGAGCCGGGTGCTAAGGCCAGACCTAGTTTAGATGAGGAGCCACAGGAAACGTGGTTCAGGTATGTGAGAATTAATGCCACCCTGGCTAGTGAAAGAAGGGTGAAGGGTGGAAATGGAGAGGCAGTGGGCTGTTGGTGCAGGTGAAGGAAATTGAGCGTGAGGTGCTTGGGCAGGGCGCCTGAGGGTCGGAGGTTGTGGTGGGCAGGCAGGGAGTGAGGCTTCCACTGGAAAAAAGGGCTGGGGGAGGAGATAAACAAACTTGGGGAAGCTTAGAGTTGCTTAGGAGAAGGTGCCCATGAGGGCAGTCCCACTGCAGGAGTGGGACTTCTTAGAAAGCTTTGATTTCCAGCATTTCTTGTTTTCTAGAGTCCACGAGTGGTAGCGTTTTATCTTGCCTTGGCCTGTTCCAGTTTTATGTAACTTTGAACTGCTTTTTTAGAGGGAGAGATGGCTAGCCGCTGAGGGGACCAGATCGTCTGAGGAGGTGCTGGAGATTTCCTCCGTCAGGTTTTTCAAGAAATGAGATAGATTTGAGTTAAGCCAGGTAACCTGGATAAGTCTTTGAGAATGGAGGCCTAGGCGCATAACAGCCCGATCCAGTCCAGTTAGACCTTCTCCGCATTTTACCTGGGAGCTAATTGGAGCAAGAGGATTCAGAGGGATTTTGAAAAGGTGGAAGTTCTGAAGGACAGCTGTTAGCTGTATGACTCTTTCTGCCTTAGACTAGTGTGCCAGATGTCTTAGAGAGTTAACAGCTAACAAGATGGGGACTCCTGGAGGTCAATGTTTTGTCACCCCTGTCTCTAGAAGACAACACCAGACTGGGATTTGTTCTGGGTCTAGTTAGCTGGACCCCATTCTCACACACATTTAGCCCAGGACCCCAGTCTTAGTTGTTTTAGATCGTTTATGAGTTACATCCACTCCTACCCTCATTCACTACACACCTATTTCATTTCTGTTCACTTTTGGCTGTGCTGAAGACACCTAGCCTAGCTTTGGATTTTCTTTGGTGAGGTTTCCCTCTGTTCTTCTCTCCAGGCAGACGGCCCTAGGAGGAAAGCAGATGACAGAGGGTATGTGTGCATTCTGCCAGGGCTCTCAGGTGGTGACCATTAGTAGCATTTTCCCTCTTCTTACCTTTCCCAGTTGATTGGATATGACAAGCCATGTTGACCCTGGTCTCAAAGCCCTTAAGGAAACAGGTCTCTCTTCTACTTCTGGCCTTGTTGAGGACTTTTAGAGCCAAGATGATTCCAGAGAGATCCAAAACCAAACCATTTCCTTGGCCCTGTTAACTTTGACGTGAATTGTCAGTATTCTGGGCAGCATCAACTCTAATATTGATTTAGGGCTAAACAAAAAACCTTCCTGGGTTTTGAGATGACTAAGATTGAAATATATTCCTTCTCAATGTTCTTTATCTTCTTTCCTCCTTTCCCACTGTTTCTTAGGAGTCATAGAGTTTATCCTAAAATAGAATTTATGGGAATAGTCTGAAACATGACTGGTCCAGAAATCAGCTAGACTGCTTAATTCATGAAATTTTAAGGAATCAGTGCTCCCTTGCTCAAGTAGGGAAGGGCAGATCTGAATCTAGGGGAATTTGGTGGTGATGAGTGGAGAGGTTCTTCTGGGCTTTTGCCAGCTGACTGAGCCAAGGAGCTAGTATGCCTCCTTATGCTCTGTCCCAGACCAACTATCAGGGAATCTGGTGGGTAGAGAACTTTGTGATATAGGATGAGCTTAGGGAACGAGGGACTCCGAGATGCTGTAGGGAAAATGGAAGTAGGAGATAGAGGGGGCCTGCTGAAAAAAGAGGAACAACCGCAGCAAGTTTTGGTATTTGAACAGCTCAGGGGAGTGCCCCAAAGACGGTGACCAGGATGTTTAGGAGTAGTTTTTTCCATTTTCAGCTGAGACCTTTTTGGTCAACATGCAGAATTACCAAAGAGCATTTTAGCTTTTACAGAGTTGCTGTATGGAGCACCACTGCAGGTGTATGTACACTACCACTAACCATGGTCTTATGCTCTGATTCCTGTAAATAAGGGCTGTGAACCAGTTCTTTATTCTGGCTTATATTCCATTCAAGGAAGATGTTATAACATTGATAACAAGATAATCAGGAGATGGGTGGGGGCTAAATATAGTGGGGAGGGACCTTAGTACAGATGGTTCAGGGGAAACTAAGCTGGTTCCCCATTTTCCTGATTAGGAAACCGAGTCTGGGAGCTTTGGGTTTAGAATTGTTTCTTGAAAAAATGGAATAGGTTTTCTTAAACCAAGACATAATCCAAGAAGACTGTGGAAACAGATCTAGGCAAGCTGAGACATGATACTGTAGAATGGTCTCTTTTCCATGAGAACTTGTGAGTTCCCATATGCCATATGCCATATCTGCCTGTGGAGGAGCCTGAGGCAAGGAAGTCTGGAGCAGATGTTTGGGGCTAGAACTTTATACCCAATCCTACCTTTTACCTTTTCAGCTAGGAATTTCCTTTGTCACATGAGCACCTACCAAGAATGGGGGTAGAGGGTGCTTCAAGGACTCTAAAAAATTTAGGGGAGGGAATGTACAGAATTCTTTTGTACTCTTCCCTCCTATTAATGCCAAGCATTGGATTAGCAGAGTTGAAATACACGAGACTTAGGGAATTGAGGTGAGGTTACTATGGTCTGACCAAGTAATTTGGTCAACAACAATTTAAATGACTATGTCCCAGGTACTGTACCATTTGCTGGGGTAACAAGGACTAGAATGAATAAGACCCTGTCTTTAAAGAATTTATATTCCATAGAGAGAAACACTATGTATGTATATGTACAAAAGAAATTTAAAAGGTCATTTTATTGGGGTGGGTAGGGTAGGCACCAGGGGAATTACACTGAGCTGATCACTGAGGGAGGCTAAGTCAGAGGTGAAGAGGGAGGGCATAGAGCTGGGAAATGAGGTAGCAAAAAGGCCTAATGAGACAGACTGTAGAATGCAGACTCCTTGTGTATGATACTGCTGCAAAACAGGGGATGAAGGACTTTAGATGCCAAACAGAAGGGTTTGTGTTTGATCTTGGAAGTAATGAGAAGCCCTTGGACTTTATCAGGCAGCGGAAACATGCAGAACCATGCTTTAGGATTATAACTTGGGCAACTACGTGAAACATGGAGGAGACTTAAGATGGGGAAACCAGTTAGGAGACTATTATTTGTCTAGTTTAGGGACAGCTAGGGCCTGAACTAAAGTTTTGGCTATATGAATGGAAAGAAGGCCTTGAACATGAGCAATGTGGAGGGAGAAATAGCAAGATTTGGAAGATGATTGGTTGGATGGGATGGAGTCGGGGATGATTTTGAGGTTGCAAAGCCCTTTGGAAAGATGGTAGTGTCCTTGACTGAAATAGGGAAGTTTAGAAGAAAGGTAGATTTATGATAAAATGTTGAATTTCAAAGGCCTATAAATTGGAAAAATTCAGTAGGTATTTCCTGATTCTGGACCCACCACTGGAGAAAGAAAGTGAGGTGGGTATGCAGAACTAGGAATTATCTGCATAGAGATAAGAATTGAATCCTTAAGACTTGAATGAGGTAATCAGGGCTGGAGGGGAAGGGCAGGTGAATATAAGAAAGAAAAGGACCCAGAGAGAACCTTAAGGTTATCTCCTCAGTAACAGAACAGGATTTATTTACTACAAAGGAGACTGAGGAGCAATCAGATAGGTAGGAGGCCAGCTAAGAGAAAGCATGTCATGAACTTTGTGCAAAGTGTTTAGGAGTCAATGTCTGTGTCAGATGCATCTGTGTCAAAAAGGATGTGAATTAAGAATACATGGGGTTTGGCAATTAAGAGATCATTGGTAACTTTGGAGAAAGCAATTTTAGTTAAGTGGATAAGATTGGAAGCCATATTGCCAAGAAATGAATGAATAAGAGAAGAGTAAGTGGAAGCAATAAATGTAGTTTTTTCTTAGAAATTTGGTTGTGAAAGGGAAAAGGAATATGTGGCTGAGGGGATTGCAAGGTCAGGAGTTTTTTAGGGATGCAGAGACCTGGCCATGTTTCTAAGTAAACAATATGTTGGAGGAAATGGGAAAAGATAATCACGGATAGAAGCAGAAACATCTTTTCTGTCACAGGTAATCTAGGTGCCAACACTTTGGGAGAAAGACCCAGTTTGGGTTAGGTATTGAAAGTCCAGTGCCTCTGCTCTGCTCTTTACCCCTGCTTCCTAATGGATGGTGTATGGGAACCTTTCTTTCCTCTCTTAATCCTTTCACGGTCACAGCCCCTGTTGTTAAGAATCTTACATCTGCTTGGTGGTATTAGTGGCTCAGGTAGATTATTTTTTCTGAAAACTGGCACTGGCCAGGAGTAGGGGTTGGATTGAGGTCGGTAGGAGGGGCTGTTTGTGGCTTTGATCCACATCTGTCTCTTAACTACTCTCCTAACTATAGGCATGTTATCAGGATTAGCCTGGCTTCTAACAGAATGGGTGGTGGTTTGTAGACTAGAATGGCCTTGACAGAATGCTTTCCCTAGCTTGCATCATAATTCTTTGTGGTACCAGATGAAGAGTCCTCCACAAGGTTGCCTTGAGTCTTCTGGAAAGGTAGCCTGGGGAAAGGTAGCACAGCATGCTGGGAACTAGAACTTGAAAGAGGTTGGGTTCCTCCCACCAGTTCCCTCTCTGGAGGAGTGATTTCCCCCTTGTTCTTTGTGCTTAAGGCTGCTCCAGTCCTATTCGCTGGCACAGCTGCCTGGGCGGTTGATGGGGGTGGGGCAGGTGTGGCTTATATTTTTTGCATTCAAACGCCTGTTCCCCTTTGTCTTCCACTGAGTCATCTCACTGTGGAACTAGTCAAAGCCCTGTGTAGCCCAGGGTGGGAAAGGCGTTCTTAGTAACCAAGACCACCGGAATGGAGGGGATGGGTGGAAGGCCCTGTCGAGCATACCCACTAACCTATGCCCCGAATGTTCCACTTTCTCTACAGCGCCCTGGTATGTCTCCAGGAAGCAGGATGCCTATGGGTGGCCTACAAGTGGGACCTCCGGCTGGCACTCCCTTTGGCACAGCTTCTCCACTTCGGCCTGGGATGCCATCTGCTATGATGGACCCATTCCGGAAACGTCTGCTTGTGCCGCAGCCCCAGCCTCCAATGCCCACCCAGCGCCGAGGGTAAGTGCTTTTTGTTTTCCTTGCTCTCCCTACCAATAACTTTTTTGACAGAAAGGTTTCTTCCTAGCCTGAAAGCAGTGAATGAGACTTCATCTTCCAGGAGATGAGAAAGTAGAACTTGGGGTAAAGAGGTAATAGGGAAAGATAGTTTGTGTACTCATTAAGCCATAAGGTGAACATTTGATTTCTTTTTCCCAGGCTGAAGAGAAGAAAGATGGCAGATAAGGTTCTACCTCAGCGAGTAAGTATTAGCTTTGGAAACCTTGTGAGTTACTGAAGGGAAAGGGAATTCCCTTAAATTGGACATGGCGCAAGTGAAATTTGGAGTTGCACATCTGTGAAGTGAAGAGGTTGGATTAGATCTCTGGTACCTGATCTTGGATCCATAAAAGCATATATATACATCTGATATGGGTTGGGGAGGGTTGGATTGATAAATGCTTATTCTTCTTTTTCCCAATCACAAGATCCGGGAGCTAGTCCCAGAGTCTCAGGCATACATGGACCTCTTGGCCTTTGAGCGTAAACTAGACCAAACAATTGCTCGTAAAAGAATGGAGATCCAGGAGGCCATCAAGAAACCGTTGACGGTATGTATATTCCCTATTCCATTTCTTCACTAAGAGTATCAGCGGCCTATTAGAGCAGATACCAGGGTGGGATTGCGGCAGGATTGTTGGATTTTTTTTCTCCTCTTCTCACTCAACTAAGGAGACAAGGTGGTTCTTTTAAAGTTTTTTGGTTTCCACCTAGAATTGGGAGCTGAACTTTTGAGATGGGTGGCAGTTTTTAAACTGACCTAATTCTCACCCCAAGAGATGCTTTGTCTTTTTTTTTTTTTTAATGTAGCAAAAACGAAAGCTTCGAATCTACATTTCTAATACCTTTAGCCCCAGCAAGGCAGAAGGTGAAGGAGCAGGAGCTTCGGGGGCCACAGTGGGAGCCCCAGGGTCAGTTCCAGCAGGGGACAAAGTAGCCTCCTGGGAACTTCGAGTGGAGGGGAAGCTACTGGATGATGTGAGTTGAAAATGAAAAGGGGTTTGTGGGGAGAGGATAGAAGGGAGATAAGCTATTGTTATCAGTGGGAACTCCACTACTACTATCCCATTTCCCCAAATCTTGTTGTCTCATGGAAGACCCAGATCCCCCTCAGTAGCAGGATTGGAATAGGCCTCCCCTTGCTTTTGTTGGGGAGAGCCAAGTCAGGTTGCTAATTAACTCCTCCTTCCCATCTCTTAGCCCAGCAAACAGAAGAGGAAGTTTTCTTCATTTTTTAAGAGTCTGGTCATTGAACTAGACAAGGAGCTTTATGGACCTGATAACCATCTGGTGGAGGTAAGACAAGCCTAAGCCAAGGGAATAGTACCATGAACTTTGGGCCATAGCCTTGGGAACCATGTTTTGATATATTTGGGAGACACAGAATTTTCCCACATGTGAGGAAAGCATATATATTATTCCATACAATGGATCCTTCCTTCTTCCCCTCAGTGGCACCGTTTGCCTACAACCCAAGAGACAGATGGCTTCCAAGTGAAACGCCCTGGGGACCTTAATGTCAAGTGTACCCTCCTGCTTATGTTGGATCATCAGGTGATTTCCCAGAGCTACTATTTGACAAATACAGAGGTAGTGAGGCAGCTGAACAAGGGCTTCTCTGACTTTCCATCCTGGTCTTTCCACAGCCACCCCAGTACAAGCTGGACCCTCGGTTGGCTCGGCTGCTTGGTGTGCACACCCAGACCCGGGCTGCCATCATGCAGGCACTGTGGCTGTACATTAAGCACAACCAGTTGCAAGATGGGCACGAGCATGAATACATCAACTGTAACCGCTACTTTCGCCAGGTCAATACTCCCATTACCTCTTTTCTGTGCCCTCCCTCATGCTCTCTGCTTACCCCTTCTGTGCCACCTTTCCTTTTTTAAATAGCTTTTGCTTCACATTATTATGAGATTGCTGGTCCTATGAGCCCTGGAATGCCATGTGTACCCTTCCCAGACTTTAACCTATCTATTGCCTATATCTCCCTCCTCCCCCAAGTCTGGCTCTATCTTAACCCCAGTTGCTCCCTCTCTAGATCTTTAGCTGTGGGCGTCTTCGTTTCTCTGAGATACCCATGAAATTGGCTGGGCTACTACAGCATCCAGACCCCATTGTCATCAATCATGTCATCAGGTAAATAAGGAGCCCTCTTATTTTGGTGTTTTTGGAAAACAGAACCTTTTTACATTTGCTGTATGAAAACTAAATGGGTCCTAGGGTTGGGTGGATCTGTGGAATAGATTTCATCCCCATCCTTTCCTTTTCTGGTTTGGTCTAGTGTGGACCCCAATGACCAGAAGAAGACTGCTTGTTATGATATTGATGTTGAGGTAGATGATCCACTCAAGGCACAGATGAGCAACTTTCTAGCTTCTACCACCAACCAACAGGAGATTGCATCTCTGGATGTTAAGGTAGACTTTTGCAGGAGGAGTAAGCTATAATAGATCTTCCTGTTCCTATGCCCTCGATCCTGGGGATGGGCTTGAATTCAGGGCTTTGAGCAGAATGCCAGGGAGAATGGGTTTGCTTGACACAACTCTCCTCAGATCCATGAAACCATTGAATCCATCAACCAGCTGAAGACTCAGAGGGATTTCATGCTCAGTTTCAGCACTGACCCACAGGACTTCATTCAGGAATGGCTGCGTTCTCAGCGACGAGATCTCAAGGTATGAGTGGATGGATTAAGGAGTGAAGTAATACAGTAATATAGACTTCCAAGTTAATACTAACCCATCGGTTCTCTCCATGCTCCTTTGATGGATTTGTTAGAGATGTTCTTGTGGTTTTTGCTCTCTTCTGATAGATCATCACAGATGTGATAGGTAACCCAGAGGAAGAAAGGCGAGCTGCCTTCTACCATCAGCCCTGGGCTCAGGAAGCTGTAGGGAGGCACATTTTTGCCAAGGTAAGATCTAGTCAGTTTCCTGATCTAACAGGCCTAGAAGAAAATGGCAAGCCTTCCTTTTCTTCTTATGAATTTGCAACCTCACCCTTTTTTTTTTTTTTCCTCTCCTCCCCTCTTCTTCCCAATTCTCAGGTGCAGCAGCGCAGGCAGGAACTGGAACAGGTGCTAGGAATCCGCCTGACCTAGCAGCTCAGAGAGCCTTTGTTATTGCTGCAGCCACTCCCTTCTCAGACTGGAATGGTGCCTCCCTCTGTGCCTCAGCTGGGGTTAGAGGGAGGTGGGATAGGATGGGGTGGAGGAGCCTCCACCACCCTGTCTCCCCAGCTTTAAGTTGCATAAATGTAGTCATAGGATTCATAGTAGCTTGGGCCCCACATAAGGCCCACTTGGGCCTTATTATTCACTTTTGCATTGGCTTTAATTGGGTTCAGCAGATGCCTCCTCTGTCCTTATGGGCAGGCCTGAGCAGGACCTCTGGGGGCTGTGGCGGCCCTAGGGTTTTGGGCTTTGATATTGAAACTGCAAAATTTCAGAACCAAATACCCCTGGGTTTTTATGTTTACAGGTATTGACCTCATGGAGGTCAGAGCTGGCTCTAGGGAGCCAGCCAGGAGTAAGAGGGCACATCCCAGGCTCTCCCTGGCCTTTCTAAACCAAAGTTCTTTGCCATTCCCACAAGCCCAGTGTCACTGCTGGTCTCTTCCTTTCCTTCAGGTATTTGCACTATTTGGGGAACAGGTTTTTTAAGTGGGAAACACCTTTTTGTACAGGGATCGGTTGGGGGTTTTCCTAGGAGCTCTACCTGGTGCCTCCCCTTCATTTTCTTAATCTATGCAAGCGGCTCGAGGGCTCCAGCCGCCATCATCTCCTTGGTGTCTGTCAGGCAATGGTCCCAGCTTTGCCTCTTCATTAGGGGTAGAAGGGGTGGGATAAAGTGAAGTGTCACATTAGAAGATTTAACTCCTTTGACTTCAGAAAGTCCAAGGAGGAAGGGGGAAGGGAAATATGGATGTTTGCATGGTGGAGGGAAAGGGTGTTGCTGTCTCATAGGGATTAGAGGAAGGGGAGTGGACAGGGCAGCAAATACCATTTTTGGCTAGTTTGGAAATTTCCAAATAAATACATTTTGTTTATTGGTGCCTTCTGAGTCCGATTACTAAACATCATCTCTGGATTGCAATGAAAGATAGCAAAAACTAGAATCGTAAGAGAACTTAACTGTCCCAGAGAGCTTTATTTGGGAGATGTAAGGCTGACCATTTCACTTCCATAATTTCTTGATGGACATGTTCTTCTCACTATCTTTTTGCATGACCTAAAGGAAGAAATAAGATAGTTGCATTGAGATCCAAAGTTACAGCCCAGAAATAGGACAAACCAGCTCCGAGTGTATTATGACTTTCCACTTCCCAAAAGCATATCCTCTTTACCTTGGCTACTGCCATCTCAAAGTCTTCCTGGGTGACATGGACACGCCGTTCTCGAAGGGCATACATTCCAGCTTCAGTGCACACACCCTACATACGGAAAGTCAGATGAAGAAAAGACAGGACTCTCAGGCCACACTTCCTAAAACATCCTTCCTTTCATATACTCTAGTTACCTTCACTTCAGCCCCTGATGCCCCAGGCATGAGCTCTGCAATTTTCCGTAGGTTGATGCCTCGGGTCAGATTCATTTTCCGAGAGTGAATCTTCAAAATATCCAATCGTGCCTGTAGTGGTAGAGAGGAGAGGGAAGCTTTGAGCACCATACCCCTTTTTAGGCAGCTACATTTTCCCCTGGATGGTCTCTACCACCAACCTCCTCATTAGGGGGTGGAAACTCAATCTTCCTGTCAATTCTGCCAGGGCGAAGTAGAGCAGAATCCAGGATGTCAATTCTGTTAGTGGCCATGATAACCTGTAAGAAGGAAGAGAGCTCGTTGGCTATCTTTATTCTCTTTTTCTACAGCTAAGTTCTACCCCTTCCAATCAGAATCCTTCCCACCTTGATATTCTTAGTGGCTTCAAAACCATCCAGTTGGTTAAGCAATTCTAGCATTGTTCGCTGCACTTCACTGTCCCCGCCAGAGCCACCTTCTAGCCGTGAGGAACCAATGGAGTCAATCTCATCCATAAAAATGATGGAGGGGGCATGCTCTCGGGCCATGACAAACAACTCCCTTACCATTCGTGCTCCTGAAAAACAAAACTTGCATCAAAAGCTGCAGGCCACGGTGAAGGAAGGATTCTGGTTGGTCTCTGAACTGAACTGAGGTTACACTCATAACTTATCTTCCCCTAAAGTGCTCACTCACCTTCACCAATGAATTTCTGTACCAATTCTGAGCCTGAGACACGAATAAAGGTGCAGTCAGTGTGATGAGCCACAGCCCGAGCCAAAAGAGTTTTCCCTGTACCAGGAGGTCCATACAGCAATACACCCTAGAATAGGGAAGAAGAAACTCAATCCTCCTATAGTAAAGTCTACCAGAATTTTTCCATAACTCAACTGGTAAATTTCAGGCGCAATTGTTGTGACTTAATATTGGTAACTAGTGCAGGGCATGGATCAGAATCCCTAATTTGGCTCCCAAAGGAAATCTTGCCCTTACCTTGGGCTGTGCAATGCCTAGTGCCTCAAAGAGCTCAGGATGCTTAACAGGCAGTTCAATCACTTCTTTGATCTCCTTAATCTGCTTGTCTAGGCCACCAATCATCTCATAGGTTGAATCAGGAACTTTTTCCACCATCATTAAAGATACCAATGGATCTACTTTGTTGGGCAGAATTTTGTGCAGGGTGTAGCTGTCATTTCGAAGGGCCACACGGCAATTGGGGGTCACCTGGTTGTGGTGGATAGTTTTTAAAAAATATCACTAGGTCACAGCACACACAGGCTCCAGCCCCTTATTCTCCCTCTATTCCTGGAGTTGCTACTTACATCATTGATGTCGATGTTCTTATCTACATCCACCACAAACTTCCCCTCAGGATGTACCTAGAAAGGGGAACTTGTTAGCATTCCAAGTGGTACCAGCCTCCATCCCAAATCCCAAATAATACAACCAAAAAAACCCACTACAGAATGTTAAAAATATAGGCATATGTACATATAATCAATTAACTACTAAGATGGGGACACTGTGTCTCTTTCTTTCCCCCACCCCCCTCATCTCTCTTGCCTTCCAGGATATATCTAAGAAAAAGGACAAAAAGATTTATTTTAGCCACTTTCTGTACCTTAACCAAAACTTTCTTTTTATCCATAGCCCGGACCACTTCCCCCACATAGGACCCCTGCTCCTGCAACAGTTGCAGCTCCTCCCGAAGCAGGCGCACTGTATAGGAAACAAATATGAGCAGTTGTTGGTTTACTTTTTGGTACTTTGCTAATGTTTTTCTAAACAGCTCAGCAAATTATCTGATTCCCATTCCATTCTGGTGATTCAATTAATTCAAGCACTGTTGTGGAGGATAAAGTACTTCTGTTGTTCTTCATAAGTTTCCAACACACATGGAACAGAAAATAATGCTAATCATATGTTTTTCTTCACTAGTTTTGATCATGTCCAACTCTTGGTTAACCCATTTGAGTTCTCATATATATGCATTATAACGATTATAACTATATATATATATGAATATAAAATTATATATACATGCACATTTTTATATATCATATATATGTATATATATAATTTTTGGGGGGAGGAGAGCAAATAAGTTGGAGTTTGCCCTCCTGCCCACCTCCATCTCATTTTATAGCTGAGGAAATCAAGGCAAACAAAGTTAATTACTCAGTAGTGTCTGAGATCATATTTGAACTCGGGAAGATAACACTTCCTGACTCCAGCCTGGCACTCTATCAACTGTACCACACAGCTGTTCAACCATATGCTATTTTGTGTTCCTATCTGAAATGCAGCAAGAGTACCACCCAGAAAATCAAAACAGAACCCAGAATCTCTGAATCCCAATGAATATGCAGAACTCCTACCTTTTGCATTTAGCTCATTTCTTTGTGCTTGCAGACGTCGGAGATTTTGGCTCTTGTCATTCACAATCAGCTATAGTAGTGTAGAAGATAACTAGTATAAAATCTATAGACAAATAACTTAAAAAAAAAAAAAAAAAAAAAAAAAAAAAGCATCCCAGCCAAATGTCTAAACATGGAAGAACAAGGCCCAATATGCTTGATCTCAGATTCAAGCAAAACTGATCACATCCACCTTTTTACAGTCCTCAAAAGTACTGCTGTGATTCAATCTAGTCCAAAGATGAGAATTCTGTCCTGAAAATGGGCATTTTTTCGGGATTCTGGGGAACTTTGATTATTCACTAAAACAATGAAGTCTCTAATAAGCACTACATCAGCCCAACCCTTCCTCTACTA
The DNA here is from genome assembly GCF_048593235.1 of Sminthopsis crassicaudata. Taxonomy (NCBI): domain Eukaryota; kingdom Metazoa; phylum Chordata; class Mammalia; order Dasyuromorphia; family Dasyuridae; genus Sminthopsis; species Sminthopsis crassicaudata. Next base: position 338,556,454 of record NC_133620.1, read on the forward strand.
GCTAGATACCCTATTTTCCCTATAAAAGCACCAAAGTCTCCACTGAAGCTTAGAAATACATCTTTATTCTATCCAGTTTCTGTTTTAAAAATTAGAATACTGAGTTTTCTGTGTTCCTCAAGCTGAGGCTCCAAGCAATAAGGGTCTTACAAACACCTCCCACACAGAAGCTCTCAAGATTTCTTACCTCACTTTTTTTTTTTAAAAAAACCCAAATCCCTCCACATCTGGTAAGCCCAACTTCCCATGCCTTCTCTCTTCCTTCTGAACCCAGCAAGGACACCCTCCTTTCAGAGGATCCCTCCCTAAGGGGAAAGGTCCTTGGAAATTAATTTCTCTTCCCCGTCCGCCAACTTTGACACACCCCCTCCCCCTTCCCGTGCTGACTGGTCTCTCCCCGCCTCACCTGCAGTTCCTCGATTTTGGACAGGTAATACTGCCGTAGCCCACTCCCGGCTTTGCCCTCCTCTAACTCCATCTGCTGAAGAAATGTTATTAAACAACATTTTGTGGGGGACGCCTACGGCACAGAGCCCTATGAGGCAGGCCTGTCCCGGACAGGAAGGGGGAAACTCGCTCCCTGCCCGCCGGGAGTTTACAATCAAACTGGGCGGAAAAGCGACATGTAACTAACACACACACACACACACACACACACACACACACACACACACACACACACACGAATATCATGTGCGTGGGAGGAACGAGGGCGCCCCCGCGCCGTACGAGAAGAGGCCTCATACCCAGCCCGTCAGGCCGGGGCGGCGCTGACAAAGCACGTCGGCCTCTGGAGTAGCACCGGCCCCAGCTTGAGCTTGGTTCCCACCGCCATCAGGCCCAAACCTTGGTTTGATTTGTCCCCTGCCCAGATTTAAGTTCCCAACCCCATCCATCCCACAACTCCCTCCCCAAGATCCGCCGCAGCCTCTCTACCTGCTCCGGTCCGTCCAGCGCCATCTTCCCTTCTCAGAGCCGGATGCCGGCATCTAAAAGATTTTGCGCAAGTGCAAAAGGGCGGGAGCAACCGCGAAACGCAGAATAAAGCTTCCGGGTCAAGAAACGCAATGCCCTTCACGCAAGACAGGTAGAGGCCATGTTGGGAAGGTCGAAAATTCACGTTTGTTCAAAGTACCAGGCGATCTAAAAAAAGCTCCTCCGAAACACTTCCTTGACAACTGGTTTCTCCTGCTCCATCATTCACTTTCTGGGTCTTAGCTTTATTTTTATAAGAATCCCGGCCGCAGATCTTGGAAACGTCACTTCCTGTCTCTGACTTCCTTAGCGGTAAGGGCTTCGGATTACATGATCCCGCCCTATGGGTAACGTTCAATTAGCCTATCAACAACAACAACAACACTCCAAACCACTACAAGAATCTTTATCGACAAATTCAAGATGGCTGAGGGAGCGGAGAAATACGTCAGAGCGACGGCGACGGAAGAGGGCGGAAGTGCGTCAGCAGCCAACACGTGCCCCTGAAAGTTTAGGTGGAGGTTTTTGGATACTTGGGCAAGCTGCTTGTCTATAGATGTGGTAGAGAGCCCAAGGAGATAGTGCCCAGGTCGTCTCTCCGGTCCGGCTGAGGGGACACTTCAGGCCAGCGCCATGGGAAAGAAGGGAAAAGTCGGGAAGAGCCGGCGGGACAAGTTCTATCACCTGGCGAAGGAGACCGGTGGGTTTGGAAGAATCCCCGGGCTTTGTGAGCCTCTCTCGTCTCCGCCTCCCACCTCGCTCACTCGGCACCTTTCCTTCCCCAGGCTTTCGTTCCCGCTCCGCCTTCAAGCTGATCCAGCTAAACCGCCGCTTCCAGTTTCTGCAAAAAGCCCGGGCCTTGCTGGATCTGTGCGCGGCGCCCGGGGGATGGTAGGTGGCTGCGGCCGCTCCTGGGGCATCTCCTCCCGCCTCCGGGAAGCCTTCCCTCCCGTAACTTGGATGACTCTCCCGAGGCGGGGCTAGCATTTCCCAGGGGTTCGCTTGTTCCGCTGTTCTGTCCCCACTCCCCCCCAGCACCTGTCCTAGGACTGCAAATGTGACCGATGCGTAATCTGACAAGTTGCAAATTGTCTAATTCTCCCTTTTTACCATCTCCTTCCCCCCCACCCCCACTTTTCCTCAGAGGTGACAAATTAGATACTTTATATACAAGGGAAGAACTTCTTTGGAGAATGATGTGCTTGCTCTCTTTAATTCTGCAGGCTGCAGGTGGCTTCCAAGTTTATGCCAGTGTCCAGCCTTATCGTGGGTGAGTGTTAAAGGTACTGCCCCTGGCTGCTGGGGTGGGGAGTTTAGGTTCTGTCTTCCCTGGGATAGCTGGGATCTGTGTTTTTTAGGGGTGGATCTGGTTCCAATCAAGCCCATTCCCAACGTGGTTACTCTGCAAGAGGATATCACGACTGACCGATGTCGCCAGGTAAGCCCTGCCCCTTTCCTTCCCATGTGCTTGTGTGTTGAGTGTTCTGGTGGTGAAATGGTTTCAGGTGGGGGTGGGACCGGAGGGAGATGACAATAGTAGCTGAAACCCGGACTATGTGTGGTGTGAGTCATTGAATTTGTCTTCGTGGATTTCTTCTGTTGTGAGAAGTGCAAATACCTAAGACGAAGATTGAGACCCTGATTACCCAAAACATAATGTCCAGTGTGGTTATATATTTTATATGAGACTCAATTTTTGCAAGTCACCATTCTCATGTCTCTGGTATGAGTTACTTTGTTCAAGCAAAAGCATTAAGTCCTTGAAACACCGACTAAACAGTAGGGAAGATCCAGAGTTCAAAAAGAGGTGACATTCTATTTCTTTTTCCAGGCTCTCAAGAAGGAGCTGAAGACTTGGAAAGTTGATGTTGTGCTCAATGATGGGGCCCCTAATGTAGGGGCTAGCTGGGTCCATGATGCCTACTCACAAGGTGCATAAGGAGAATTGGGGCTGGGATTGTTCACAGCTGCTGAGCATTCTAGCTGACAAGTCTTGATTTCCCCTCAGCCCACTTGACTTTGATGGCACTTCGACTGGCTTGTGATTTCCTGGCACGTGGTGGTTGTTTCATTACAAAGGTTTTCCGATCCCGTGACTACCAGGCCCTTCTCTGGATTTTCCAGCAGCTATTTCGCCACGTCCAGGCCACTAAGCCTCAAGCTTCCCGCCAGGAATCTGCAGAGATTTTTGTGGTTTGCCAAGGTGAGTTTTCTTAGGTGTCTATATGTACTACTTTTCTTTTAAGATTTTTGTCCCCCCTCTCAAAACCTATTTTCTTTTTTTTTTTTTTTTTTTTTTTTCTTTCTGTACACTTTGCTCTCAGGTTTCCTGGCTCCTGATAAGATTGACAGTAAATTTTTTGATCCTAAATTTGCCTTTAAAGAGGTTGAAGTTCAGGCCAAGACAGTGAGTGAATTGGTAACCAAGAAGAAACCCAAGGTATGTATGTGGAAGAAAAGTGGACATACTCCTAAAATCTGAGAGAGAGAGAAGAGAAAGGAGAGAGAGAAAGAAGGAATGTGAATCATTAAGAATACCTCAAATGGGATTTCTTTGTTCTGTTTCTTTCCTGTCTCCTTAGGCTGAGGGCTATGCTGACGGCGACCTCACCCTCTATCACCGGGTCTCCATCACTGATTTTCTCCAAGCTGCAAACCCTGTTGATTTTCTCTCCAAAGCTAGTGAGGTGAGTGTTCAAGGTTAAAGACCCACGTGGAAGAGTTATCTTAACCCATTTAGGAAGCTTAGTTTTCTCTGATTATTCTCCTTCCTTGCTGAGCAGATCATACTGGACGATAAGGAATTGGAGCTGCATCCAGCCACTAGTGAAGATGTGAAAGTGTACTGCCAGGACATCAAAGTCCTGGGGCGAAAGGAGCTCAGGTACTAAGACAGACATATCACATCAAGAGACTGGGAAGGACTGTGAGGGCAAGCTTGAGTGTGTCAGAAGGAGTAGGTCCCAGTGAGGCTTCAGCAGATAGTACTTGATACCTTTCTCATAATAGGTAACATTTACCCAGAAATTGGGGTTAGGGACAGAGCATGGATTTTCATTTGTTTTGTCATCTTGGTACTTGACTATAAGTCTTATGCCTTCAATAAGGCATTTAATAATAGGGTAGGGTAATCAATAATGGGACTTTACAGGTCCCTGCTGAATTGGAGGACAAAGCTTCGTCGATTTGTGGCCAAGAAGCTGAAAGATCAAGCAAAGGCACTGGACATCAGGTAAGTTGAAGATTGAGATAGAGCATAAAATTTGAGTAAGATTGGGAGAGGGCTAATGCACATCAAATGTGCTTTCATTCACATCTTACTGTCTATTCCAGCCTTAGCTCTGGAGAAGAGGAAGAGGAGGAAGAACAAGAAGGAGGAAAAAAGACAGCTCTTGCTGGCAAGGATGAGGAGGAAGACTTGGACAGGGCTCTTGCAGAAATGAAGGCACAGGAAGTAGCAGAGCTGAAAAGGTGAGAGAAGACTGACAGAGCTAGGGCCTATAAGTAAGGAAAAGCACAAAATGTGGGAGTAATAATTTTTTTTTTCTTTTCTTTTTAAGCTTTTCTGCACATTTGTAAAAAACAAATAAATTCTGGAGGCTTTGAGCCTTCCCTGTAAGACACAGGTTGAGTTCTCAAGTACAGCTCAACAGTTTCATGAGTTACTTCATGTTTATAACATTTTTCCATTTTTGGGTCAACAGACATTGGGAGTGATTGTACAGGTTGGAAAAAGTATTTTTGAGGGGATTTGGCTGATAAGGCTCAGGGACTCCCACATTCCCTATCTAGGAAGAAAAAAAAGTTACTTCAGGAGCAGAGGAAGCAAAGGGAGCGCGTGGAATTGAAGATGGATCTGCCAGGAGTGTCCATTGCTGATGATGGTGAAACTGGGATGTTCTCCCTACGTACAATCCATGGCCATCAGGTGGGCTGGAAGGGAAATGTGGAGGGATGTTTTATGACTATTCAGTATACATGGAGCATGATGGACTACAGATTCCCCTAGCACCATTTTCCTATATTGACTTTGAAGTGGAACTTGTCATTATAGATTGACTGAATCATGCTTCTTAAATCTGGAGAGATGAGGAATAAGAGGAGGATGAACAGTTCATACCATGTTATGGTAGAGAACAGAGGTGTGTTTGTGAAATTCGCTAACATTAGCATCTTAACAACTTGAAAAGCCAGCAATAGAGTGGCCTCAGGGATCTGTTTGCCTTTTTCCCCATGTTGCTCAGTGTTTTTATCAGTGACTTGGATAAAAGTGTGCTTCTGAGATCTGCAGTGACACAAAACTGGGAGTGATCCATGGGTTAAATCTAATACTACACTTCCTTTTAAAATTCTAGCTCCTGCTCTTAGCATCATAAACTCAGCTATAATAAGATAGGGTCAGATTACAAGATAGATCATCAGGTCAACAGTAATACAAGACAGAAGAAAACTTCAAATTTCATTGAATGTTATTTATTATGCCTGCAGAACCAAGGAGGCATAGTAAATCTTCCTAATGCATGCTGAACTATCTAGAGTATGGTTTTTTTCACCTTGAGTGTCTCATCTTAGGAAGAATGTTGTAGGGTGGGGTAAGCAAGATGGTGAGGTGACTTGGAAACCAGGCCATATGAAGACATCTAAATAACTGAGAAAGTCCTAGGGGATCTATGATATTTTTTAAAGAATATATACATATGAAAGTATTACACAATTTCTGCTTGGCCCCAGAGGGCAAAACTAAGAATAAAAACCCTTAAGTTGCAGAAGGAAGATTTCTGCCTTTTAAAGTGAAATCATATCTTTAGCAATGTTTTCCAAAAGTGGAATTATTGACATAAATTTGACAACATTGTATCTTGAAAACCCAAAAGCATTATTTTGAGAGGCATTGGTCTGTTTTGCATCAAACCACAGCTACTACAGGAAGTGGCACAAGGAAACATGGGAGATGCAGACAAATTCCTATTGGAAGAACCAGAGAGTGATATCTATTTATCTGATGAAGAGAATGAGGATGCTGATGATGAATCTCTGGCCAGTGACCTAGACCCTGAAGAGCTAGCAGGAGTTAAGGGTTATGGAGCTCCATCTCGAAAACGGTGAGTTCAATTCAAGGGTATATCTCTTTGGTATTGCTTTTAGTTCTAAATTCCATGATCCTGAGCAAGGTGATCTCAGAGAGGCCTGGAGAGACGTACATGAACTGATGCTAAGTGAAATGATCAGAATTAAGAGAACATTGTGCACAGCAACAAGATCAACTGTGAGGGACTTGGCTCTTTTCAACAATTAGGTGTGATTCAGACCAATTCCAATAGGCTTGTGATGGTTGGAGCCATCTGCATCCAGAAAAAGGACCATGGGGACTGAATGTGGACCAAAACATTAGTATTTTCACTTTTTTTGTTGTTTACTTGTTTTTTTTCTTTGTCATTTCTCCCCCTCCCCCTTATGATCTGAATTTTTCTTGTGCAGCATAAAGGTAGAAATATTTAAAGGAATTGCACCTTTAAACTCTATTGGACTACTTGCTATCTAGGGGAAGGGGGCGGTGGGGAAGGAAAAAAATTTGGAACACAAGGTTTTGCAAAGGTAAATATTGAAAACTATCTTTGCATGTAAATGTTATATCAATATTAAAATGAATCTTTAAAAAGAAAAAGTTCCATAACCTTGTTAGATGGAAGACTATAAGATTTGTGGAAGAATCTACAAGAGTTTAGACTCATGTTTCCTTGTGATCTGTTTCTGGACCCATAGTGTGAAGTTTGCAGAGGAGCATAGTCAAGAAGAGGAGGAACAAGATAACCCTCTTTTGGTGCCATTGGAGGAAAAGGCTGTCCTTCAGGAAGAACAAACCAATCTGTGGTTTTCCAAAGTAAGTGTATGATTAGGTGTAGGAACTGAAACAATGAGAAGGGGATCTAAAGTATGGTTTTGGAATTAGCTGTAGTGATATGAGGCAGAACAGAGAGAAGTCTGCTTGTTTCCTTCTCCCTTCTCTAATTCTGAAGCCCTGTTTTGTTGCAGGGTGGTTTTGCAGGGATTGAAGATGATGAAGATCAGGCTCTGGAGATAAGCCAAGCTCAACTGTTATATGAGAGTCGTAAAGAAAAGCAAAAAGACCAACAGAAGCCTACAAGTTCAGGGAGGGAGAAAATGCCTTTCCAATCTCAAACCCAGTTCAACAACACAGAAGGAAAGCCAGTTGCAGAGGCAAAAGTGGCTGCCACTTCTGCTAAAGAAGAGGAAGATGATAGCAGTTCAGACAGTGATAGCAGCAGCAGTGAAGATGAGAGGTGAGAGGGTCTCTGGTGATAGAGATGTGCTAGAAACTATAGAAGGATTGATTTCCCTGTCATCCCCCTGCTCCTTTATCAGTTTCTTTGTTCTGAAGGGAAGATGTTTTGATTAGTGGGAAGCTGGATTCATGTTTCTTTTTAAACAGAACATTAAGTAAAAATGCCCGAGGAAAGAAGCGGAACCGTTCTCTGGAGCCTGATGATGGGTTTGTGGTAGTGCCCATTGAGGACCCAGGTAAGAGTTATGCTTATAAAGATAGCTACAGGCATTCTAGGGTACTCTATTGGGTTCTACTGGATTCTAAAAATCTCTTCCCTTAGTCAAACGCCAGATATTGGACCCAGAAGGTCTAGCTCTAGGTGCCATGATTGCCTCTTCCCGGAAGGCAAGACGGGATCTTGTGGATGACTCCTTCAGCAGGTATGAAAAGTAGGAATTATGGAGGATGGGCTCCAGGTGAATGGACAGCAGCTTTTAAAAGCATAGAGCAAATAAGTATTCTTTTTCATTAGATATACATATAATGAAGAGGAAGGGGACCTCCCTGAGTGGTTTGTACAGGAGGAGAAGCAGCATCGAATTCGGCCACTGCCCCTGGATAAGAAGACAGTGGAGGAATACCGAAAACGCTGGCGTGAAATCAATGCTCGGCCTATCAAAAAAGTGGCTGAGGCCAAAGCCCGAAAGAAACGTAGAGTGAGTATTATTTTCTAAGATAACCATGCAGCAGCCCGCCTCCCAAGGCAGTTATGTTGTAATCAAGAATTCTTTCTACAGATGTTAAAGAAAATGGAGCAGACTAAGCGAAAGGCAGAGGCTGTGGTGAATACAGTGGATATCTCTGAGCGGGAGAAGATGGCCCAGTTGCGCAGGTAAAATGGAACAAAAAAGTGGAGCATCTTGGGTTCTTAAAAATATATTGAAGGACCCCCACAGAGCTTTTGTTGAAGTGGGTTTTAGCTATTACTCTTTCCATTTTAATATTATGACAAAAGTAGTGTTGGCAGGAGGTTTTCAATTTGTATCTTTCCTTTGCAGTCTCTACAAGAAGGCAGGGTTTGGTAAGGAGAAACGCCAGGTTACCTATGTTGTGGCTAAAAAAGGTGTGGGCCGAAAGGTCCGACGACCAGCTGGAATCAAAGGACACTTTAAAGTCGTGGACACAAGGATGAAGAAGGACCTGAGGGCACAGCAACGTAAAGAGCAGCGGCAAAAAGGCCGGAGGAAGAAGTGAAAGACACCCAAGTATGGAGATCTACAAGTCCTTTCCTCTCTTTAGGACCAGGCAGATCTTTCAAACATGCCTCTTTTTTGGTACAAAAACTGTTCAAAGCTCTTTGTGGGTTTTAAGTAATGGTCATTGTTGGATCAATTTGTGCTGTACTGTCCCTTCATATGAAAAGGACCTATGGAAATAAAAGGTTGAGCAAAAAATTTAAGGGAAATATTCAGAAGTCTATAACCCTATCTCATCTGGCAAGGACTTTTCTATAATTCAGGCTATTTATTACCACCTTAAGTATGGTCCCGAGACCACAAAGCTGGCAAAGGATATTACCCATCTTAAAGTTAAAAAAAAAAAAAAAAATTAATTCAGGGACTCTGGGGAATCACATTATAATAACTTAATATGAGATAATGACACAAACCAGGCATACTCCCAGTAATAAAACATTTACTAGAGCAAGCAAGAAGGAATGCACATCTGAAAGAAACCTTCACAAGTGTCACAAAATCTGGTAGTTTTGGATACTTTTATAAACAAGATGAAAACAAATTGCAGCAAAAAGGTTATTGTGGCAAAAGTAAAAAAAAAAAAAAAAAGGTAATATACAATTAATCAGATTTTAAAAACTGCTCAGGTTTATTTTTAATTAAGAAACATCTTAAGCCTAGGGAACAATTTCCAGAATACTTCCTAATCACAGTAGCTCTGGGAATAGCTTCCCACTCTCCCATGTATCTGAAGAGCCAAAGTACTGCTTCCCAAATGTTGCAGCACACCTGCAATCATGTCAAATTTACAAGGTCGTGCTTGCTGCCATTTGTGGAATTCAAAACTCAGTGCAGAGAGCCTGCCCACCTCATACTAACCCTTACGTGGCCACCAGAAAAGAGGGGAAAAAAATCTGTTGGGAGTAGGAGAGGGAACCCACAAAAAAACAAAACTACAGAGTATAGACCTGTACTCCACAGTTAGCTTTCAGGACAACCTGAACTGGCCCCTCAACACCTAAACAGGATTTCAGGAGCAGACTATGGCTGCCTATTGCTCTCAAGTCTCTCAAAACATACCAGAAGCTCCATTCTAGCCAGAGTTCTAGCTCTCCCTGTGGCTAGAGCCTGGCTGAAACATGAGGGTTCAACACACAATGAGGACCAAAGCAGCTTCAAAGGAAGCTTAAGAAAAATGATTCTAAAGAAGGGGTCTTATTTCTAGGCCCTGGCTATTGATGTCCCTTAGGAGCCAAGGATCTTTGCATCTCAGATTTATGGGCCCGAACTTATCCCCAGGACACAGCCATTTATGAAGAAGAAATCCTTTAAAAAAAAAATACACTCCACCCATTCCATTTCATGCTTTTGCACACACCCTCTTAACTGTCCCATCGACTCTTCTTGCGTTTGGGTGGCTCAGGCACAGCAAAGCCATCTGCTGTCTTGTCTGTCTTCAAATCTGTCTTGCTGTCCATCCTGTTGTCCATCCTGCTATCCGTCCTGTTGTCTGTCCTGCCATCTGTCTTGCTTTCACGACCACAAGCCTCTTTCCTGCTTTCTCCATTCCGACCATCACTCCCAACCCGGCTTTCCCCATGTCGACCACCACTCCCATGTCTGTTTTCTCCATGCCGATGACCATCTCCATGCCGGCCACTGCTTTCTGGATGGCGGTATCCATCACCATGACGACCATCTCCATGACGTGGACCATCACCATGGCGATTACCACTGTCTCCGTGACTATGGCGGCTACTACCTCGATTTTCTGGGTATCGCTCTCTATTCCCATTACCACTGCCACCACCAATTCCTTCCCGGCTGTTGCTCCCAGATGCTGTGTTGTTGAGACCCTGAGCTCCAGTAGGTGAATACCCTCCTGGAACACTGCTTAGGTTCCCAGCACTGGCAAAGCCCGGGATGCTCTTGGCAGCTGTGGCAATAGGGCTGTCAGAATTGGCATGGCCCTGCTGCGCTGAATTACTTGGGACGGAATTCAAGCTCCCTGCACTGGTCCACCCACTTGCCCCAGCAGCAGAGCTCCCAGCCTTCTGGTTGCTTAAACTGGCAGCAACAAAATGGCTCTTGTACTGCGACTATAAGAGAAAGAAAGAATTCATGTTTCAGTGAGACAAAATTCTAAGAGAAAATTATTAAAGGGATACACAGTATAACAATTCTACATGTGCAGCAATTCTATCATCCCTAATATTTTACTGTTTTTCCTCCCATGAGTTCCCAATTATTGAGGAAATAATTCTTAATGTGTGCAGATTCATTTTACAGATAATAATAGTCTGAACGAAATCTGTCATACATCAAAGTGTTATCTCTATTCATATATAATACACTCAATTTAGGAGACAATAAATCCAGAAAATAACCTAGAACAATTGTGTGTAGCCAGGGCTCCTAACATAGGCATCTTTGAATTTCATTCAATATAATTATTTCCTTTGTGATCCTATATATTTTTAGGTTTTAAAAAATATTTTCTGAGAAAGGTCCATAGGTTTCACCAGATTACTAAATGGGTTCCATGACAAAAAAAGAACTCCTAGCCCAGAAGCAGATTCATTTAGATATATGAATGCCCAGCTAATTTAGGGAAAGATGGATTCAAAACCACATCACTGAAACATTTAATGGAATTAAGATTTTTAAAGGCTATAATGGGAACACAACTTTGATAATGTTCATAAAAACAGACCAAGCTGTATATCTCAATTGCATCAGATTGGAAATGACTTTCTAGTTTTTCTTAATCCTGAGATCTGGTTCCTAGGAATTGCCATCCCATGCATCTATCACCTATATAAGCTGAATCTTCTCATCTTCTACCACCCATACCTAGGAAGTTTTCTCCCAAGGGCCCAAGATGAATATCAGACCTGGAAAGCTGCTTTCATTGCAGTGAGGCGGTCTCCCATGGCCCCTGTGGAGGGTTTGTAGGCCTCATAGTTACTCATCACATTGCTGTTGTTTCCACGGTCCTAGGTAGTAAAGACAATCATGATGTAAGAGCTGCTGAAAAACCTCATTCCCAGTGGGCATAAACATTGGGATTGCTAAGTAATACTTTTGGAAAAGTTTATTTCTACCTGTAGAGCAAAGAGACAGCAAAAGGGCTGCATCTATTTCCTAGGTTTAAATGGGGAACTATTTCTAGAAGGTCTAACTGGGACAGATAACTACACATATAGGCAGCTTTTATGCTGGCTAACGAACATAAGCACAATGAGCAATAAAGCTGGGTCAGTAGGAGGTAGTATTTCCTAGGTTTCAGGCTAAGTAACAAAACAGTTTCCACTCATTCTCTGCTAACTCCAGGTACTAGTAAATGCAAGATACAGATTTAGTTACATGACAAGGATAGAATTTAGCAGATATTGTTCCCCACATCCCATGCTTTAAGTAACAGAAGCTAAACTGGTTTCACTTAGTTAAGTTTTTAGTAACAAGCTGCAAAACAACTTCCTGAGCAGTCCTAACCAGCTCCCCAGGAAGCATACAACTACTTTCTTCCTTCAATTCAGAGACATTATAACCTAGATCTTCATTCTATTTTGACAATGAGTTTTGTTTTTGTTTTTTCTTTATACTCTTTTTTGGAATCTCATTCACTCTTAAAAGCTTAATGTGCCTTTATGTAGAAGACTCCACAAATTATCCCCAGATATGACCTTTTTTCTAAACTCTAGATCCACAGCCCTAACCCCCTATATCTCAACTATATTATATATCAACTGTCACTACTTAAACAAATCTTTCCCCCTTAGCTATCAAACTTGCTAATCCACTGGTGAAACAGCTTTTACATACAGCTCTTCTTTCAAACCCCATGGCCATCACCTTAGTAAAGTACTTAATGCTCTATTTCCACCCACTCAGATTCCTAAAAGAAGCTAGTTGAATAGGTCTTCATACTTCTGCTTGGTCTTCCTGCCAATCCAGTCTTCAAACTACTATCATACTCAAAGTCTTTACGCATAAATCTGACACTATCACACTCTCTTTAAGCTTGAGTGGCCTTTTATGTCTCCTGGACAAAGTTCAACTTTTGTTTAGCATTCAAAGCCCTCCACAGGCTAAACTCACAATATTTTTTTCAGATTTAGTTTACATTTAATAAGATAAACATAAATAGCACTATCTCACAGGATGGTTGTGAGGATTAAAGGAGGTAGTATCTGTAAAGTATTATATATATATATATACTTTATTATACTTATTATATATATATTATATATTATATATATATATATATATACTTAAAAGTATTATATAAAGCGCTATATTTTATCTCTAATCTTTTAAGTTTCAGCTAAACTAGGCTTCCTGTCTCCAAAACAGGCCCTTCCCTCCTATTTTTCCTCTGCCAGAATGTTTCCCCTTTCTTGCCTACTGATTCCTTACCAATCTTTTAAAAAAGACTAATTTCAATAAAATTTTATAACCAGAAGTTACCTTAGTATCTAATGCAATCCCTCATTTCACATATGAAGAAAAAGAAAACTAATTGAGGTTAAGTGATTTACCCATCACATAAGAGAAAAGGCTCAGGGCAGCTAGGTAGTGCAATGGATAGAGCACCAGCCCTAAAGTCAGGAGAACCTGAGTTCAAATCTAGTTTCAGACACTTAACACTTCCTAGCTGTGTGAGCCTGGGCAAGTCACTTAACTCCAATTGCTTCAAACTTCTCCTTCCCCCGCAAAAAAAAAGAAAAGGCTCAGAGGTGGGGTACTTTTGCCTCATATGAGTTACTTAAATACCTGAACAGCAGTATGTGGCAGGGAATCGAACCCAATTCTAACGTCAAACTGGCCTCTCTTTTCAATGAATCTACTACTTCCTTAGTGTTACCTACTGAGACTCTTTCTTGGTAACTACTCCCCCAAATGTATATCAGATAGCACTTTATTTTGCTCTTAACTTCCTGTCCCCACTAGACTAAAAGTTCTATGAGGACAAGGAATATGATTTATCTAAATGTTTAATTATCCCTCCTATCAAAGTACTTTGCAAACAATAGGTACTTAATGAACCAGAAATAATCTTAATTTCATCTAAAACATTGGCTCAAGTCAAGAAGCTCTTGCCATTAGGACTTACTGTGTTCTCAGAACCTAGACCAGGTCGTTCTCTGTAGCCAAGGCCTCCTCCACCAATATTCAGTTTTTTCCCTTTCCCTCCTTTAAATCGAGATTTACGAAACCAGGCATTCTGCATAAGAAAAAACTCAGAAATTGATGGTTTGAAGATAGCTGAAGCATATTCTGCATGTGATGCAGGAAAAGATAAAGAAAAATTATGGTTAAGCTTTTTGCTCTATCAAAGACACTATGAGTCTCATGATTCTAAAACCTGTTTCAGATCAAATTATTCTAAGATCAGTGCCTTTCATGGTGGTCTTACATTCAAATCTGCTTTGAGGAAAAAAAGGACTACAGGAACCTAGGAATTACCTGCTAGCACACCCTTCCTAAGGCATGTGGATTTATTCTGTATTTGCCCCAAACAAAATATCCATTTAAGTAAGTGGCCATTGTGCCCATTCTATGGCTCTACCTTTCCCCACTTTTCTCCTGGAAACAACAGTGGAAAAATATGAGAATTCTAAAGAGAATCTGTGGGTTCCAAAGTAGAAGAGGAGCTGCTTAGGGACAATTTAGAAGAGTTGATCTCAAAAGGAGAGTTTCCAGACAAAAAGGATTTTCCAACAACTGAGTATTAAAAAGTGGTATAGCCACTTCAACAACAATACTGTATGAGGATGTATACTGATGGAAGTGGATATCTTCAACATAAAGAAGATCCAACTCACTTTCAGTTGACCAATGATGGACAGAAATAACTACACCCAGAGAAGGAACACTGGGAAGCGAATGTAAATTGTTAGCACTACTGTCTATCTACCCAGGTTACTTATACCTTCGGAAGCTAATAATTAATGTGCAACAAGAAAATGGTATTTACACACATATATTGTATCTAGGTTATATTATAACACATGTAAAATGTATGGGATTACCTGCCATCGGGGGGGAGGGAGTGGAGAGAGGGAGGGGATAATTTGGAAAAATGAATTAAAAAAAAAAAAAGTGGTATAGCAAGCCTAGTAATTAAATATGATTCCTGCCCTCAGAACCAAAGAGATATTTTTAAATAATAAATGGAGAGAGTTTGATTAGATAACAGGTAAGGTTCGTGTAAGGCATTCTAATTTTATGTCTTTATGAGGTATTGTCCTCAAAAGTCAATTTCTTTCTCATTAGGTTTACTCAGTGAATGCACTTGAACCATGCCTAATGGAAACATTCCATGACTGAACTTTGCTCTATTAAAGTCCTGAAGCCCCAGATTGTGTCCTTCCTGCCTGAGGTTGTTAGCTAGTTCATTAGCACTGGCTTTTTTAGTTTCAAACAAGAGGACACTTCCTGAAGAGGTAAATTCTACCAGACACTGAGTGAGCCAGTTCCATTTACTGGGTCCAGAGTGAAGAAGAAGAAAGAAATTAAATAAGATTAAAATCAATGAAACAGACTAGCTCTGAGGGAGGCCTAGTTCTCACCTGCATTGCAAGGTCCAGAAGTTCCTTGGTAACATGTTGATTGGCTCCTTCCATGTTCCTGACAAGGTCACCAGCAAAATTGCTGTCCTTGGGAGTCAAGAGAGTATAAGCCACACCCTTCTCTCCTGCTCTGCCTGTCCTGCCAATTCTGTGTGTATGGGTATCGATATCTCGAGCCACATCATAGTTGATGACAGTTTTAATTGAAGGAATGTCCAAACCACGGGCTGAAATACACAACCACCAGGTGCCCTAGTTTTAATTTGGGGTCAGAAACCAGAAATTTAGCTACCATAATTTAATTTCCCAAAAAAATCTTGCCAACTCCTACATAATTTGGAGGAGATATGCAAGTTATTGTAGACATTTTTCTTCTGGAAACGTAGGGTTCCACCCCCTTGCTGCCTCCAATTCAATGTATAGGATACAAGACTGCTTATTTAACTTTTATCTTGACAAAAAGTGGCTGGACCACAGATAAAGAGTGCAATAAACATATATGTCCACCTTATCAAGAGAGACTTAATGATGTACAAATAAATACAGGAGCTTGTGTAGTTCCTCTCTTCTCAAGAAAGGAAATAAAATATAGCTATAAAAACCTCTTTAAAAGTAAAGTAATAAAATATGCTAAAAACAGCAAAAGCAAAGGCAAAAACACACCTAACATTACAGATTCAACAGGGGCACTTTGTTTTACCAAATGCTCCTCAAAGTACTCTCCAATACTGGGCCTCTGTTTTAGAAGGTAGATGCAAGTGGTAAATGATAATGGAGTGCTTACACTCCAATGTTTCCATCAAATGATCTATCAATGTGGAGAAGAAAGGCTAAAAAGCATTCAGCCTATATATCTACCTGTTATCCTCCTCAAATATTAGGTTTAGCTAAACAACTAAACTTACAGTATGTAAATTTCCAAATACATTGGAGAAATCCTTTCTCTACTATACCTGCAACATCTGTAGCCACAAGAACTGGGATGCCTTTTTTCTTAAAATCCGAAATGACCTTGTTCCTTTCACTTTGATCCATGTCCCCATGGAGCAGCCCCAGATTGTGTCCTTCCTGCCTGAGGTTGTTAGCTAGTTCATCAGCATTGGCTTTTTTAGTTACAAACAAGAGGACACTTCCTGAAGAGGTAAATTCTACCAGACGCCGAGTGAGCCAGTTCCATTTACTGGGTCCAGAGTGAAGAATCTCTACAATCTGGGTCACATCTTCATTTGCCTAAGGAAAGAAACAAAACAGAAAGCTTGAACACTGAAGTAAAAAATGGATTGAAAATAGAAATATTACATTTTCAAAATGAAGCCTGATAGTTGCAACATTCTCAGTACTGGACATCTTCAAAGCTACAGAGATTATCAATTGTCTTCTTCCTCCGCTGTGTACCTTCCCCAATTTTTAAAAACTGCCTCAAAATTCACCTCTTCCAGGAAGCCTTCTCCCCTGAGAAAAGGTTTCGGTTTTTTGTCCCTGCAGAGCTCTTGTGCTAGGTTTACATCATACTAATCTGTACATGCTTGACCTCCACAAATACATTTTTCATACATGTAACTATTGTTTTTCTAATCCAATTAGATTATATAAAAATTTGCATAGTGGCTAGATATTTATTAGCACGACCACAGATAAATCATTTCACCTTTCATGCCCTGCCTCACTTTTGTCCATCCAATCCTCCTTTCTTCATAATTGCCAAAATGAATTTCCTAAAGAGCAAGTTTGACCATGGCATCATCTACTCAATAAACTTCAATGCCCATGACCTCCAGGATCAAATATAAGCCGATATTTAAATCTATTGATGACTAGGTCCCCTTCTGATCCTTCCAAATCTTTTTACACATCACTAACTCTTAAACTCTGATCCAGTGATGCTGACATATACAGAGTTTTTCACAGACAATGCTGTTATGTTCCTTTTCCATGCTTTTGCCCTAGCTGATTCTGATGATTCCACATAGCCAACTCTTAAGACTCCATGGTTTCCTTGAAGATTCAGCTCAAATACTACAGAGGCCTTTCCTTTTCTCCCCTCATCCCTAGTTGCTAGTTCTTCCTTATCTACATTTTCTTCCACCTCATCTTCTCTATAAGCAACTTCCATTATTTGTTCCCTCTGCCCCCCTTAAAGGCAGATTTTTGATCCCTCCTCCATAATTTTTTAGCACATTTTACTGATTACAGATGTGTTATAATATAGGGGGTTTCCTTACTAAGGGAATAACTAAGCTTCTCCATATCAAAATTTTCAAACAATTTGAAGGAATAATCCAATTTATAAGGCTTTGGGTACAGTAGATACACAATATATTTGCTGAATGAATGGATGAATATTCCCCTCAGGATAAAATGGCCCTTTTCCTTATATTAAGCGAACTTCTCATTGAGTTGAAAGTGTTATTTCTGCTTAAAATACTGAAATAATGCATAATTATAAAAAAAAAGAAATTTTACTTAAGTGGTTAGTTCTCTAGGAAGTGAGAAGTCACTGGCCATAGTGAAGGGTGGAGCCACAAATCTCAAATCCATCATTTAAGGAGGATGCTCAGCTCAGGTCACCTTCTTATTCTGTACCTGTACTATTCTGGGACTGTTCCACCATGCTCCCATAACAGGCATTTTCCTGTACTTTCTCTTTTAATTTCTTTTTATGTCTTGTCTTCCCCCATTATAGTGTAAGCAAGCTCCTTAAATGCAGAGACTTATCTACTTTGATATTTTTATCTCCAGCACTGAGACAGGATCTGGCAGCTGATAGACATTTAATACATGTTTATTAAATATATGACAGAAAACTCCACATCCCATGGGTTTGTAGCAAATGGATGTCCATCTATTGAAGTAGGAAAAACATAGTTGATGATCCAAAGCATTAGCTGGAGAATCACAGGATGGAAACATTTAAAACCACTTTGGACTGAGATTGGATCACATCTTGATTCAAATCTTTTAAATAAGGAAGGGTGATGGATCAAAGATGGAGAGCAGGAGGGAATAACTTTCTGGGCAGATCAGAATGCCACCTCACAGAGTGCTACATTCTAAAATTCTGCTCAATGCTTATTTTACTTTTGTTCTGTATTTAAAGTAAAGATTTTTAACCCTCTCCTATCTCAGATATCAAAGGAAAAGTTGTTAATATCTCATACAAAGAATCATTGAGGAAATTAAAATTCCCTTGTTGGAAGTTTAAACTTCACTTTGTGCTGGTAGTGGATGGAGGGACAGAAGAAAATACTTTGAATAAAATATTTTGAAATTTAGCTGCAGAAACTAATTTTAGCCTCCCAGGGACATTTCCTTATACTTTCTAACACTGGTAAATATGATTTTATAGGCTGATCAGACAACCATTTCTGGATAATACAAGTAGTTAAGTATTCTCAGGAACTTCAAAAAGCTTATGCACCATCTTCTTTAGATCAAATGGTTCCATATTTCCAATGTACAGCATAAATGTGAGAAGAAATTTAAAGCTCCTTCTAGAAAAGCATCTCATTAGTAATTTTGGTTCTAGTCTCCTCCAGAGAAAGTATATTTCTGCATCCTCCAGTCCTGTTCACAAATTACCTCTCCAATGTCTCCCTGAACCACTCGGATAGGGTCAATCAGGATGTCTCGAGCTAATTTTTCAATCTTTTTCCGGAAAGTTGCACTGAATAAAAGAGCTGGGAGAAAAATGAATTCCATTAGATTGAAGAGAGTATCTCTTCTGCACACAACAAAGTATCTATTGATTTGAGTTGAAAAATTAAAGACTTGCTTTAGCTCCTCTCAAATACAGTTCTCCTCTCACCCAGGTTTCAATCTTATTACAAATAAAATCACCACAAATCTAGAGAAAAATGTTCATGTGATTCTTTTTTCTTTACAATGCCATAAAATTCTTAAAAAGGCACTGAGAATCTCTTATGCGATAATTTGATTATTCCAATATTTATAAAAATTTGATTAAGCCAATCAAAATCTAAAAGTCTAGGCATCCATTTAAATCAATTGAGCTTGTCCTGGAAATGGTAGGTACATTAAAATTTAGAAACAGCTTCAAAAAAGTAATTGTGCTTCCATTTGCATATTCTTTATATTTTTCCTAGAGTTTTCCTATGTTACCTCACAAATTCATTTTCCTCAAACACAGTAGCTACATGAAAAATAAATGCTTTGCACCAAAAAATAAAATACACAAAGTGCTTTTATCACAGGACATAACAATGGCATAAGTACAAGTTGTTTAAAACAGTTTCATACGTACTCTGTCTATCAGGACGGACATGACTGGCTATGGATCGCACCTGATACTCTAGAAGAGAAAAAACAAGCGACAGAACATTTATCTGATACAAATGTAATATCCAAAGGGTAAAAAAAATCAGTCTAGGAAAAAAATTTCTTTCATATGACATGGAAAATGAATCAAAGAATAATCAATAAATCAAGAACTTGTTAAACATCTAGTAAGTGCCAAGCAAAATGCTTGACACCAAAGATCACAAAAATGAAGATTAGTCATCCTGTGGCTTCACTTATCAGAGAGCACCAAATGCAGTAATCTCCTTTTGCCTAGTTGGAAAGGATATAGATTTAGTTTGAGATAGCTGGAATGATCGCTAAATAAGTGGCTAAGTCAAGGAAGGTAGTAAAAGAAAAGCCTTGGAATGATTGAAGCAAAGTATTACACAGTAATGTTCTAATCATAGTCCAAAAAGCTGTCACAATATATAAAGCCCAATAGGAGAAAAGAAGAGAGGAAATAATTTTCTATATAAGCTATTTTTGATTTCCCCCGACTTCAACAAGGCACACTCCTCTAAAAAGTTTCCTGAGAGTTAACTACTGCAAACAGCTAATGCCATGCATATTAAGTCTGCAGAGATCAGCTACCCACTCTCCATGTGTTGGGCACACACTCATTCAAAAAGCACATGTGCACATGAGACAGAGACATAGATATACACACCCCATCAAAAAATTTGTCCATTTTCAAGTAGATATTAAGTTAACAACGGTGAAACAAAAAAGTGAATGTTCTGAGGGTACATACAGGGAGAACTGGTGTTCCATACATACCAAAACCCATGTCAAACATTCGATCAGCTTCATCAAATACAAGGTAAGAGACTCTTTGGAGATTTGTAGCTTTCTTCTTCACATGATCAATCAGCCGACCCTTTGAGAGACACAAAAAGATTGTGGATTTACAAAGATTTGCTTTAAGATGTTGCCTAATTAGCAATAAGAGAGCATCAACATTCATCAAGTTCTGATCTAAGGCAATGATATCTAGATGATAATAATGACTTTTGTTTCAGGTAAAAATTTAAAAACTTGTAGAGACCCAATTAAGTTCTTTTCTTCCACCAATCTGAATTTCTTAGAAAGGTTGACCAAACATTTTCATCAGAAGGTGTGAAATGTTGCAATTCAAAGGCCATTTTTTAGGGGTTCCAATTTTCCTAGTCAGCTATGATTATCTTTCAGGTCTTGACCTGAAAGTTACCAATGACCGATTTCCTAAAACAGCAAAGGAAAGCCTAGAACAATCACCCTAAGGTAGCTAGAGTTAATAAAGAATTATTTTAGGGATTGATTTCCAACCCTGATTTAGCAACAGAGACTACATTATAAAGAGTCTTCTTTCTTTCTCATTCCTCTCATCTCCTGACTTACAATACCAATTCCTTTACCATCCTTTCTAGGATTGGCTATACATTTTTTTTTTCCCTCTCAACCCCACAACTCCTGTGCTATAGTAGCAGGAAAACCAGTATGCTACTTTTGAGCACATTCTTAAAGAAACCTGTCTTCCTTTGAAGTTTATTAACTAAATTAACAACCAAATCTGTATGATTTGGTAGCCATGATATATCTTAATTCTAAGATATTCTTATTCATTTATTCCTTCCTTCTTTAATGAATTCAGGCTTACCTCAGTCTCACCTTCCCATCTATTGCTCTCAGTTTAGGGGACTTTGATGTATATATTATGCTTACTCCAATATTCTAGCTTCATAATCTACTCCACCTCAGTTATCAGAGATTGTCATCCTTAATCTTGCTGTCATCCACATAAGTCTTACTTCCATGTTCATGAATGCATCTTTCCTTTTGCTTTAACCACCTCTCACTTGTTCTCTGTCCATATTAGGACCTCCATTCACTCTCTATCTCTCAGTTCTCTCCCAAGCTATTATCCTAGCACTAACTACACTCTTCTCTTGACATCTTGGCCCCTTGCTGAATCAATGCTATACTACCCTAGATGTACCCTGGATTCCTTTATCACCTTTATGATTCCCCCACTGATCAATGTCAAGCATCCACCTAGTTCACTATATGCCTCTTTCACTCCTATTTATCTACTGCTAAGGATAGAAGAAAACACAAAGTTGAGCCTCCTACAAATTTGGCTAATCTTAACTGGAACTTCACTTCCCCAAAGCAAATATTGTTTTCCTCCCTAATTGATTTGTTATCCTACTTTTCAAAAGAGTTTTATCTTCTTTTATCTAGTACCTCTTTCCCTTCTCCCCTCTTGATTTTTCACCTCTAGAAATGGGATGAGTTACTGAGACCTTCCCCCCCCCCAATTCCAATTAGACATCTTCCTCAATTATCACTTCTTTCACTGCTTTCACAATCTTAGATAGAGGGCTCTTCTTCTCAAAACATATCCCTCTGTGTAATGCTAAGGCATTACACACCCTTTCCTAATTTCGCTATAAAATTGCTTGCATCATCATTCACACACTCTCATCCTTCAATCATTGTTTCTCTGCTACCTACCAGCATTACCATATCTTCTTCACCCTTAAAAAACTCTCACTTGATCTGACCTTCTCTGCTACCATATTAGATCTCTTTTTTTCTTAAAACAGCCATCTACTGCATGTTCACATATGGGTAAATGTGTGTATATATGTGTTTGAGTCTTGAGTATATGTAGACATGTGTGAATGGGTTTGTGAATGAGTATCTATATATGTATATGTGTGTGTGTCTATGTATACATGTATAACATGTATCTGTGCTTAACTACAGCCTGCTTGAGGAAGATGGAAGGGATGAAAGAAAAAATGAGAATAAAGTAAAAAAAGTACACAGAAGAGAACAAAAGAATAACTTTCAAGAAACACATCACATTCTCTATGTTCAAGCAGCAGTGATGCTCGCACAAAACTTTATGACTACATGGTTTGGATAACTGCAATAGCTTTATAACTGGTCTCCCCACTTCAGGTGTCTTATCACTCCAAATCATCCTCTATTTAACTAATAAGTGATTTTTTTCTTATAGTGTAGACCTGATCATGTCACCCTTCTGCTCTAATAATTCTAATGGTTCCCTATTAGCCCCAGGATGAAATACAAATCCTCTGTTTTGATTTTAAATCTAGCTCTTTCTTACATTCTTACATCCTATTTTCCTTTTAAAACTCTAGGATCCAGTTATATTGACCTATGTAAACCTGTGACACACCAACTCTAATCATCGTGCTGTTGGGTGCACCTCTTGCCTAGAATACTATTCTTCCTCCTCACCTCTACTCCCTTGCTTCAGGAGTCAGATCAACTGTTATTTTCCACAGGAGGTCTTTCCAAATCCTCTAAAGTACTGATGCTTTCTCTGTTCAGATGATTTTTACATACTCTATATACATCTGGTTTGTATTTAGATATCTACATGTTTTCTTCCATGTTACAATATGCTCTTGAGATTCTTTTTTTGCCTTTCTTCGTCTTCCTAGCACTTAGCACAAGGTCTGGCACACTGACTAAGATGGAACAATGCTTAACAACCAGGAAGCCAAGCCATACTCACTGGGGTACAGACAACAATCTCAGCTCCTTCTTGAAGGGCTTTGGCCTGTTCCCACATGCTTCCTCCTCCATACACGGCCACAGATCGAAGATTGTATGCTTTTCCAAACCGCTTGCATTCTGCATGGATCTGTTAATGACATGTTGGTAAACAGAAAAGTTAGTATTTGCGCCACAAAGAAAAAAACTCTTATTCAACAAATTCAGAAAAACACAAAAAAACTAAAAGAAATTTTGAGTGTGACAGTAATAGCTGATAACTACACAGCATTTTAAAGTTTATAAGGCACTTTACATACATTTCCTCATTTGATCCTCACCACAACTTCATCAGGTAGGCAGAGCAGGTATCACCCTCATTGGAAGATGAGAAAACTGAAGCCCTGAGAGATAGAAACTTCCCTGTGGTCATACAACTAGCACCTATCAGAAACTCAGATCGCTACTAACTCCAAGTTCAGCGTTACTTCTTTACCACCTGCAATGGCATTTACTTAAAACTTGCAACTATTAATTTGCCTGAAATATAAGCTGACAACCAGCCTTAGATCAAAAGCATGTTATTCAATAGGCTATCTAAACTTTCACTTTCACATTAAGAGTGAAGCCTCCTTATTCATTTTGACCTTGACACTAAATTTTTACTGATTGTAAAATAATTTTGAGGAAATGAATGAAAGAAAAAACTGTAGCCAATTCATACAAGGGTTTTTCTTAGGAAGAATCTGATTTAGAAAGAAAAAAGAAATTAATGTTTCTTAGGCAATTGGTAGAAATTAACTCCTCTGGATATTTCAAGCCATTCTATGTCTGAGGTTAGTCCCTCTTCACAATGCACCTTCCTTACCTGCTGACATAGCTCCCTAGTAGGGCACACAATCACTGCAATAGGTCCATCCCCTGGATCCAATTCCTTTTGATCCATGATGTGAATTAGCATGGGCCAGATAAAGGCTGCTGTTTTCCCACTGCCTGTTTTGGCAATGCCAATCATGTCTCTCCCACTAAGTGCCACTGGAACACCCTGAAAATAGTAAGTGATATCTCAATTTTACAAAGATATATTTAAGGAAACCTAGGAAAGGATCAGTGACAATTACCCCCATGATAAACAAAAAAAGAACATTCTGGCTAAAATTCCTATATCATCTTAGATTAATAAAGAGAAAGACTTTCTCTATGTCAATTTGTCACTAAGATACTTACCAAAATATAAACAGATTCTTTTTGCAGAACTAAAAAAAAATACTTAATGTAACTCCCAGCAATTGAAATACCTAAACCCTTTAATCCACAAATCCCAATGACAGTATTTATTCCAGGGTCAAAGACAAAAACAATGACAACAACAATCCAATAGATATCAATACATTAAGTCACTTTTTCTAGTGGCAAAAACTTGTCAACACAGTAGATGCCTATTGAGTGAGAAATGGATAAACAAATATTGGTAAATCAATGACATGGAATAATATTGTGCCTTAAGAAACAGTTAACTATGAAGAATACAGGAAGGATAGGAAGCTTTAAACAAGTGTACACAAAGAAAACTAAAAAGAACTAGGAAATCAATATGTACTATAATAATTTAAATAGAAAGAGCAAAAAAATATGAACTGAGCTCTGTATTAGTGATGCTTAAGCCTGATCCCAAAGAAGAGATGTAAGGATGCACCTTTCTCCTTTATGGATGTGAAACACTGTAAATCTTTATTTTTTTATTCTTTGTTATAAGGAATAGTTATGGAAAGAGAAGACGGATATGCTAGGAATAAGGATATATAGAAATAAGAGGTTAATTTTAATAGGTAGACCATACTGTCCTCATTTACATATAAAAAGTTCTCATTGAAAAAAACAAAACAGATGGTGAAACTCAATACACCTTGGCATCATCTAAGTAATCTCACAAAACTTCCACATTATGTGCATACATTGTGCTGCGTCCTTCATACTAGTAGAATTTTTGTTCAAATTATTCACTAGTTTTAATTCAATTCCTTGGCTCTAGTTTACAAAAAGTGTCAGACACTCAAGGCTTTCTTTTTATATATGTTGGTATGATGTTATTTCTTTGTGTGAATCTATGAAAGCTATATAACTACACTGAAGCTATGCTAATATGGTTTCCATTCTGGACTATCCTGTTGTGAACTGATCTAAATAGCATTATTTATTACTTATATTTGCTTTGAGATGGGCATTCTACTCAAGCGTGCCTTGTTTGTTCAAATAGGATAATGGAGACATGATGAATAATGTGTTTATTTTCACTCAGTTAAAGGTATTCACTAATGTCCACAGAAAATAAAATCAATATGTGGGATACCTCAGAAATTAAATTAATATTCAAATGAGCAGCAAGCATGAAAAATAAATAATAACAGCTATTATTTTACATTTAGTTAGTCAAATTTTGGTCTAATTAGCCTCAATTTTATGGTCATTAGACATAATGGTTCTCTTACCCGAAGATGTGAGCTTATGTCGAAGATCGATCACTTGGCTGTGGGTGAGGGCTGTTATCTCTTCATGCTCATTGTAAAATTTTTTTCAAAGGTGTGATAGTCATCTGCAGGTCCAATTATTCAAAGTTAGTTTGAAATTCAAGAATCAAGATAATCTTACAAATTTCATTTTAATACAAAGCTCTATGGTTTCTGAAAAAGTCACAATAAGACTTTAATGCTTTGGTACTTCAACTAGTTGTGATTGTATTAAGCACAGGGGATCTCTTCAAAAAATTGGAAATCATTTACCTTAGGAGATCTATAAATCTTAGGAGATTTGTTTTATATTCATGAACTGATATGGCTTTCTCAAAAAAAAAAAAAAAAAAAAAAAAAAAAGTATTAATATCCAGTGACCAACCTTCCAGAAATGAATCTCCAAATTGAACCAAACCAGGCCCCAGTTTATTGTTGAGTTGGTATGTACCCTTTCTAGTTTAGTGAGATTTTTCAGGTAGAATTACGTCTATCAGTTTTCATGAGTTTTGGTGTCTAAAAAAATGATTGCCTTCCTAACCCATGATATTTTTAGATAGGGACAAAACATAAATTTGTTTTTCTTGACTAGTTATTCTTAAAATGGGATTTTAAAAAATTTTTCAATGGTAAAAGAGAGAAGAAATATTTAATTAAAGTAAAAATTTTAAAAGTATCCAGAATGGGGGTGACATGATTCTGATTTACTCTGCCTGACGACCACATTTAGAATATTACGTACAATGGTGAGTACCATATTTAAAAAAAAAAATTTACTAAAACTCAAAGTAAGCAAGAGGCAAGAGAAATAGAGAGCATGTTATACAACATGTGAAAGAACTAAGGATGTTTAGTCCTAAGGAAGACTAAGACAGATGAATGACAGCATAAAAAGTTATATCACTTGTTCTACTTGGCTTCAGAGTATAAAGCAATAGGCAATAGAAGAAGAAAAAAGCAGAATGAGGTTAAATATAAAGCAAATATTCCTAACAGAATTATCCCAAAATAGAATAAGCTGCCTTGGGAAGTAATTGGTTTCCCCCTCATCAGGTATCTTCAAGGTAGTAGGATTAGTAAAGATATTTTTAAAGGGATCATTGGTCAGTTATACACTGGATACATGGCCTATGAGATTCCCTTCTACCTTTTATATTGTAGGATTCTGAGAATGCAGGGTTCACACTCATGTCATAATGAAATATTAATGGAAGGTATTAGTATAGGATCCCCATTTTACAGATAAAGATAGGCTCAGAGAGTGAATGCCTTGCTCACAGTTAAGTAGAAAAGCCAGGATTCACACAATTCCTACTTCAGATGTGAATATACTTTTTATTATTTCCCCAATTCTTGTCTGACATGGTAATAGGTATTTGAAGAGAAGAATCAATAGTTCACTTGTTCAGTTGAGAAAGCAACTATTAACTCTGTCAAACAAGTAAAATTTGCTTACAAATATTAGTTTTAAAGTCATCAACAAGGGCAGCTACATGGTGCAATAGATCAGCCCTGGAGTCAGGAGGCCCTAAGTTCAATTCAGACCTCAAACACTTAACATTGGCTGTGTGATCCTGGGGCAAGTCAATTAACCCCAATTGCCTCAATTAAAAAAAAAAGAAGAAGAAGAAAAAAGAAAAAAACAAAGTCATAAATAGCAAAATTCCAGAGTTTGGAATTTCTGACCCAAGAATTTAATGGAATAAGCTGCAAAATTCCAGCATGTTAATTACACTTATAAGACTACAGATCAGCCACCATTCTAAGAAGAGCCCAGGCAGATAAATGAAGAAAAGTAAATCTTCAAAAGCAGCATTGGCATACCTCTGAATGATCAATGGGAGGAAGGGGATCAATGACTTTTTTGGAGGGTGCAATGGGATTTCCATCACTGTCATATTCCAGGTTATCTTCTTCCTCTTCCTGAACCATACCAGCAGTAGGGTTTTCTGCCATGTATCGAAAATAAGCTTCCTGCAGGAAAACACAAAAGTAAAATCACACCCCAAAACAGGAGAGAACAAGAAAACTTTCTTGCTCCAGTAATTTGTGCATACAGTGTATCAGATGGTCGCTCACTTTACACACTTCTCATGTAGGACAGTGATGATTCTTCTACTATAAATAGTTAGAAAGCCCAAAGGAAGGACAATAAATGGAAATGAGCAAAACAGCTATGATGTTCAGTTAGTACCACAAAATAACATGGTTTCTGAGAAGGTAATGACTCAGATATAGAGTCCCACACTCTGGCTTCCTAAGATGTGTTCTATACCTACTGTCCTTGAGGTTGTAGAACACATACTGCTGTCCCATTAATACCAAGTTTGGAAGCTGTCCCAAAATAAAAATGGCACAAACCTGGAAAGGGTTATTATTGCTCATTTCTGTCCCCTCTACACCATCCCAAAACTGAGGAGTAAAAAACTAAAACTGCACGGTCACTTTATAGTTAGCAACCCATTTTGATAGACAAGAAACGTCAACAGAAAATGCATTATGTAAGAAGCTGCTAGCGGCATACGTAGATTCCACACTACACTGTTAAATCTAACATCTTGATTTACCAAAATGGACACTAATTTTGGATTTAAATATTCAAACCATAAAAACTCATTCTTTAAAAACGTTAAATCAAAGTTTCCTTATTCAACATGGTGGAAAGCCATGTATATTTATATATTACTCCTTAGCTCTACATTTGAAAATGTAGCAAATTAGGTGAAACTTTTTTCAGGAATGGCTGAGTATTTCAATGAAGTTAAGCTCTAGTTTATCCCTAGTATAGATTTTTTTGGGGGGTAAAAATAAAAGATAAAAATACTGCATAGGAACTCACTTGGTCATCTTCCTCTTCAATGTCATCTCGAATACCCCTGGAAAAACAAGCGGAGAAACAAACTTCCCTGCAAATGTTCCACATACCCAGCTCCAAACTTATAGCAGATTTAGTGTTGAGTTCCATTCAGTATTAGAAGAATCGACACTAACAGTAACAAGCAACAATTAAAATACTGTAAACTATTACGTGCATATTCACTCAGAAAGTATGCGCTTCTTTCTAATAGGATGGCTTGGAATTCCGGGAAGCAAATATTACTGACAAAGTTTTAAGGAGAGTAGAAACTTTCTGGAGACATGTGAAGAAGCACCTACTCTTACCAACCCCATGCAACACAGCCCAGCATGTCATCAGGATTTCCCATGCAAGTATAACTAGAATTTATATAAATAAGTCTCCTGATATTAGTGAATTCCAAGGGTATCAAGCTTTTATATTTCCTTGCATATTCTGACAATACAATTTTCTTAATACCCCAGATTTCTGGCTCTTAAAATTTAAGAATCTGGTAAAACTAAATAGCCACTAGAATCAAACTGAGTAAAGGCCTTCAGCCCAAACCAGTCACTATTGGGAACTGAAAAGCTTAAAACTATTTTAGTTCCCTTATTATTTCAGGGCTTCACACCACTAAGAAGCATTTCATATTATGCTAAGGTGCATTCTACTCCAGTGATAAGAATTAATGATCTCAGTCCAACACTCAGGAGGTACAAACAGTATGACTACTCAGCTCCCCACCTTACTCTCTAGACAGACTTCCTGTCTGCCTTTATCACTGGCAAATTCCAATATTAACAAGGAGCAACACCAAACAGAGTAGAGCAGCCAAAAGGAGGCTAAACCTCTATGTGGCTATGATGAAGGCCTGATGCACTGAGAACTAGCCTAGGCAAATAGATAGGAAATGCTACTAGTGATCATTATCAGACTATATACCTATGGGCTTTCTTCCCACCTCCCCTCCATCCTGACACACTTTTGGAGGTAGAAGCACAGAATGAAATATGTTAAGAATTCCCTTTCCCAGAAAAGAGAGCATTTTAATTTCTAAGTTCTAGACTGCTTAGATATATCACTGTCAAAATAAAGCTGAAGTTTTTCTGAAGAATATACAGCATTTTGTGAGTAGAATCAATTCATCAATTACTCTGCAAATAAGGGCATCATTTACTGACATGGTACTGAAATATAGGAATGATTTTTTTTTTTTAAATGAATCTGGACTGAAACAAAAGAGCTCTGAATGCAAATCTGAAACATGACATTTTTCTAGCATTTTGTTGTTGAGTCGTTTCAGTTGCGTCTGACTCTTTGTGAAGCCCTAAGAACCACAAAGGTTTGCCATTTCCTTCTTTAGCTCAATTTACAGATGAGGAACTGGAGAAAACAGGGTTAGGTAACTTGCCCAGGGTCACAGCTAGAAAGTATCTAAGGACAGATTTGAATTCAGATCTTCCTAACTCTAGGACTACTGATCTATCCACTGCTTCACCTATCTGCCCCTTTCTAGCATTTAATTTTGGCAAGACCACTGTTTCTTACCTGATGTTTTTATTTTGCCACCAAATATTTTTATTTATTTTAGCCCCTGAAAATTGAAAAATTCTAGATGCTTAAACTCTGTACATAAAATATCATAGTTTTGGAGCAGGAAAGGGTACTAATTCTTTAGCATAATTCAGTTAGTGCAATCCTCTCATTTTACAGATGAAGAAACTAAGATTGTGACAGAGGAAAGGTTTGAATCTGAGTCTTCTGACTCAAAGCTCTTGTTATGTCTACTATAACTATAACTCTACTCTATAAAGACAGACTCTTTAGGATGCTAAAGTCAAGCCAAAACTTTTTTGTTGATGTTGTTATTGATTCTATGAGCTTGGAAAAGTATTTTGCAATATTTATTTCATGTAACTTTTGTGAAATGAGGAAAGCAACTTACTTCACATTTTTTCTTTCCTTGTCCTTTTCTTCAAGTCTCTTCATATCTCGAGCAGCTTGATCCTAATGGAATAACAATAAAAACTACAGCATATAAAACACAGCAACAAGGGACCTTACTACCAGAACATAAAGAGTTGAAGTGGTCTTTAGCCATGTAATTCAACTATTTCATTTTATGGAGTTTAAAACAGGCCCAAAACAGACATAAAATTTCCAAAAAAAAAAATCAAAGAGTCTTACCACTGGAAGCACTTGCCCTTGGCCCTGGTTACAAACTGTCAACCAAACTTTTGAAAATGAGAGGTTTTTAAAATTTGTTTTGATTTTATTACGTGAAACACAGGGGAAGAATAAGCAACTCTGCTATTCTGTCATTACATAGTAATACCTTAAAAAGCTAAATAAGAGTAATGCTGAAGTACAGAAGATACTGTATTTTGAAAATGATTCTCTTAGGGATTATTTAATCTTCCTGACCCAAAATTCTATAAGGATCTACTATTGAGGAGATGTGATCAGTATGACCTCTTCTTAATGCTAAACCAAAAAGATTTAAAACAAACCTCCCACCCTAAACTCAGCTGTTAGATCACTGAAAAGTTTTTGAGAACATAGAATCCCTAACTTATGAACATTTGATTGATATACACCCCCTATATATGAAACGCTGACCCAACGAGTGAAGAACTACCTTCACTTCATGACAGAGCAAACATACTTCCCTTCCCCTGTGAATGTATGGATGGGACCTGTGAAATAGGTAAAGGAGAGAAAAACTTAGACTTTAGTTAGCTCTCCACCCTCCACATGCCCCTCTCCTTCCTTTGATTTTAGCTTTATCTCTGTCATCACTTCTAATTCCTGTAAGGAAAGAAAAACATCACCCCACCACTGCTATAGGACCCCTAATGCCAACATTCTTTCTCTGCACCAGATTCTATCCTGTCTTTTACCCAGTTCAGCGACAGATAGTAGTGATGATACTTTTGAAAGACATATTCTAAGCTGTTTACTGCCTGTTTTTTGGTATAATAATCAAATTATATTAAAAAAAATTTTTTTCCAATGAGAAATGCTTGCCTTTAAATCTAGAGTTATTTAAGAGATGAATAATAAAATGAGTGTACTGAGGTCAGTTTTCCCAAATTTACTTTGGCTTCTTCAGCTCTGCTCCCAAAAGCTACTGCCAAAAACCCATCAAAAGCCTCAAACCAAACCCTTCAAAGTGAAAAGGGGAACAGTTTCAGATGGAAAAAATTTATGTTAAGGGACAATAGCAACTTTTCAGAAATATCAACCAAAATATCTTTTTTCTCTTTTGGGGAGTGACAAAGTAGGACTTTGATAAAAGGCATATTTATTAAAATAAACAATTCAAATAGAAAGATAACAAAATATCTCAGATGCACCATGTACTTAGTATATCTGCCCCACAGCAGGTGCTTAAGAAATGTTCATTGATGGACTGATTAACCTTCCTCCTTCTCTACTGCTCAGCAACTTTCAGAAAAAAAGAGATGAATGAAGTAGGAGATGAAAAGGATAGAGTAGAACATATGATAACCTATTTTTGCAGCAGAAACAAATGATGGATGGGTATTAGAAAAACAGCTTAGAAGGTGTGTCTGACAGGACAACTTTCTCATTTCAAATGACCACCGTTTTTTTTTTATCATGTTGCCCATTTGTTGTAAAATTTCTAATGCCCAATCAAAGCAGCCTGAATAGTGGTAGGGATAGAAAGGAGACAGAAGTATACTCTGGCATGACTGAAAAGATACTGCTTTATTTCTAATTTATTTATTTATTTTTTATTTCTTTATTTCATTTAGGTAGGTATGGCTACATACAAGGATAATTAAAATATAGTCCCTTCCCACAAAGACCTTAGTACCTAGTAAGGTAGCTAAAAGATATTCTCAAATAACTAATAAAAGGTAGTATGTATTTAGAGTCAAAAAAGAAAGTCAAAGTGTGAAAGATGGCAAAAGGAGATCCCTTGAAGCTTTGGGAATTAGAAAAGGTTTTACGGAAATAGTGGTGTGAGCTGAGCCTTTAAGAACATACAACTTTGATAAGTAGAGATGGGAGAGGCAGAAGAAACACTGAAAAATCAGGATAAGAAACAAAAAGTATTTTTAGGAAATATATATGAAGGAAGAGCATGTGAATATAGATTGAAGTCAGATCAAAAGGGCATTAAATGACAGGCTAAGGAGTCTGAACTTTATTCAGAAGGTAACATAACCATAACCTTACTTTAAAAAGATTAATCTAGTCTAGGCTACGAATAATTTGAATTTGAATTCAGGTGCAAATAGCAGTAGAAATTTGATTAGAAGGCTACTTCAAAACTATATTTAATGTGTTATTACAATGACCAGGCTTTGATCTGGAAATAAAATATAAAAATATACCTCCTTGACTTCATTGGGGAGGCAGAGGATTAGAGATGTATGATATTGCATTTATTTTCAGATGCAGTCAATAGGGTGGGGTTGTTTTTGCTGAAATGATTTTTTTTGCCTTTTAATATCTTTGTTACAAGATAGGGCTCACTATGTACAGGGAAGAAGGAATTATGACATTCAGCAGTGAAAATCAAATAGAAAATATAAGCTATAAGCAAACTAAAAATTGTTTTTTAAAGAAGTATTGTGGGTCTCAGCTTGGGTAAGTAGCAATGGGAAAGAAAAAGAAATGGGTGAGAAAGATATTAAATAAAAAATTAACAGAAAATGACTGATGAAAGGAAAGAAAAGGAAAAAAATCAAAGAGGATTCCAAGCCTAGAAGACAAGGAGAATGTGCCATTACCAAAAATGAGGATGTTAAAAGAGCTAGTTTGGTATTAGGGAAGTGAAAGGGATGCAGGAGACAAGATGACAATTTAGTTTTAGATATGCTAAACTTGAAATCCTAGCATTCAAATGAGGATTTATAATGAATAGTTAGAAATTCTGTATATAGTACAAGAGCAAAATAAAAGCCTAAAGGAATAAATTTATGTTACCTTCTCAAATTTGGATAGTACCTTAAAATCATCTAGTCAAATCATAAATTTATAAGATGAAGCTATCAAAGCTTAAGAGAGATTAAGTATTGATATAAGACTACATATCTTGTTATATCAACTTCTACTCTTTAGTTTTTTCAACTACTAAGACAGGAAACATTAAAAAGTGACAGCTAAAGCCATTTCATGTAGGCATGATCACTATGGGAAAGAGTATAAAAAAGCTATCATAGTCAAAGCACATCTATAGGATTATTCACACTTAAATAAGGATAGCATAAGGATGAGAAACCAGGGAATATAGAAAAAAGAGGCCAAAATAAGAAGATAGAATATGTCATGAAAGATTAGAATTTTAAAAGAATTTAAAACAAAAAAAAAAAGTTATGTTTCAAGTATCTTCCATATAGTTATTTTTAAAAGTTGAGTCTTTTCCCTAAAGTTTTTTGGTTAAGATGAAATATATTTCTATTTTATAATTAACTATTCAAATTGCTTTACTGAAAAGATTCTAGTTCCCTTATCATTACATCAGATCTGAAAAAATATATGTAAGGTACCCAAAAATCTTTAAGTTCTTTGAACAAGATGTTTCTATCAAGTGGTCAATAAACACAATTATTGTTTTTTTTCCAATAACAGCATATTCTAATGACAGATATTTAAAGAGCCTTGCCTCTACTTCAGCCATGAATGCTTCCAGGGGATCATCATCACTGTCAGAGTCTGCTGACTTGGAATGGAATTGCTGGCGGGTAGGTGAATTTTCAGCAGGAATGTAAGGCAAATCAACATTGCTAGAGTCTTCTTCCTCATCTTCAAAATAACTTAAAATTAAGAGCAATTAGTAAAATAACAATAAGCAGGTAACTTTTTTCTTAATTTTACCTATTCCCTACTCCAGGCATATTGTTAAGTTAAACTCCAAAGGGCTGTCTATATATTCTTTTACAGTGGAATTTTATTAAAACTGAATTTTGAAAATAAATGTTTCATCCCATTAGATTTAGAAATGTGTAATACAGAAATTTTCATTGTAATATTACCTAACAAGCATTCCCAAGGACCACCTGAAAAGCTAGATATTTCAATCAATATAGAAAATGCAAAATTCCTATACTTAAAAGAATTCAGTCATTCATTGCAAAAAGACTTGATCCACAAGTGTATACTAACGCGTATAGCAGACCGATCCCCACATGGGAACTAACTTTCTCAAATCCTATGTTTTTCAATTAAATAAAAATCTCTAATATTTATATAATGCCTTACAATTTTCAATCCACTTTGGAATGAATTTTTCTTCTAAAGATTGCAAAATTAAAGCTCAGATCTGCTGAAGCTACTGGTACCAATCCTGAACATGACACATTCTTGTACAGAAATTAAATATTAATCAAATAGTAAGCTGTACAAGAGATGTTACTTTGGGGAAAACCTTTAAAACCCAGTCATTTTTTTTTTTGGTAAACATTAATAAATTCAGGATGGTATTTTTATAAATGAAGGAATTTACTCCCATAGGTAGCCTTAAAGAGACTCTGCAGAAAGACTCCAATAACATTATGTCCAATCCATTCACTACACTATTTGAATATGCTTTAGGTATAAAATACCAAGAATGTCTTTTCTCCCAAAAAATATCATCTCAAAAAATTTTCTACAAACCTTGTACAACACTGTTTTAGAACTTAAGAACTAAATTTAAGTGGTTTCAGAATATAGAGCTTTTAAAAAATATTAGCAAATAAACATTTAATGTTAAATTCATTAATTAAAATTTAGAAAATCATAATTGTTATGTATTCTATAACAAAAATATTCATATAATTTATGATATGCTGTTGGGTTATTTTTGCCAAAATATTATTATTTCCTGCCTACACAACAAAACATATTGTAACACAGAAAAAACTGTAAAGGATTATTATCTTTTTGGAGTCACAAAGGACTATCACTAATTTTGTAAGACAGTAGCTTTTTAACAATGTTGAGATACTTTTTTTAAAAATTGAAGCGAACTAAAATACATTTTGACAAAGAATTTGAGAACAATACCTTTTAAGACAATTAGTATTATAATACCAAAATTGGGAATCATTGTTGCATGAGAATACTTCATTTCTCCAGTATAAAATAATATGTATTATTGATCTATGGAAAATAGAATTCTAGGCACAGAAAAATCATTAGTCATACGCCCTGTGGGCAAGAATTTTCTCTTCACTTCTTCTTAAACTATGAGTTTGGCTTCTAAAAAGAAGAGTTAGATGTGGAGGCAAATTATATTCATTTGTACCAGTAGTGGCAATGGTTTGTTTGTAATATAATTTCCATACTATCAATATGTATCATGCTAGTAAAGAATGGAAAACAAATAATAACAACAAATAATAGTTGTAAGAATTTATAATTCCTCATGAAAAATGGGGGGAAAGGCCTAAAATTTCTTTTTTTGGCAAGGCAACATAACTTTTTAAAAGACCAAAATTTCCTTTGGTAAAGAAAAGTTTCTCTGCTTCTATTTTACTGATGAAGCTGAGAAAAAAAACGCAGAGGCACATACAATTTATGCAAGACAACTTACTACAAAGAAACTTACGCATTTTCTTCATCAAAATTTGCTCGCTTAGATCCAATTTTATAGAAAGAAGGGAGCTGTGGTGGAGCTGACTTCCCAAACCCTGCTGAAGAGCTAGTTGCCCCAAAGGCACTATGGGACTGTTGAGGGAGCTTCGGTTCTTCTTTTTTTCCAGCAGCAATGGCAAAACCACCAAACCCAAATCCCCTCTTGGTGCCCGGGCCACCTTTGTTCCAATTCATGATGTTGATGATTTACCTGTCAGGATTATGACATATTAAGCTTCTTATAAAAACTTACAAACTCACAATAAACTTCCCCACCTTTACCGAGATAATGCCTACTTTTTAATTCTTGAAAATATTACATCTCTCAATAATTATAGACTTCTTCAGATTTGTTATGCCAGCCTCAATCATTTTCCTAAAAATAAAGTAGAACACTCTCCCATATCTCAATGGAATTTCACTTTGAGCAACTGTATATATAGTAAGATCATCCCCCCAAATGAAAATGTATAAAGGATTGCTTATAGTTTACTTTACAACTTTTAAATGAGGCAAGTATTTTGGTTAACCTTTACTTTGAAATTTGTGTGTATTTTTGTCTTCTTTTGCCTTCTTTAAAAAAACAAAGAAACATTTTCTGTTCAGTTCAAATGTATCCTTTAACATTTTCCTCTCATGAAATAGAGGCTGAAAAAAAAAAACAGGCTAAAAAGCATAATTTTTAAAAATGCAATTTATTAACATTAGTGAAAGTTACAGTTTAAGTATTCCTACTTTGTTGGTTTTTTAAGTGAACTATTTCTTTTGTTTCCTGTCTTTTGGATATTATCTTTAATATCAAATACTTTTCATATCTAGGGAAACTGAAAATAGCTTGTAACTCAGATAGTAGAAACTATACAGCTTTTCCCTTCAATTCAAATGCCTCTCTGTCCCATAGTATAATATTTCCTATCATTTATGTATGGAACTTCTTAAGGAGATATTATCTATCCTTCTTAACCTCTCTACTTTTACAATGATATTATGCTTAATTTAGTTATTTAATACATATTTGAATCCTACAAAAGCTAGAGAATACTTATATAAAATGTTCCTTTAAAATAGGTTAGCATTATACCTGGGTCCACTGCAAGGGAGGGGGGAAGGGAAGGAGGGGGAAAGGGAAGGAGGAAGGGAAGATTAGGGAGGGAGAGAGATCCCTGAAAGTAATTTTTGTATCTTCAGCCCTTAGTTCAGTGCTTGCTTGGTACATGGTAAAGAACTCACATAGTGCTTTTTCATTCATGCTTTCATCAAAAGGAAGATATCGAGTCAATAAATATTTGAATGGCTACTATGTGCTATACATTAAATTAGATGTTGTGAATAATGTTCTCTAAATTTTTTGAACTGCATAACTTATTCAGTAAAAATTTATAAGCATCTATCAGATATATTACATACATTATAAAATACTTAATAAAATAAATTTTAAATGGATGAAATCAAAATGAAAATAAATGAAATAAATGTTTAAATACTTTAAACCTTGGACCAGAAGTCAGAAGACCTAAATTCAAATTTGCCCTCAGATACTTAACTATTTAACTTCTGAATGCCTCAGTTTACTCACCTGTAAAATGGAGATAATAACTGCACATATCTCTTAGAATAACAAGGATAAAATGAGATATTTGTAAACCTTACAACACTATATTAATGGCTAACTATTATTATTATGGCAAACCAATAAAAAAAACCCAACTTTCATTTTTAACATATGAATTCATATTTAACGAAAGCAAAGTACTCTGAGATTATATTGTGTGTAATCCAGGGTTCGGGAACAACTGTATGAGGCCCGTGAAATCATGTAGAATGGCCCTGCCAAGGCAACTGAAGGCAGTGGTGAGCTAAAAGTTAGGCACAACAATCTCCCACTGCTTGAGATCTATTAAGATGATAATTCTGAATGGCCTGTTAATGATGTTATAAATATCTAAATGGTCTTTGGCAGAAAAAAGGTTCCCAAGTATTTCATATATTACATATTTAATTTTAAACACTTTATCTTTTTCTATTAGATTTTGTTGGTAAAACAGAGAAATGTTTGGGTCAACTTTATGCCCTGTAACTTTGCTAGTTGTTTGATTTTTGGTCTACATAAACCAACCTATCATATGCAAAAAGCAATAATTTTTGTTTCTTCTTTTCCTATATCCATCTCTATCAAATTCTTTTTTTTTTTTGTTTTACTGCTATAGCTAGCTAGCATTTTTAGCACTATATCAAGTAGTAAAAGTGCAGTGAACCTTTCTGCCATTACTTGTCAGTTACCTATACCATCTCTTGATTTTAGATAGATGCAACATATTAAGGAAACATTTATTTTCATATTTTCAAAAAAAATTCATGGGTTTTTGTTTTGCTTTGTGTGCCTAGGGTTTACACAACTAGTCTATTAGGCTGTATTACAACTTAGGGTTTCCTGACTGAGTTCTACCTACTGCACCACCTTGCTGCCCCAATTTTCATACTTTTTTAATAACAGAAATGGGGTAGTATATTATTTCAAAGCCTTTTGTGCATCGACATTTATAATCATCCGACATTTGTTGTCTTATTAATTTGGCATATTATGATAATAGTCTTCTTAATACTGGTATAAATATTAAGTCTAAATCCAGCTTGATTATAGTACATAATCTGTTATGTGTTTGTTCCTATAATTTCTTCACTAAATGTTATTTAATAATTTTACATTAATGGCCTATAATTTTCTTTGATCTGCTTTTACTTTCCTTTGGATAGATTATCAAGTTAATATTTGTATTATAGAAGGAATTTGGAAGGACACCTTTTCCTATTTTTTCTTCAGTTTGTATACTAGTGTTATTCTTTGACTTCTTAAATAAAATTATTTTATATCCATCTAGTCCTGGGTTTTTTTTTTCCCTTTGGGAGTTCATATATGACTTGTCCAATTTTCTCCCCCAAGATTGTGTTGTAAAAATGTTATTTTTTTGTTCTGTTAATCTATGTATTTTGGCCCTCCCTACCTTTTTAGTTAAATCACCTAATGGTGTATTTCATTGTATTTTTTAAAATAGCTCCTAACTTTATTATTAATTCAATTGTTTGTTTAGTTTCAACTTTATTGCTCTTTGCTTTTCAACATTTCTATTTTGTTACTGTTCAGCTGAGGTTTTAAAATTTTTTTGGTTTTGTAGCTTTTTTGTATGTATATTACCTATTCATTAATTTGCTATTTCTTTTGTTAATCAAAATGTTTAAAGCAATAAATTTTCTCCTAGAGACTGCTTTGGTTGTACTCCCTCAAATTTGATATTTTGTCTCTCTGTCATTATCTTTAATGAAATTATCTGGGTTCTTTTTTTAAGTATAGAGACTTTTTAATTTTTTTCCAGTTCCAAATTCTCTCCTTCCTTTTTTACCTCTCCCCTACTTGATAAAAAGGCAAAAAACCCCAAAACTATTACAAATATGCAACATATTAAGGAAACATTTATTTACATGTTTAGTAATATGAAATAGTAATGAAAAACAAAAAATTTTCACAACAGTGAAACAGCCCCCAAAAAAGGCAAGAAAAAGAAAAAAATACGCTACAATCTCCACTTTCAATTCATCATTTCCCTATCTGGAGGCAGATAGCTTTCTTATCATGAGTACTTTGGAAATGCAGTGCTGATCAGTTATTAAATCTTTTAAGTTTATTATTTTTATAACATTGCTGTTACTATGCAGATTGTTTTCCTGGTTCTACTCACACCACTTTGCATTAATTCATATAGGTCTTCCCAGGCTTTTCTAAAACCAACTTTCTCATCTTAGTTTTCCCCACAGGTCACAAAAATTTGACATTTGTTATATGAAATAACTCATAGGCTTACCCAAATATGACTAAGCAAGGCAGAACCATAATAACTAAGCTCATTCATCATTTCTTATAGTACAATATAGTATTTCATCATAATCATATGCTATAATTTAATCAGCCATTCCCCAAATGATGGGTATCCTCTCAGTTTCCAATTCTTTGTCATCATCACCAAAAAAAAAAAAAAAAAAAAAAAAAAAAAAAAAAAAAAAAGTCACCATAAATATTTTTGTACATACAAATCCTCTTTGTTTGATCTCCTTGGAGTATATCCCCTAGTAGCAATATAGCTGGTTCAAAGGATATCAACAGTTTAATGGCCTTTTGGTGATATTTCCAAATTGCTTTCCAGAATGGCTAGATTAGTCCATATCTCTACCAACAGTGAAGTTTTTCCACCCTCCTCTCCCCCATCATTGGTCATTTCCCTTTTTATTTCCATGATTTATCCTTTGATTCATCAATCCTTTAAGATTGAGTTATTCTCCAATTTTTTGGTGTCTATTTATTGAATATAATTGGGTAAAATAACCTATTTAAAGGTCTTTCCCAACTTCATACCTATGATACTGGCTAAATTTGATAACAATATGCTCTCACTTTCATTGGGAATACCCAGCTATATTTTGTAACACATTGACAGTAAAATGAATAGTTACCACTCTCAATCTCTTCCATTTTATTAACACCCAGCCTTACCTCAAGATTCCTGATATATTGTTCATGATGTGACTGTATTGAGAGGGCACCAATGAAAATCTATACATTAAATGGATAAGGCTTAATTTCTTTTTCTTTAAAATAAAAATATAAATAGGAGTTCTAACATTTATTTTCAATATTCTAATGCAGGGCTTCTTAAACTTTTTTCACTTGCCACCCCTTTTCACCTGAGAAAATTTTAAGTGACCACTGATAGTCACAAGAAATAATCTTTAGGTAATCCCAGAAAGTACTTACATTCTAGCAGGATAGGAGTATGAAAATAAGTATATGTAAAGTTTACAGTAAACACGGTAAGAATAATATCAACAAAGTGCTAAAATCTTAACTTTGCTTTTGATTTGACCCTTTAAAGAGAGGATTTGTCTCCAACTCATACAAACTCTACAATTGTATTAAAAAAAAAAAAATATATATATATATATATATATATATATATATATATATATATGGATCACTTTAAACTAAAATTTAGTTCTAAATCTACTGTATGTTTTCTGTCTTACAATACTGATTTTCTGGGCCATGTATAGCCTGGGTTTAAAAAAAAATTTGAACAAATGCTGATACTTAAAAAGAATTCATACTAGTTTCATTCAACTTGAAATTATCTTTATTTTACAGTTTAAATGTCATGAAAAATTTCAGACTATGATATAATAATATTACAAAAAAGATAAAGTAGGGCTTTTTCAAAGAGAGGCAAAGGGAGAAAACATAATCATGACCATTGTTAATCAAGTAATATTTATTTGCTCTCATTGAAGTTCTTATTTATAGCATGGAAGTGACACCTCCTAGACTAG
The DNA here is from genome assembly GCF_048593235.1 of Sminthopsis crassicaudata. NCBI lineage: Eukaryota > Metazoa > Chordata > Mammalia > Dasyuromorphia > Dasyuridae > Sminthopsis > Sminthopsis crassicaudata. The sequence goes on from NC_133620.1 coordinate 338,597,640, forward strand.
GAGAACAAATTCTTGCATAGTCTACCAAGACAAAATGAATTATAGGAAGCCCACTGACAGGACTCATTACATCATTAACAATTACCCAAGACTAGGTAGGTAACAGTAGAAAAAGCACTAGCCCTGGATTCAGTTATATTTAAAAAGACTAACAAGCTTGATCACCAAGACTTGCTTTGTAATCAATCACAACCCAAACAGGAACTGAAATAAAACCTACTCAAAATTATAGAATTTTGGAGCTAGAAAGGTCTTTTAAGATCCTCTCCTCCAACCCTTCATATTACAAATAAGAAAACTGAGACCCAAAGGAAATGACTCCAAGATCATAGAGTTAGCGATAGGAAAAGACTTCCCAAAGTCACAGATAGCAATTAGGAGAATGTAAAGTTCCCAGAAGGCAAAGATTGACAGTTTTAGTCTTTCTAATCCAGCATCTAGGCACAGTGTCTCATATATAGTAAGACCTTAAAAAATGATTGCTGAATAACAATTCAGGGCAGGAAAAAAACAGTACTTATATATTTACTCTGGTTTCATTTTATGCTTGCTTTAGGAATCCCAAAAAGCACACTATTGTTTCATGTGTCAGTGTTATAATAGGCACTGATGAAAAAATTGAAGGCTAAAGAAAATATTAATTGTGATGTATTTTTTTTAATGACCTACAAAGCTATTTAAAAGAGAGGATAACAGGAAGAAAAAAATAACCAGCCTACAAGTTTAACCTGGTGTCCCTTTTGCTCTATATCTCTCAATAGGAGGAGTTAAAGAGTCAAGAAAGTCAACAGGTATTCAAAGGAAGGGTTAAACATATACAGACATATAATAATGATAGCCAAAATAAATAAACTCATGCTTTTATTAGAAGTGAATGTAATAACAAAGCCCAGAAAATATAATGCAATAAAATATTGCTATTTATTTTTAAAATTCTAGACAATACCAGTAGCAAATTATGAGTGGGTTGGACAGCACAGGCCTCCCAGAAACTTAAACAGAACAGCAAGCAGTTTTAAATAGTCTTTTTGTTTTCAAATTTTAATTCCTGCATTGGCTGTCAATGTGGCACTGAACATGTTAACTGCTGCTTTATACCATGTTAATCTGCAAAAGGAGAATCTCCTTCAATCCATTCCCAAAAAAACTAAAGACAAAAAGTAGTCTAAAACTAATATGCCCTTAATAAGTTGGTTTATTTAATAGCATTCATTAGCTAATATTCCTTCTCCTGCTATTGACAGGTTAACCAAATCATTACTTTGCTTATCCATTTCCTGATGCCACACCTGAAGATTATCCCCATATTCAAAGACCATTTATTATACTGCTTTTCCAAATCTTATTAAATTTTACTTGAACCTTATCTGGATAAAAGAAATGCACCAATAATACTTTTTTCCTACTACAACTTCCTCTGCTACGTTTTAAAATTTGTTTTTATTCTGAATTTAATGAATAGCAAATAGACATCTGCTATACCAAAAAAAAAAAAAAAAAAAAAAAAAAAACTGTACATGAAGCTGTGGATCTGTGCATAGCTTACTATTTTAAAAATACATACACATATACATGTTTTACACACATATACACTCTCTCTCTTTCTCTCAACATGTAACTTTCTAAGCCTTTCTGTTTGTCTACACTATTATGACAGGTTTATACATCTTTTTGCATTTTATAGCCAACTCTTAAGCATTTACATTACTAGAGATATATTTGGTACAGTTAATAAACAATGAGTAGTCTAAAAATAATTTTGCTACCCAATTCTGAAAAGAGTTACTGGCTTAAAAATCAGATTTACCTTCTTAAGAATATTTTCTTTAGGCTAACATTAAAATTAAGTTGCTTTCTCTAAGCACACATTGGTTGGTTAGTGAGGGAAAAGTATATGAATAGAAGGCAACTGGGCAGCTGTCAAGGATAACCAAAACTTTCTACTGTTTATAGAATTGCTCCAAGTTCCTTCCTCCTATTCAGCATTCTCTTATATTCTCCTACCTCTAAGTCTTTGTCCAGGTTGTATCAAATGACAGGAATATTTTCCTTACCTAGCTTGTCATCTCACATCAAATAGATCTAGAAATCTTACTTCCGCCTCCTGAAAGCCTTCCCAGACAGATGAGGTTAGAGAGGTAAAAATAACCCCTTAGCTTCATTATGAAAATGGAATTCAAATGGCCTCATACACCACCAAAATACAAGCACCTACCTCCCACAAAGCATAATCAGAAATTCATAATCAAGATTCTGTTTACTTTATTGTGAAAAGGCATTGTGAATTCCAGAGAAATATCTTATGTCTTCTTTCTAGATGTATATCACAAAAATGTTGACTGAATTTGTTTTAAAACTGTGAATGCAATTTGGATGCATTTGTTGAAATTTAATAACTTTAACCCAAAGAAGAATGTAGTTTACTTTTTAAAAAATTTACTCTAATAAAACAAATATAAATAAATTGCTTTCCCCTGCTAAAGAGTAAGCTACTTTGGGTTTGAGCACACTACCTTTTAGTTAACAATATCTTCTTCTTTGCGCCCATTTCTGAAGTAGACAAGGATAAACTAGAAGAGCTAGAAGAGCTTAGTTGCAGATTAGACATAAAGCATAAGAAATAATCAGAGGACAAAGCAAGAAAAATAACATAAACTTCACAGAAATAAGAAAGTATTAATTAGTCTGAGTTGAGATAATAAAAGAAGTCTTCATAGAAGACGTGAGATGGGCAGAGAAATGCTTTGAAATGCAAAAAGGATGGAAGTATGGAGAGGACTGCATACAGATTATATTTTAAGAGCAAAGGAGGGGAGGCAAATTTAGGCATGGTGTGTGTGAGTATAAATAATGAGATTAGGATAATCTAAATTTAAAAATGCGTGTTGGAACATAGAGGAAAACACATTATACACTGAAAAAATGCTTTGGGGTCGGGTTTACCTCTCATTTATCTTTGTACTTCCTTCAGAATAGCACAGAATTTTATACACTTAAATGTCTAATAAACCAATTTATATATTTATGTAAATGTTTGAACTATTGTCTTTAGTCAACAAATTATGAATAGTGGTTGAAATGTGACACATACCCATGCTACTTTACTTGCTAAGTTATTTTCATAATTATCACCCAATCTTTTTAACACTGTCATAAACATTTTGCATTCAACTTAGTCTTTCTTCAGTGCTTAGCAAAAGAATATCTCTGAAATCAAAACCCATTTTTATTGCATCTACACAAAACTTTAAGGTTTCAAAGCACCTTTGTATAAATTTTTAGCTCAATTTTTTCCTCACAGTAATCCTGAAAGTTAGATATTTGATAGATGAGAAAACTGAGGCAAAAACTTGCCCAGAATCATACACCAAGTAGATGTTTGAGAACAGATCTGAAGTTAGGTCTAAAAGTCCAGGTTGGACTGGACTCTACCCACTGCACCACTTAGGTCCCATTAGATGACAAGAAACTTCACTAGTATAAATTGTTTTTAATCCAAACCTATTTCATTTTTCTCTTCATTATATCAAAACTCGAGTAGAAATGGGGGGTCATTAATCTGTAAACAAGGCTCCTTGCAGGTCGTATATTGGACTTAGAAAATTACATATTAACACTGAGTAGGCTTTATTGTATTTATTTCACTAAATATTTGTCAATTATACTTAAAGCTGGTTTGGGCCAAGTTCGTGTTGGACACCTCCAGTGTAAACAAGAAAAAGAATGAATACATTCAGTATGCAGTAAAATTCAGTTATAAAGAGGCTTACTCCTCCCACAATTTATTATATCCTCGGGGTCAACTGGCAATATTATATACGTCTCTCTACATCTGTGTAGTAACGCAATTTTCCTACAAATTACCGGTCGTCAACAACTGAGTGGTGTCGGTTACAATCCAGCAGAAATTTTTATAAGTTTTTTTTTCTTTTTTAAATGGGGATCAAAATAAATATCTACTTTCACGAACGCCTCCAACAGTGGTAGCGAAAAGAGTCCGGGCTCCATCGAACCCCGATTTCTCACCTGAGACTCAGGGGCGGGCTGCTTCCCGACACTGCGCAGGACTGGGAGCTGCCAGGGAGTCCGCCGCCCTCCAGCAGACACCAAGCCCACTCCAATCCCTTCCCTACCCTCGAGGCTGGATTAGAGGGTCGTCCCACATCCCAAGAGCCGCCAACCCGGACGACGCATAAGTCGCGATCGCGGGGCGAGCTCCAGGGGCGGGACCCTGGCTCGGCCCGCCCCCTCCCCCCGACTCCCGGGCTCGGCCCGCGCCCCCAGGCCACCAAGACACCGGGGCCCTCGGGATTCTCTCAGCCTTTGCCTCGTTTGAGAAAACTTGGCTCGACTCTTTGTTAAGGGAAGCCGAGGTCCCCGGGCCTACACTAGGCCACACGGCGGTCTCCCGATGCCCTACGAGCTCTCGGCCCAGTACCCTGAACCGCCATCCCCGACCTAGCCCGGAGAGGCTCACCGAGTCGCCGCAGCCACAAACGAGTCCCGCCGCTCCGGATTACGTGCGCTCGGTCTCCGTTCCCCCTTCCCGATGGGTGCCCGTCGTTCTCCGCCTTCAGTCACAGCAGCCGCTCAGCCGGTTGCTGGGAGGGGGAGGGGGAGGGCAGTACGTAATGTGACATGCGCAATGAAGGGGACGCTGGGATAGGGGCGGAGCCTAAGGCCCTCGCTAGCCCTGCGAGGAAGGGGAGAAAAGCTGAAGTGTTTGCGTGTTTGCTCTTCTACCTCGCTGCTCCTTGTCCCGGTGGGGACTGAAGCTGCTCTAGTGTGCTCCTGGCCTTTATTTTTCCCGTCTGCAAGCATGGGAAAGGGGTGGGGTCTGAGAGGAGTGAGAGGCAGTCTTGGTCAAGGATTTTCCGTATATACGGAAAGATATATCCAGGTCTGGAGAAAGGACCAAGTTCCTCCTAGTCCAGTCAGAAAATAAAAAGAAAAACATCCACCCATATTAATATGTATGTGTATGGCCGAATGTCCCATTCCCTGCCCGCTCGCGCGTGCGCACGGCCACGTGGTCTCTTTAAACTTGAAGTAGGTACCGCTATCCTTTACCAGCCGGAGGGGAGGGGGAAAAGAACATTTTTAACCTTCGCCCCTCCTTCCCGGAGCCCGGGCTATAACCCCACAGCCTCACGCTGCATGCGCGCAGGCGCACAATTACGCGCGTACGTAAAAGGAGAGCGCCGTCGTGGCTGCGTGCGTGCGTGCGTGCGAGCGAGACTCGACCGGCAGGCAGTGACGGAGTGCCGGGCCCTACCTCCGCGCACTACCTCTTAGGGGGGTCTGGGGAAAGGAACGGCTGTTCCCGCGGCAGTTCCTGTATAGACGACGGGAGAGGTCACCGGGACGAGGTCGTGGTGACGACGGCGGCCGCACCTGTTCTTTAGCTTTCAGTGCAGGTAGGGAAGGGAGAGCGCGGGCAGTGCCTGACGGTTGGTGCGTATGGACCTGGCCGAGGAATGTGGGTGGGAAGCCTCGGGGCCTAGGTTGGTGGTCTTGGCTTCCCCACACCTTTTCTTCCCTCTTCTCCATCTGATCTTGGGGCCCCTGATCTCGGCACAGACGTCCCCCCGGGTCCCGGCTCTTTCCCCGAGATCTCAGCGGTCTACTCGCCCCGTATTCCGTAGAGGGGGATGTGGAGCCAGTACTCTCCAAAGCCCCGTGAGGACAAAGTAAAGACAAAGTGCACTCAAGTCTCCACGGTGGGTCATAAGAGGTTGGAAAAGTACTTACCAGAGTCCATAGATTGAGAAGTGGAAGGGACCCGCGAAGAGGCTACTGACTGACGGGAGTGCACACCTGCGTTCAAATCCCATCTCTTAAGACTACCTGTGTGACCTTGGGTTAGCTTCTTCACCCATCTGGCCCCCAGTTTCCTCATCTGTAAGAAGAGGATGTTGGGCTGGAGGCTTCTGAGAGACTCTTCTAGGTCTAGATTTATGATCCTATTGGGATCAAAGCCATTGTTGTACATACGAGGAAACAGACCCAGGGAGGGTAAGGGACCACCAGAACGTACCTACAAAAGATAAATTAGTTTCTCTAGTACTTGGAGGAGATTCCTAGAGAATCTTCCAAGGTCACATTGAGCTTTAGGTTTCTGAGTCAGAGCATGGGATTTGAAAGCTTGTGCTGTTTTCTTCCTCTGCTCATTGCTTGTAAATACTTATATCCTGGAGAAGAGGCTGCTCGAGCTTAGGGAAATAATCCAGACTTATTGATGCACTTGACCTACTTCTTTCTCTTGTCTTTTATCCTCTTTTGCCTCCCAGACAGTCTGTTGTGTGGTTTGCTTGTCGGGGATGTAGTGGTTATTTCTTGAGAGTTGAGGTGACAGGTGTGAGGATTAAATACCCACACAGCCCAAGGTTCAAATATCAAGGCTAATTTTAACGCAAAGAATTCTGAGAGAACTTTGCTGCTGAAGTGTGTCTTAGAGTACTAAAGAAAAATTCAAGAAATGTTTAAAACCAGTTCCAGGGTAAGTGATAACATTGATTCCAAAGTGTTTCTTTTGAGAATTACTAAAGAAGATTGAATTCAGTGTAGGATAATAAAGGTTAGGTTGGATTGAGCTATTTGTGTTCATAAGTGTATGAGTGGTGCAAATATTGAACAAATCACAGAATATGAGACCCAAGCAAATACTTATTTAAGCATGGAGTTTTGGAACAAATAGAAGCTGTTAAAAAAACTTAATAGTGTAAAATTTAAGGAACTAAATAAATTTATGGACTTATGCTGGGGGACTAGGAATATTTTGATAACAGGTTGATGTCAAATACAGTTATACTTTCATCAGACCCAGCATAACATTGAGTTATAGTATGAATAAGTCATGTTATCCCTCCACCCCATTCCCTGAATAGTAGTTGGAGGTATGTACGTTGCTTACTTCATGTGTAGAAAGTGCTTTGTATGTATTGGCAGTGTAGTGTAGTAGGTTTTAGTTGAGACTTGAAAGAAATCAGGGAGGCCAAGGGATAGATGAGGCAGAAGAGCAGTCCAGGCATGAGGGGGGGGACAGTCAGCAAAAGTGCCTGGCTTATAAAGATGGAGTGTCTTGTGTGGCTCCACTGTCACTGGGTCACAGAGTATATGAAGGAGAGGAAGGTATAATAAGTCTAGAAAGATATAAAGGACTTTGAATGCCAAACAGGATTTTATATTTGTTACTAGAAGTAACAGGGAACTGCTTGAATTTTTTTGAGTTGGGGGGAGGAGAGGTTGAAGGAAAAGATCAGATGACATAGCCAGATATTTTATTTAGGAAGATGAATTATAATGGGAAAAGACTTGAGGCAGGGAAACTAATCAGTCTGCTATTGGCAGTAATGGAGAGGTGAGCAATATGACTGATAAATCAGGGTGGTGGCAAGGCCAGAAGAAAGTGCCATGTGCACAAGAAATATTTCAGAGGTAGAATTAATAGGATTTTGCAACTGATTGGATGGGGGGGAGGGTGAGGGAAGGTAAGCAGTGAGGAGGCCAGAATGACACTTAGGTTTTGAACTTAAATGACTAGGAGAATGATAGCAGGAAAATTAAAAACAGAAGGTCTTGGGAAAGATAATGAATACAGTTTGGGGCATATTATGTTAAGGACATCTATGGGACATCCAATTCAACAAGTCAGATTGGTAGTTGGAAATGGGAAATTGAAGTTGATGGGCCACCTTTAGACACTTGACCGTTTGGGTTAACCCTTTTCAGCTGCACTCCTAATCATTCCAGGCAGGCCTCCCCCAGTCCCAGTTTCCTTTATCCTATTCTCTCCCCTCTCCCCCCAAACACTTAGGTGGAGTGATTTTAGGTGGTTTCCCAACAGATTTTTACTACCAACATAACTTGAGGCCCTTGAATAAGATGAGCTCTGAAGCCAATCAAGAATGAAAAATGATAAAGTTACTGGGAAATGCGGAGTTAGAAGAGGAGCAATAAAATTGAATAGAAGTATCATTGATTAAAATTAACATAATAGGAAAAAGACTAGCCATATGTTATGTGGTCAGGTTTTGACAAGATTATAAATGTGGGATGGAAGAATGGTTCTATTTGATTTTATTTAAAAAAAAAAAAACCCACAAAATTTCACATTTGAAGGCAAAGAGAACATCAATGAATTTAAAAGTCTAAGGAATAAAATGTATAATAGGAAAAAAAATAGAAGGAAAGTTTGTGGAAGAAGTGAAATAATGTTTCAGGATTTAAAAAAATCTCAGATCAATATTGCAGGTCATCAGATACAAAGAATCCTCAGATGAAGAAAGGAGATAGAAATACACCGAAAACTTATGATTTCTACTTTTCCCTTTGGGCTGATAGGGAGAATAAAGATAGAATGTTGTGGTACATATTGAAGAGAAAGAGAATAGTTTGGTAGAAGTATGGCAGAAAAGCCAGCTGAGAAGGTTTGGACCTTACAGAAATGTTTCTTCCAACATAGAATCATGACACTTAAGAAAGTAGATGCTGATTCTCTGTTGAGAATTAGCATCCCTTAAAATAGGTTATAGAGAATCCTGAAAAAAATTAGTATTTTTTAAAATGGAGTAAAAGAAAGACATACCTTTCTTGAAAGGGGGGCACTATAAATTATCATTGAACTAGAAGAATGGATGGAAGGATTAGCTGCTCTTTTTTTTTTTCCTGAGCTAGAAAAACAATAGGTAAGACAAAAGTGAGAGAGAATAACATTAAAAGTAAACCCAAGGGGCAGCTAGGTGGTGTAGTGGATAGGGCACCAACCCTGAATTCGGGAAGACCCGAGTTCAAATGTGGCCTCAGACTCTTAACACTTCCTAGCTGTGTGAACCTGGGCAAGTCACTTAACCCCAATTGTCTCAGCCAAAAAAAAAAAAAAAAAGTAAACCCAAGAAATTTGGAATTGAGCAAATGATTAGGAGGAGTTTAGAGGAATTTATTGCTAATAGCTCATGTTTGTGTAGGGCTTTGCTTAACATTCTATATGAGCAACACAAGCTTGTGAGGTAGGTGCTATTATCCTCATTTTTCAAATGGGAAAACTGAGGTTTAGGAACGTTAAGTTACTACGAGTCTATTGTCACACAGTGAATATTCAAGGTAAAATTTAAACCAAGTCTTCATAATTCCAAGTCCAGTGTTCTATCTACTATGCTACCAGAGAGGAAAAAATGATTTCAGAATAGCATAGGCAAAACAAATAGAAGAGATAAATTAAAAGGGGAAGTAAATCAACAGTGGGGAGATAGAGGAGTAGGAGGGTAAGAGAACACATTTATTCAGCACTTATTTGCCAGGCATCGTTGAGAATAAGTTGAGAATAGAAATACAAGCAAGCAGGGGAAGCCAGGTGATGAAGTAGATAAGAGTACCAGCCCTAGAGTCAGGAAGATCTGAGTTCAAATTCCGACTCAGACACGTAACAATTCCTAGCTGTGTGATCCTGGGCAAATCATTTAAGCCCAGTTGTCTCTCAAAAGAAAAAACACCTCCCAATAAATAAATAAATAAAATCTAGGAAGAACATTTTTAAGAACAAGAAGCTTCTATCCTAATGGAGTAAGTAATGCAAGAAGTCTCAAGAGTCTTAGTGAAGTTTAAGTTTTAAAAACAATGCTTAACACTTCACAAAGACTTTTGGCATATCCTGTATTTAAAGAAGTTTAGGCTCAGTAATCCAGTGAGAAATAGATGAAGATGATGTCTAGAGCACTGGCAATGTGTTATGAAGGTATCCAAAAAGATATTTACATATTTGATTATTGGGAGGAAACACAATTATTATCCTAAATGTGAACAGATAAGAAAACAAAACCCAGTGATTTATTGCATACCTCCCAAAAAAACCCACATTTAAACAAAATCTTGTGTTTTAAGTGTCTAAAAAAACAAGAATTGGCAGCAATAAATGACAAAATCAGTAGAGGCAAACAGGGAAATTACATTATCCTTTGAAATATCATAGCCATGGGGGGAAAATATATTACATCTTTATTTACCAAATGGCATAGTGGCTAGGTTTTTTTTTTTGTTTTGTTTTGTTTTTTAGCAAAAGGAAGTTGAGTATATTAATATAGTTGTCTTTACTAGAACCTTCAACAAATATAATTTTCCTTTGTTGTCATGTTTGCCAATTTGATGTCCTTTGAGATCAGATTTGTTTTATTATGTTTCTGTTGTAACACAATTTATAAAAGACTGTTGATCCTCAGAAAAATATAAAGATGAATGAATTGAAAGATAAGTTGGTTTTGATTGATCTGACAGTTTCTGAATGGGAATGTTAAAAAAAAAAAAAAAAAAAAAAAGACACATTTCTCTACATCCTATAGTAACATTGTATTACTAGATGATGTCCAGGACCATGAAGGAAATATTAAAAGGAAGGTTTAATAAAAGAACATTTCTTAAAAATCATCAATAATCAAATAGCAAAGCCTAAAGAAAATAAGGACAAGAGATAGAAACTCAAATGAAGATTAACAAATGACATCTTAAATTCTGAATGAAAGAACAAATCACGGAAACAATAACTATGTTACATAAAATATTTTAATGACAATGAAAGAGTATACCCAAACTTATAGACACAGCTGAAACATTCACTTAGAAAAGTATATGTCTCTGAAAAATTATATTTAAATATAAAAGAATAATCAATATAATCATGTAACTAAAAAAAAAATTAGCAATCCCAAAACTAGTACAAAAAAACCCCTGAAAATTAGACAAATAAAGAAACTTGGAAATATTGTAGAACTAATAAATACAACTGAGCTATTTTTAAAGAGTTCCATTAGAACTGATAAACTATTGGCTATCTTATTCAAGAAAAAGAGACAAAAATAACAAGATCAACATTGAAGTGAATTCCTAACAGGAAATTTTTTTTTAAGAAATGACTCTTTTACAGTTAGACTTCAGCAAATCTGAGAATTCAAAGGAAATTGGTTTATATCTGCAAAAATGTGAACTACTCCAATGAGCAAAACAATAAATGGAGATTTTTTTTCCCCAAAGAAAAAAATTTTTACTTGATTGATCATATCTAGTTCTTTACGTCTCATTCTTGCCCTACAGTCTCATCACCTTTACACTAGGAGAAAGGAGGAATCATTCAATATTAGCGTTATGAAGTTGTGTTTGTCTCATGTATTAATGAAAGATCTTTGGCTTTACAATGTTGTAGTCAGTGTTCAAATAGTTCTTCTGTTCATTCTACTGGTTATCAGATTATAAATATCTGTTCACTTCTGAATCTGTCCCTTTAATACTCCATGACCTTCATATATCACAATAACTTGCTTAGCCACTTTACAATAGATGGGCGCTTATTTATTTCTTTTAACTACAATAAAAATATTATAAAAGTTTTTGTACATATGATTCCATTCCTCTTTTATAAAACCTCTTTGGGGAATATGCTTACTAGTGGCATTTCTGAGTCAAACCTAGTTTAGTGACTTTTTTTGAGTATAGTTCTAAATTGCTTTCCATAGTGGTTGATCATTTCACAATTCTTCTAATAATGCCAAAGGAATTTGACGCAAAGATTTTTTTCATTAGTTGATTGTTTCCTTTCTAATTTTTAACTGAATCAGTGTTACTTTTGCCAAGTTTCAATTTTATATTATCAAAATTGCTCATTCTGTTTACTGTAATATCTACTGTGGAAACATTTGTTCAAGATCTCTTTGCCTTTTGATTGTTAATGAAAGATATTTCCATTTTCTTCTAATTTATTTGATATGATCTTTTATATGTCAGTCATTTGGAATTTGTGGCATATGGCATGATATTTTGATTTATGCCTACTTTCTAATAAACTATTTCCCAATTTTCTCTATACTTTTTTTCTCAAATAGTGAGTTCTTACCCCTTACATATTTGAAAGATTCTTGAATTTATTGACCACTATTCTGTTTCCAGTGGCATCTGGATTTTATATGCCTAACTGTTCTATTCATAAACTTTTAAAAATTGTTTTATCCATACAAAATAGTTCTATTGTTTCTTACTTTGTATTATGACTTGGTATTGCTAAGTCTTCTTTCTCCCACTTTTTTTATTACTCTGAAATATTTAAACTTTTGTTCCTCCAAATGTCTTCTCTCTTAATTTTGTTGACTTATATGTAAAATAATTCTTTGATAGTTTGATGGATGTGGTATTGAATCTAGATAATTTAGGTGGTGCTGTCCTTTAAATTATATGAACAATTAATGTATTACATTTTCCTTTATTTCCCCAAAGACTGTTTTGTAATTATAGGCTTATAATTCCTATGTGTGAATTGATAAAGAGGATATTTTATCCATCTGTATTTACTTTTCTTTCTTTCTTTCTTTCTTTCTTTCTTTCTTTCTTTCTTTCTTTCTTTCTTTCTTTCTTTCTTTCTTTCTTTCTTCCTTTTTTTGGGGGACTGGGTTTTATATATAAAATGGTTCATTTTTTAGTCTAGTTGAAATTCTGTACTTTATTGAATTTATTATTTGAATCAATTTTTAGTTGGAGCTCCAGGATTCCCTAGATTAACTATCATATCATCTGCAAAAATGTAATTATTTTGTTTCTTAGTTGCCTGGACTTACTTAGGCATAGGCAACATTTCTTCTTTTCTTACTACAGAATTTCTATCACTATATCAAAAATAATTGTGATAATCAGTATTAGTGCTTTACCATGATCTTGCTGAAAACTCAGTTATTGTTTTTTCATTATATTTAATGTTAGCTCTTGTTTTTAAATAGGTACTATTTATTATATATGGAAAGATCCAGTCATTCCTGTGTTTTCTAATGTTTTTTATCAATAAGGTATTGAATCGTGTCAAAATATTTTTCTGCATCTATTTATATAATGTGGTTTTGGTTTTTGTTCATTAGTGTGGTTTATTATAATTATGCAACTATTGAAACAACCCAGTATTCTTAATATAAATTCATCCTGTTGAGGTTGTGCTTTATATGACTAGATTAGAATAATGGTCTGTCATTATCCCTATTTATGTGTCAGAGCCATAGATATCTTAAAGAAGTAATTTAATGGAGTGCTTTTTTCCCCCTGTTTTTGCAGTTTGTAAAATGAAATTAATAGTTCTTTGAACATTTGATAAAATTTGCTTACATCTGCTTCTTGGACTTTTTAAGTTCCTTTGTGGCTCAATTACTTTTCTGTGATTGGGTTGTTTAAATGATCCTTTTCTTTTAAATGATTTCAGTGTAAAAACCATTTCATTTAAGTTGTATGATTAGGTAAGTTAGTTTCTAATAAGTTTGTTTACTCTTGAGAGTTACTTTATTTTTTTATGTTGTTAATTTAGCTTCGGTCCTTCTTATACCTCCTGCGGACCCTTGAACACATGTTAACTATTTTTGATTATTTTTTAATAAAAGGGAAAACATTGTTTATGTGCTTACTATAGCACTGTATTAAAAGCAACATATAAAAATAAAAATAACATTCTAATAGGTCGATACAAAATATAAGGGAGCAATGTCCAGTGTTTTAAGTAGTATTAATTTGATGACTACTCAGAAAATAAAGTGGGAGGGAGTATGAACTTGGTGGGATGGTGTGTGAGTGGCCAGAGAGTGGTAGGTCTGAATATAGACTACTTAAAGTAAATATTTGGTAGGTGGAAATTCAAAAATTAAGGACAAGCCTGGAATGCTGGATTGAAGATAAAAGTTGAAGCAGAAAGCAGGAAGATGGCAGCATGAAGATGGCCTGGAAATAGCATTATTCATCCATTCAATATTTTTTCAGTTTTATTTGTCTCTTTGGTTTTTAGAAATTTGTTTTATCTTTAATTGAGGTTTTCTGATGTGTTTCTTCTCAGGGTTTATTAGATGTATGCCCAGTTAATTGATTTGATTTTTCTCTGTTTTGATGATGATATGTGGTCCCTTTAATACTGCATTGTCTTTGAAGCTAGACTCAAATCTGACTTCACAAATTACTTGGTGTGGTTCCTTGGGCAAGTTAGTTAACCTCTGCTGCCTCAGTTTTCTTAAACGAAATAGTAGTATCCACCTCCCAGCATTGTTATGAGATTAAAATGAGATAATATTTGAAAAACATTTAGCAAATGATCAAATACCATACAAAAAGTAGCTATTATTATCTGTTATCATTACAAGATATATTTAATATTTTACTTTTCCATATTTCTGAAGATTTTATGTCCTAATGCAAGAGTCAGTAAACTTGGTCAAATTTGGTCTACTAATCTTTTTTTTTTTTTTTAATACCCCACAAGCTAGTGATGATTTTAACATTTTTAAAGTTTTATTATATTTAAAATTTTAAAGCCATTCTTAGATTTTTGAACACTTTGCAAAACAGATTTATATATTCCTTTATGTTCCTATTCAATAATCTTAAAATGTGTTTGTGTGTGTCTTAAAAGTCTTATTGTGTTCTGAACTTTTTTGTTTCATCTTTTTTTGTTAGATTTGTTAACTAGGTGCAAAAGTAGCACATTTTGAGACCTCAAGCTAATGTAATGTTACTGTCTTTTTCTCTGATTAACATTTTTTTTTTTAAGAAACAGCTTTAAAGATAACATAATTTCCCTGTGATAGAAAAAAAAAGAAGCATTATTTAAGTAGTGTCTACTATGTGACAATTTAAAGGCTAAGTAGCATTGTGGATAGCCACACCTAGAGTCAAGATTTGTAATCTTCCTGAGTTCAAATGTGGCATCAGACACTTAACTGGCTTGTGACTTTAGGCAAGTTACTTAATCCTGTTTCCCTAGGACCTCATTTATAAAATGAACTGGAAAAGGAAATAGCTTCTATTATCTTTGCCAAGAAAACCCTAAATAGAGCCACAAAGAATCAAGACATGACTTAAAATGATTGATTTACAACAAATGTGTTAGTAGTATACTGTTTTTTTTTTTCCCTGAGGCAATTGGGGTTAAGTGACTCATCCAGGGTCACACAGTTGGAAGTGTTAAGTGTCTGAGGTCAGAACCACTGCACCAGCTAGCTGCCCTCATATACTAAATGCTTTTTACAAAGAATACCTCATGTGATTTTTACAACAGTCCTGCAAGGTAGATTATTATGGTCTGATTTTACAGTAGAGGAAATTGAGGCAGAAATTAACTGAGTTGCTCAGGATCACATAACTAATAAGAATCCAAAACTGCATTTGAACTCAGGTCTTCTTGATTCCAGACCCAGTACTCTATTCACTATGCCACCCAGCTTCCTTTAAATTTTTAAATTTATTTTTAAAAGTATTTTTTTAATCATTGTTTTATTTGAGATCAGTTAATTTCTCTGCTTTTATTCTGATTCTCCTGCAACATAATAAATTCTGTCCTAACCTCTTGTTTTACTATTTGAAATGTTTTTTAGTGAGTTCTGCTTTCTAATCCATTTTTTTTTATTATAGCTTTTTATTTACAAGATATATGCATAGGTAATTTTTCAGCATTGACAATTGCAAAATCTTTTGTTCCAACTTTTCCACTCCTTCCCCCAGATAGCAGGTTGACCAATACATGTTAAATATGTTAAAGTATAAGTTAGATACAATATATGTATACATGTTCAACAGTTATTTTGCTGCATAAAAAGAATCAGACTTTGAAATAGTGTACAATTAGCCTGGGAAGAAAATAAAAAATGCAGGCAGACAAAAAATAGAGGGATTGGGAATTCTATGTAGTCATTCATAGTCATCTTCCAGAGTTCTTTTGCTGGGTGTAGCTGGTTCAATTCATTACTACTCTATTGGAATTGATTTGGTTCATCTCATTGTTGAAGAGGGCCACATCCATCAGAATTGATCATCATATAGTTCTAATCCATTTGTTAACCCTCTTCCATTTAATGGGTGAATTCATTACATTTACATTCACTATAAAGATTACTAATACTGTACTTTCTTCCAGCTTAACTTATGTTTTTTAATATAAATTTCCTGTAATGAATATTGATTTTAAAAGATTATCCTTTCTTTTAAAAAATGTTTATTTAAAATTAAATACAAAATTAGAAAAATAGTCAATATGTAATATTCCAGTATTTGCAGTATTTTATTGTAGCTACTGATAAATCTTGTACAGTTCTAATTGTAGCTTCAGCATATTTGAGTTGGGGTTTTTTGTTTCTTATAAAATTTTCTCTTTGATTTAGGGGCTTTAAAATTTAGCAATAATGCTCCATGTAGGATCTCTTTGAGGTGGTTATTGGTGAATTTTTTTCTATTTTTTTCCCCTTGTGTTCTGTTATTTCGGGACAATTTTCTTTGATTATTTCTTGTATTATTGTGTTAAGGTTCTTTTTTTGGTCACAGCTTTCAGGTAGTCCAGTTATTCTTATATTTTCTCTTTTTTATCTGTTCCCCAGACATGTTGTTTTTCTTCTATTTTACATTCTGTTCTATTTCTTCATTCTTTATATTTTGTTTTCTTATTTCTTGATCTGTTATAGTTTTCACTGGCTTCCCTTTGTCCAATTCTAACTTTCAAAGAATTATTATCTTTAAGACTCTGGATCTCCTTTCTATTTAGTTGACTTTCTTTTTGTAATCTTTCTCTTTTTTCTTGGATTTTTTTTCCTTTTTCTTAGTTTTTCCTCAATCTTTCTCATGATTTTTAAGGTTTTGTTTTGTTTTTGAGTTCTTTCATATATTCTTTTGGGGGAGGTAACTCTTTAACATTACTCTTTGAGGTAGGATGTAATGTTCTGTTGTCTTTAGATTATAATCTTTCTCTGGGAGGAGATCTCTGGGGAGCATCTGGAGGCAGCCTTTAGTTTCAGTTCAGTTCAATAATCCCAAATCAAGCCAGGAGTTAAAGTCCGTTACTGTCTCTTTCCAAATCTTACCTCCTTCACCTGGGGCTCGGCTAGTTTTCTGAAGGCCTTCCTCTCTCCTTGATTCCCTGAGAGCTCTTGTCCAGATGTCTCCGAATCCAAAGGTCTGTTCTTCAGCCTCCAGCCAGCACAAAGGTAGATGTGGGAATGAATCAGACTCTACCTCCAAGAGGGGGATTGTGGGCTTCTGTGTGCTTGGCCCTGAGAGTTTCTTGCTTATATGGTGCACACTGAGTATATACCAATCATTTCATCACTAGGAAACCATTATTTGTTGTAGGATTAAATCAATGCTAAATTAGGTTTTATCTTTGTTTGCTCAATTCTACTCAGTACCTTGTTTCAAGTTCTGGCCCATAACATCTCCTTGTAGGATCAAGTCAATTGTCTCTATTCATTCCAGTGATCTTAGCACCTTGTAAAAATCCTAACAGTAGGAGAGGCTTTTTTTATTTCAGTGTCCTCTTCTGAAGACAAACCAGGTCTTCCCTATTTCCGTAGTAAGTTTCTAGGGTTTGGTTCTTCCTCTTTTGCTCATTTTAAAAAATGAGAACTTATTAGTATGACCTCTATTGGGTAGGATGGGGGAGAAAAATGGTATGCTTCAGGTCCCCTGACCTGGAACACCAAACCAAAACTCTATTCTCCTGCAAAGACCCACATCCAGCAGCTTCCTTATAACTCTTCCGGATGTCTTCCATACACAAGACGAAGATAGTCAGCCACCACATCCGATGAAGGTTATAGAGGCACACTTTATTTGGTACAGCTCACGATGTCTCTCTTTCTCCCTCCATCCTTATATCTTCCGGTCCTCCGTTTCCCCCAGTTCACATGTCTTGGCAACAGTCCTTACAATGGAGGGGAGTGCTTATCCCATTCATGGCACATACTTGATGCATGACTGTTTGTGACTTGTTTCTGTTGCTGGAACACCTAGAGCACACCTGTCAGCCGAATACATGCCCTGGTGCTTCAACCATCCTGGTTTGTACTGTTAGCCAAGGCATTGTGTTATAGGGGTCATGGAAAACAGATGGGGTAGAAGATTTCAGGGTCCAAAAACCAGGTGTACTCTTTCCTTCTCATCCAGGGCCTCAGACTCAGCAGCCCTTTATCAGGAATAGTTCTCTCACTCTTCTTGAACTCAGACCCCCTCACTCTCTATACTGTTCAGGAGATGAAAGTCCCTATTGTTTGAGCTGCTTCCCTCCCAACCCAGATAGCCCTAGGACTTCCCTACTTGCTGTTTCGGCCTGGAGGTGTTTACACATCACACTAGTTAAATAAAGCTCAATCCTGGACTCTTTCTTTGGATTTATACTAGGAATGTACAATGAGTTCAGTATTAGGAAATTTTGACTGAAAAAAAATTTTTTTAAGGGGGTTGGGGAAATATTGGATGTAAAACACTCTGCAAACCTTAAACATTATATATTCTTTTTTTTTTTTTTTTTAACTTTTAATAGTTTTTATTTATCAGATATATGCATGGGTAATTTTACAACATTGACAATTGCCAAACCTTTTGTTCCAATTTTTCCCCTCCTTCCCCTCTCCCATGGCAGGTTGCCCAATACATGTTAAATATTTTAGAGTATAAATTAAATACAGTATAGCACTATATATTCTTAAGAAAACACAGACTTAAATTTAGACAGGCTAGTTAATTAATATAGAGGATGAAATATACCATGGTATCCTTAACCCAACTGCTATCTTACAGATATCATCAGGCAAGAAGATGAAAAAAATTAACTATTCTAATTATGAATAAATACTGTTATTTTCTTGTATGAAGGACATCCCATTTACTTTCATTGAGTACTTTTAAAAAACACCTATTAACTGCTCACTGAATGATAGAAAAGAAGTTGAAGATTTAAACTTAAAATTTAACTTTGTGCCACAGGAAAACTTCTGGTAGTTTTCTAATTTCTTGTCTACTGGTATCAGTTTAATATGCTGCTTGTCAAATATTACTAGCCATAATTTACTTTGAATTTGGCTAACAATAGCATGATATGGCTTTGAATGAGTTGATTGAGAAACAAGAGACTTAACAGTTTATGCCGTTTCTAGTTATTAATCTCTAAAATTAGAATAAAATTCCAAACCTTATATATTGTATGTGTGGTAGGAATGAAATTCAGTGTATAATAATGTTTAGTGGATTGAAATAGAAAGGAGTGATGCAAGAAACATTTCAGTAACAAATGGCAGAACTTACTGACTATGTGAATGGTGGAGAAGGAGGAAAAAAATCAAAGATGAATTCGAGAATTTGAACTTTGGAAAAACAATACAAAAAAACATTTAAGTACCTACTGTTTGCTAAGCACTTTGCTATTCCCAAGGAGATTAAAAAAAAATTTTGATAAGACACAGCCTTTGCTTTAATGAAGTTTACTAAAGGGGAACTTAGTAAATAAAACATCATTATAGATAGCTTGTTACTCAGTTACAAAATAAAGTGCTATACACTACAGGCTATAGCAGAAATGGCTTCATGGAGGAGGTGACATTTCAATTGGTTTTAAAGTAAGATAGGAATTCAGTAGATGTAGGAAAGAGAGAAATTCCAGGCATATAAAAGAGCATAAGAGTACAAATTTGGGGGACAGAGAATGGTCCATATTGGTCAGAGCATAGAATACACAAAAAAGTAGAGTAATTTTGGTCAAATTTGGAAAGACAATGTAGTACCACAATTGTGAAACAACTTGAATGCCAGGCAGAAATTAGAACTTTTACTCATAAGGTAGTAGGAAACTAGTGAGGACTGGAGTTGAAGAATGATTTGTCTAGTTACCAGTCAGAAATATTTTGGGGGGCAGAAGTAGAGGATGTTTTGAAAGAAAGAAAACATAGGTGAAAAGATCTAAAAGGAAAAATGACGACAAATATGAAGATTTCTGCTAAGGTAGCATTTACAGGACTTTCTAACTCCTTGACTCTTCTCCATTTCTCATATCCAAAGATAACAACAAGGTTAAGAATAAGAAAGAACAAGTGAAAATTTTTTTTACCACATAGAAATAGTAAATACTTGAGATGAAATAAGGAAAAGCAAGCTTAAGGGAATGAATTATCTTTTTAGACATAAAATCAAAGATACTCAAAAGTTTGAAGGGGTCTTAGCAGCTGCTTAGCTTAGCAGTCCAAAAAATATTTTCTATAATGTCCTTAACAACTAGTCATCAAGCTTTTACTTGAAAATCTTTAATGAGGAGGCATTTCTACTTCCCAAACAATCTATTTCACTTTTTGACAACCTTAGTCATTAGTATGTTTTTATGTTAAACTGAGATTTCTAATGTCCTCTTCAGTCAAAGTAAACAAATATTCATATTTCATAACAAATCTTTAGATATCTGAAGACAATTGTCATGTCTCTGGTAAATCTTGAGATTTAAGTATCTCTATTTCTCATTTGTCATGCTCTCAAGGTCCTTCACCAATTTGATCTCTTTCTTTAAACGTTATCCAACAAAACAGTAACTTACTAAAATAAATACAATAAAATTAAAATCCAGAATTGGACACAGTACTCCAAGTATGATCTGATAAGAACAAAATATAGTGGAACTATCAACCCTGTTACATATACTGTTCCTCTCTTACTGTAACCCAAGGTTAAATTGTATTTTTAACTGCTTATTTTGTACACTTAATTAATTTAGCTCATAACATACTAAAAAACCTGGGTGTTTTTTGAACTATTTATCAAGTCATGCCTCCTTTGTTTTCTTTTTATGAAATTGATTTGTTTTAACAATGTAATAAATTGAAATTTAGATTTGTCCCAATGTTCTAACTTTTCAAGATCATTTTAGATTTTGATCCTTTTATCCAACAAATTTGATAATCCTTTGTGTCATCTTCCAGTTTAACAAACATATGCTTTTATTCAAGTCATTGATAAAAATGCATGTCACAAGGCCAAGAACTAATTCTTAAGGCATTCCATATAACTTCCATATAAGTTGATACCAACACATTTAAACCTAGTGTCTGGTTAGAAAGATTACAAATCCTTCTAACTGCTGTCAATCCAAGTGAACTCAAATCTCATCAGTAAGAATATCATAGGAAACTTTAAGCTCTATGCTGTGATATTCAGGTTTGGCGATGTCCAGTAAACATTCGGAGTTATGGAATCTAGAACTCAGAATAACAGGATCATAGATTTAGAGCTGGAAGGACCTTAGAGGTCATCTAATCTAATTTATTATTTTGCAAATGCAGAAACTAATCCAGAGAGAATTGTGGCTTACTTAAAGTTACACTGGTAACAGTGTCAGATTCTAAGAGTAGGACTTTGAGTCTAGCGCCAGAAGTGGGATGAGGGCACACGGATAAATAGCTGAAGCAAATAAGATTTCTAGGGAAAGAGATTTAGAAAAAATAGAAGAGCATCCAGAAGAGTCCCTTAAGGAATTGATGTAATAAGTTAGAAAGAAAATAAGGAAGCAAAGGGGACAGTGTGAGATTTAAGTACAAAGAGTATGGAGTCTCTAAAGCCAAGGAAAGAGAGACTCTGCAGAAGGAAGGGGCAAGTCAGTAGTGTTAGAACTAGAGGGAAGTCATTGTGGCTAAGGACTAAGAAGTACATTGGATTTGGTAAATAGGAGGTCATTGTTGATATCTCAGAATACTTTCAGTAGTGTTGGAAGCAGAAACCAGTTGGCAAAAGGTCTAACTGATATACTACAAATTTGCAGCAAATGAAATAGCTTATTTTTGCCATTATCAACAGTATACAGTAATAGTTCTCAAGAGGAATAGTGGAGGAAACATATTAAAGGTTACAAAGGAATAAGGTCACAGGTTAGAAATAATGAAAAATCAAGGTGGAGGAGAGGAAGAATTTTAAGGTAGCTTGTAAAACATTAGAGTGGTATATTATGTAATTCAAGATAGGTCTGGAAGTAAATGAAGCTAGAGGAAAGAGTAATAATGAGTCAAGGGACTACAGGTCAGGATGAACTGAGGAAACAAAAGTTCCAGCTTCCAAGTATTACAATTTATTAAGCGGTATATGCTACTTGTATAACAAATCAGTACCAGACCTCCTCAGCTTAGCATTGAACCCTGAATATAGAGGAGACAGTTTTTTTTTTTTTGGTTTTTTTTTTTTTTTTTTTTTTTTATGCATTAAAAGAAGATAATTAACAGGATGTGCATCAGGATATAAAATTAGGTCATCAGATTTCTAATTGGAGAAAAGACTGGAGACTTTCCAAATTGGGAGGAAAGTAACTAGGTACAATTCCCTGAAACCAGAAAAAGAGGTGTGTCGCATTCTTTATTCAAATGTCTGTATTCAAAGGAACAAGGAAACAGTAACTAATTGACTAGTATGGAGCCAGTTTTCAGGTAAGACTGGAGTTGCTTGAGAGGTGTAATCTATGCTGTAGCATGTCACTGACTCAGGTTATCTTAAAAAAAAAAAAAAAAACTTTTATTATTTTCTGTTTTACAGCAAAATCAGTCATGTCCTGGATGGAATCTATTCCATTTTTAGATGGCTCAGATAGAAAGTTGTGCATAATCAGCCTGAAAAATATTGAGTTCTTGTGCAGTCAATTCTTTGATGAGATAAAGGGATGGAATTTCTCTTAAGAGATGGATTTATGATTGGTTCTATACCTTCCCTTCTTTCAGTCAATATATGTCTTCAGTTTTTCTGAAACCATTTCCTTTATTGTTTATTATACAGTATTTTAGTGCATTATATTCATATACCAAAATTTATTCATCTATTCCCTAATGGGCATGCCCATTATTTTTTAATACTTTGCCTCACAAAAGGAGTTGGTATAAATACTTTTGTAAACATAAGGTCTGTGGGGACTGAGTGTGACAGATCATAATATAGTATTTTCATGATTTTTGTAGTTGCTTGCATTTTGTTTTCTTTCTCATTTTTTTTCTTTTTGATCTGATTTTTCTTGTACAGCATGATAATGTGGAAATATGTATAGAAGAATTGCACATGTAACATATCTTAGGTTACTTGCCATGTAGGGGAGGAAGTTGGGGGAGGGAAAAAATTTGGAACACAAATTTTTGCAAGGATAAATGTTGAAAATTATCTATGCATGTTTTGAAAATAAAAAGCTTCAATAAAATAATTTTTGAATGATTGAATCGGTTCAAAACTTCACCAATAGTGTGTTAATGTTTCATTTTTCTGTCCATCCTATTAGCCAATCTAAAAGGTATGAGGTAATACCTCAGAATTGTTTTAATTTGCATTTTTCCAATTAATAGTATTTGTAGCATTTTTTCATGTGGCTTTATAAAGATAGCTTTGATTATTTCATCTGAAAACTTTATAACTTTTGATCTTTTATCAATTGGGAGAATGGCTTTTATTTTTATAAATTTGACTGTTCTCTTTTGAGAAATGAAGTTTTTATCAGAGAAACTTGTTGAAAATGTTTTAGTTATAATTGAAAAATGTTTCCCTCCATGCTATTTCCCTCCCATTTGCTCTATTATGTCCTTTTACCCTGTCCCTCCTCAAAAATGTTTTACTTCTGACTGCTGCTTCCCCCAATCTGCCTTCTCTTCTATCATCTCCTACCTTCTCTCATCTCCTTCCCCCCCTATTTTCCTGTAGAGTAAGATAGATTTTTATACCTGATTGAGTATGTATGTTTGAGCCAATTCTGAGGAGAGTAAGGTTCTCTTATTTTCCCTAATCATTCCCTCCACTGTAACATTTTTTTCTTACCTTTTAAATTAAGATAATTTATCCCATTCTACCTCTCCCTTTCTCTTTCTCCCAGTGCATTTCTATTTTACTTTTTCTAGATATTATCTCTTTTCAACTCAAATATGTGTCCTCTGTTTATATATATTCCTTTCACTACCATAATAATGAGAAAGTTTTTTATGAGTTACAAATATCATCAATCTTCCCAAATAGGAATGCAAGGTTTGATCTTAAGTCCCTTTTGATTTCCTTTTCTGTTTATTTTTTTATGCTTCTCTTGAGTCTTATATTTGAAAATTAAATTTTCTATTCAGCTCCAGCTTTTTCATCAAGAATGTTTGAAAGTCTTCTGTTTTATTGAATGTCCAAAATTATACTCCCTCCCCAAACAATTATACTCAGTTTTGCTGGGTAGGTTCTTGGTTGTAACTACAGTTAGCCTCCATATCCAGAAGCTCTAAATCTTGTGTCATTTTCACTGTGGTTCCATGATACTTGAATTATTTCTTTCTGACTTATTGCAACATTTTTAACTTGACCTGAGAACTATACAATTTGGCTATAATATTCCTGGAAGTTTTCATGTTGGGATCTCTCTTTTAGGAGGTGACCAGTGGATTCTTTCAATTTTTATTTTACCTTCTGCTTCTAGAATATGAGGGTAGTTTTTCCTTGATAATTTCTTGAAATAAGATATCTGGACTTTTTGGGTTTTTTCCTGGTCATTGTTTTCTTAATGAGATATTTCACATTTCCTTTTATTTCCTTTGGTTTGATTTGGGTTTTTTTATTTCTCATAAAGTCCTTAGTTTCCATTTCCTCAATTCAAATTATTAAGTAATTTTCTTCAGTGAACTTTTGTACCTCCCTTTCCATTTGACCAATAATTACTTTTTAAGAATTTTTAATTGGAAAACAGGGCTTTGCAAGGGTTAATGTTGAAAAATTATCGATGCATATCTTTTAAAAATTAAAAAGCTTTAACAAAAATAAATAATCCATTATCCCCTCCTTCCCCCCCACCTTTAGAGTGATTTTTAAAAATGCTCTTCTCTTGGCCAGTTCTGCTTTTCAGGGCATTTTTCTTCTTGTTGGCTTTTTGTAACTTTTTTACCATCCACCCTCCTCTACTTTATTTTATAAGGTGTTATTTTTTTTCTCAGTGTTTTTTGTTCCTCCTTTACCAAGCTGCTGACTCTTTTTTCATGATTTTCTTGTATCACTTATTTTTCTTCCCAATTTTTCCACTATCTCTCTTGTTTTTCAAAAATCCTTTTTAAGCTCCTCAGTGACCTGACACCAATTCATATTTTTCTTGGAGACTTTAGATATTGGAGCTTTAACTTTTTGTTCTTTTGAGTATGTGTTTTGATCTTTCTTGCGACATTAGTGACTGTCTATGCTCAGGATTTTTATCTGTTGTTTGCTCATTTTTCAAGTCTGTTTCTTAACTTGTAACTCTTTGTTAAAGTGGGGCTCTGCTTTTAGGGTAGACAGAGTACTGTGAGCAACTACAAGCTTTTTTGCCTTCAGACTGTTAAAGGTCCCTGCTGCACTTTGGCCTAAAAGTTCTGATATACTAGTGTTTCTCCTGACCCTGGGGCAGCCATTAAGGGGATAAATTGAACTGTGTGTTGGTGACATGAGAGTTTTATATATGTAAAGGAAGTGTTGTAGAGAAGGAAAGGAGTGTGGAACAAGCTAAGTGATTGCATCTGGCTAAAAGTTTCTCTCTCCTGGGTAGAACACAAATTGTTTTGGCACTTACTTACTTTGGCTACTCTTAAGGAATTCATATTCTAACAGGGAAGAAGCAATATGACCTTAAATGTATATACAGAATACATAAAGCAGATACAACTTGGGGCACTAGAAATTGTCTTGGAGAAACAGGCAGAAGGTGGCATTGATCTAGATCTGAAAGAAAACCAAGAATCCCAAGAGGTGTAGGTAAAAAGCATTCCAAGCATGAAGGTCACTTAGGATAAAGGAAGGATTGGGGTGGAAGTTAGAGGATCATGGGTAAAGAACTCAAGGAGATGTATAACTGTTCCATAGTTCTGTAGGAGAGGGGTGTGCAGAGAAAAGTAAGCTAGGACTAGCTTGGAAAGGCCCTTATGTGCCAAACAAAGACATTTATTCACAATATCTACTTTAGTGCTGGCAGTAAACTAGGCATTCACTAAATACTTGTTAATAGAATTACATAGCAAAGAGTCTCTGAGTTCCATCCTCATGTTTTGCCTATTAGAAAGCCAAAACCCCTAGGAGTGAATTGGCCTTACCAAGGTTTCGTAGCTAGTTTTGTAAGAGCCAAGAATAAGGCCTTTAATTATTTAATTTCTGGTTTAATACGCTTTCTGCTATACCTCATTTAATCAGATTGCATTATAGGAAATATTGATGAAGTCTTATCGCCTTGTATATTTTAAAGTATTCACAAAATCTGGTTATTTCTGGTTGCAAGTAAAATTATAGTTTTGTTTTTTTTTTGTTTTGTTCTTATTTTTGTTTCTCAGTCACCATGAGAATTATCTGCTTACTCTGTGTGTGTCTTTTGATGCTGGGGGATTTCTTGGAAGCCAAGTTTGATGATTTTGAAGATGGAGATGATATGGTAGAGTATGATGATAATGACTTTGCCGAGTTTGAGGATGTAATGGAAGATGTTGTCACAGAGCCTCCTCAGCGAGTAATCACCACTGAGGAAGATGAAGAGGAAGCCACTGTAGAGCTGGAAGGGCCAGATGACAATCCAGAAGACTTTGAAGATGCAGATCCTCAGGTGAACTTCTGTTCTAAGATCACCTACAGTAATCTGATCAATAGTATGTGGAAATAACTAACAATTTACTAATTATATGAACAAAACCCTTTTTCCAAGAAAAGCTCTTTTGCCTAGAGCTTTCCTTTTTTGATCGATAGGTGGAGCCCTTCTCCCTCATTAACTACAATTTGTTACAGTAGCAATACATTCATCTGGTAATGAAGTGAAAATTCTTCTTCCTTACACTCACATTAAAAACAGAAAACAGTAGATAAAGGCATATGAATTGCCTGGAAGAGATCTGATCAATTTAAATTCTTAATACAAAAGTATGTAAGATTACTTTTAAAGAACACATTTCACATTTTTCTATTCTCTGCTTGCTGTTTCACATACTCTTATTTTCCCCAAGAAATACCATTTCAAATAATGTTTTTCCTTTTCTTAGGAGGGTGATACTGAGAATGAACCATATGATGATGAGGAGTTTGAAGGCTTTGAAGAAAAACCAGATATTTCTTCCAGTAAAAGCAAAGACCCTATAACAATTGTTGATGTAAGTACACAGGGTACTGAATGCCAGTGTGATATTTTTATTATCATTGGCTTCAAATTATAATTACTTACACTTAACCAGTGTTGCAGAAGGAGAGATACATGAGATAAATGCCTTCTAGTTTAGTATGTCAAATATATTTTCCAATTTCTTTTTGTCATTCTATTATGTTTTCTTAATGTTTCTCTAGCAGGATTAATACAGAACATCAGAATGCTTCTTAAACATTGTATGATCATCTTCTCTGAAAGTAATTTTAAGTGTTTCAGCAAAACAGCCATTATTCCTTATAATTTATATCTTCTGCAATTCTCTATGTCATATAAGAAGCTACATTATTTATTATTAATTATAATAACTCTGTTTTTGCTAGGTCCCTGCACATCTCCAAAATAGCTGGGAAAGTTATTATATGGAGATTTTGATGGTAACAGGCCTGCTTGCCTACATCATGAATTATATTATTGGAAAGAATAAAAACAATCGTCTGGCTCAGGCCTGGTTCAACACCCACAGAGAGCTTCTGGAAAGCAACTTCACTCTTGTTGGTGAGTTAGACCCATCCAGATTGAGCTATTAAACTAATAATAATCTTCTGAGAATGGTTTGGTTTCCTGCTCCTAAGTAATATGAACAATTACTTTAATAGAGTACTCAAGATCTGCTAAAGGGAAAGTATTGAAGTACTGTCTTAAGGCTCACTATGGAGTAGGGCATAAAATTTTATAAGCTTGTACTTGGTTCACCTGAAAGACTGTGAGCTCTTATGAAAAATAATTTTCTCTTTATTTTTATTTTGTAATAAACATACAGATGTCTTCTGTCCTTTAGATAGTTAGAATTATACTCATCAATCTCTCCTTATCTTGTGGTTCCTTCTTTACTGCTCACCCAGGTTTCCCCCCTCCTTTAAAAACTCTAATTAGCTCTTCCTGTTCCTCCCCTGCTGATCTCCTACAAAAGTTTTCTGTTTTTTAAAGTATTTCTTCACCTCTCTAACCTCACTGAGCAACTGACACTCTTCTTTCCAAGTTACAAATTGATAAATCTATTGATAAATCTATCTCAGCTCATTGCTCTTTACTGAGCTCCAATTACATATTACCATCTGTCTAGTGGGTGTTTCAAAAGAAGCCACGAATACTCAATATATTCAAAAACTCACTTTCTTTCCTCCAGATCTTAATCTAAATTCCAATCAGTTGACAAATGTTCATTAGGTACTTATGCAGTGTCAGACATTGTGCCAGATTCTAGGAAGACAAATGCAAAAAGAGAAAAGAGAGAGAGAGAGAGAGAGAGAGAGAGAGAGAGAGAGAGAGAGAGAGAGAGAGAGAGAGAGAGAGAGAGAAGAAAAAAATCCTTTCTTTGAAGGAGCTTACATTCTATTAGAAAAAACTGTAAGCTTAAAACATACACCAAGATTTTTGGGATAACCTGTATGTTTTTGCTTATGTAACTAAATATGTGTACCTTATGTTGTATGCCTTAGAATGTAAACTCTTTGAGTGCAAGAACTATTGAATTTTCACTTTTTGTATCACTTGTGCCTAGCATAGCACATAGTTGATGCTTAATAAATGTTGGTTATTATCTCTTTAATCTGTTCAAAAGTTAAATAAACTTAAATAGCCTCTCCTTCCTCAAACATAAGTGAAAAAATATTTTCTGTGCTAAATTATCATCAAAGGAACAATTAGAATTAAATTTCTCTTTTTACTCAGACAAGAATGATAGTAAATTTTCATGTTATATACTTTATTAAAGTTAACAAAAGTAAATAAAACTGTCTCTCAAATCCACACCTGGGTACCTTTAATGAACAGCTACTGTCTGGCTATTACAGTAGTTTCCAAACTTCATATAATGGTGCAGATTATTTTCATAATTTATATTTTGGTCATAAAATCATGAATTCATTAAAATTTTGTAGCACAGAAACCTTAAATATACATAGATATTAAATTATTAATGAACTCCTTTAAAATGCTTTATATTTACAACTTATAAAATAATATTATTTATATGATGATTGAGCTTATTTTTGGTAGTTTCTCAAAACCTGGTACCATTGATAATAATTATATTCATAATTGTTTTTTAATCACTAATTGGGATTGAAATTTTGTCTTTTATCATAGCTACACCAGAAAACCCTGTTTCAAACAAGAAAAATGTAGTAGCAAGTTTTGGATTTCTTTATTTGACAAACAAGAGAATTCTTTATTCCTCTGTAGCCAAAATATAAATATTTTAAACATATTTTTCTCAGGAAAAGTCAATTAGAGTAGGATCAGATATGTCATATTTGTGTCTAACAAGCATGTTTCTTATTCATTTTTATAAATACCTAAGTCTTAAAAATAAACTGAAAATTGCTTCTACAGACTAGTCAAATGATTAATAAATGT
The DNA here is from genome assembly GCF_048593235.1 of Sminthopsis crassicaudata. Taxonomy (NCBI): domain Eukaryota; kingdom Metazoa; phylum Chordata; class Mammalia; order Dasyuromorphia; family Dasyuridae; genus Sminthopsis; species Sminthopsis crassicaudata. Next base: position 338,626,936 of record NC_133620.1, read on the forward strand.
TTTCTATTTTATATGTAGGTCAGGCATTTTTTAACTTGGGGGATTTGTTTAAATTAGGATGCTCATTAGCCATCTTCTATTGTGCCATTTACAATAATCTTTTAGTCACCAGAAGTACCAAAGACAAAAATGAAAGTCTTTTAATTCAAGAATAATAGCTCTTAACTTTTTCAAAATGTAGTTACTGTTTCATAAGTAATTTGCATTGATTTATTTGGAGTATTTAGTTTTTCTGAAATATCCACCAAATATATGTTAGAGGAAAATTTTTATTGCTATCTTGTTTTTACATCATTACCTTCATTTCTAAATAAGCCCTTCCCCCATCTTTTTACTCAAAGAGCCATTGCTTCCAGGAAAGAAAAAAAAACAAAAACTTAAAAGACTAGTTCATCAAAACTAGCCAGGTCTGATAGTATATGCACTGTTCCACACTAATAGTTATGTATTTCTTCAATGAAGAGAAGTAGGTTCAAGAAATGAAGCCAAATTTGATCATTATAACAATCATATGAAAAAGTGCTCCAAATCAATGACAAGAGAAATGCATATCAAAACTACTCAGAGGTTTCCCATTATATCTAGCAAATTAGCGATGGTAAAAATGGAAATTGTTAATGTTGGAGAGAGTATTATTAGAACATACTAAAGATAGAGCTGTGAATTGGTCCAACCATTCTGGAAAGCATTTTGGAATTATATGAAGAAAGGGACTAAAATTTCCATACCCTGAGACCCAGATATTCCTCTGCTAGGCACATATTCCAAGAAGATTGGTTATTAAAAGGCCCCATATGAATCAAAATATGCATAGTAGTTAAGAACTGAGAAACAAAAGTATTCCCATTACTTAGACAAATTCTGGCATGTGAATAGAATATTATTGTGCTGTAAGAAACATTGAATGTAATTAATATAGAGAAGCATCAAATGATTTATATGAATTAAAGCAAAGATAAGCAGAACTAGGAAAATAAAGAGATGAGGATTACAAAAATTTAAATGAAAAGAACATCAATTGAAACTGAATGCTATAAAATTTTGTTGACCAAACTTGGCCCAAAGAAGAGAGAGGAGAAGGAATTTCTTTCCTCCTTCGGTGACTGAGGCCATAGAATACAAGCAAATACTATGATATTTGACTGGTGTATTATTAGTTTTGCTACACTTTTCCCTCTTAGTCTGTATTATAAGAAATCGGGAGCTCTGGATGAAGAAGTAAGGAGAGAGATATTAGAAACTTAAACTAATTTAAAAACAAAAAAATCAAATGTTTTCCAAAGAAGTTAAAGATGTGTATGAAGCAAAATCTTATTTGCTGTTGGTTTTGCTGAACTTTACCCCTTTTTATAAAGGATGGTATTCTGGGATACAGTGAATATGGGGACATACTAGAAAATGTAGGTGATGTAAAAACAAATATTTTAATAAAAACATTTTGGAATTCTTTTTTTTTTCAAGTGTACAGAAGGAACAAAAATGCAGAATGGAATACAGGCTTTTATATTAGTATAACATATTCTTTAAGAATAAAACTATGAAAAAAAAAGAATAAAACTATGTTTGCATTTCTTATTCAAGGCTTATACTAGCCTTTCTTGTTCTTTTAAAATGAACTATTTTGTGTTTATTAAATTCAAATAAGAATAAAATTTTAGGAAACCAAGTATTTATATTATAGTTTCATTTGTTATTTGTTGAAAACTCAGTTTGACAGCTGAATGAATCATCAGTGAAACCCTTTTGTCAGTAAATTTTAGGCTTTTTGATAGAAGCTTTCAATTTCAATATCTACTTTTGAGTGTTTTGTTTTTAGTGACAGTCAATTCTCTCCTAAGGGAAAAAGGAAATAATTCTATTGAAATGGTAAGAACCAATTGGATGGATTAAGATAATGGATAGGGGCAGCTAGGTGGTACAGTGGATAGAGCATCAGTCCTGAAGTTAGGAGGACCTAAATTCAAATCTGGTCTCAGACACTTAACACTTCCTAGCTATGTGAGCTGGGCAAGTCACTTAACCCCAATTGCCTCAGCCAAAAAAAAAATAATAATAATGTGTATAAAATTATTTTTTTAACTATAAAGAACAATATAATTAACAGGCATTTTCAGTATAGGCTACTAGAATTATGAAAAGAAAAGCCAATTGTCCTTAGTGGTAGGGTAGTTAACCCTATACATTTTGTTTAATGTATAGCATTAAGCAAATTTTCTTTTTCTCAGGGGATGATGGAACCAGCAAGGAAGCTACAAGCACAGGGAAGTTAAACCAGGAGAATGAACACATCTATAACCTCTGGTGTTCAGGCCGAGTATGCTGTGAGGGCATGCTTATACAGTTGAAGGTTAGTAGAAGAACTTTGGAAATGTAGAAATTCTTGGTCTTCCCTTCATTCTTCTCCTATAGCTATTAATTTTGTAAGGTATAGTGCTTGCTACTCATGTAACCTATGTGATCAAGGTATCATATCTATGGACTGTATAATAATAATTTTATAAAGAGTGTTTGATGAAATTTTGGATTATCACATAAGTGCCAGCTGTTCCCAACTTGATGTATTTAATACTTGATATTTTCAGTTTCTCAAGAGACAAGATCTCCTGAATGTCCTGGCTCGAATGATGAGGCCAACCTGTGATCAAGTAGTATGTATGCTTTGCAATTAATTTTTCTGTGTACAATTTGAGTTCTCAGTTTGTACAGATCATTATTTTTCTATCATTTTTGGATAAAAATAGTGAATTTCTCCTGAACTATTTTTCTGTTTCTTAAAAGTTTATCAAATTAAGTCAAATATTAATACTTTTATTCATTTAGCTTATGTTCTATGTACATAAAAACCTTAATATCAAGTAGATTTAGTAGATTTCTTTCCCTAGTTATAGTTTAAAGTATGGCAAACTTCTGTTTATTGTTCACTCGATGTGGGTTATTATATTCAGAACATTGTTCTGGGGCCATGTTTGATCCATATTGCAAAAATACACTTCTAAGTTTCTAGGAGCTTGCAATTTAGTAGGAAAAAATAAAATATACAAATGTCTAGAATTTGTAAGCAGCATGTGCTAAGTGCCTTAAGAAGATAAAAATTAAATATCTTGAAATAGTTGTTAAATCGAAACTCTCATAATTATAAAGTAGCTTTCTATTTCTATGCATGAAAAGTAATGGGATGTTAATGGTTAGAAAGGCCAGTATGGGAGGTAGGAAGAGCTAAGTTCAATTCTTGCATTGTATTTAGGTCATAAGGAAATCAATTAACCTCTCAGTGCTCCCAACAACTCCTTATGAGTTGATCTTTATTAGAGATAGTTGCTGATTTGCATAAGTGGAAGGAGTTTCACACCAAAAATTCCCCACAATGATATAAAGTCACCCATTTGGACATCATCTCCTCCCCATCCCACCATTCCCACTCTAATCTATTACATATTTTTCCTTTTCTTTTTTCATTCAAAATGACCTATTAAAAATGTATTTTGAGACTACTTTATATAAAGAATCAAGTCATTTGAATATCTCAATAGAGATTCTAAAACTGGATATTTATCTTTATTTTTCCTTCAAAAGTGCAATATTAGTGTTATATTAAACAACCACTTCAGAAATCTTAAACCCATAAATAAATTTTATTACCTGTTTGTGAACCCAGTATAATACCTATTTTCAGCAAATAAAAGTAACAATGAATGATGAAGATATGGATACATATGTTTTTGCTGTTGGTACACGGAGAGCCTTGGTACGATTACAGAAGGAGATGCAGGATCTGGTATGTATATACATACTAATTTAGACAGAAAAAATGAAATACTTTTTATTTTCTCTCATGTTAAATCTTAAATTTCTTTGTTGGGGCAGCTAGGTGGCACAGTGTATAGCCCACCAGCCCCGAAGTTAGGAGGACCTGAGTTCAAATGTGTCCCCAGACATTTAGCACATCCTGGCTGTGTGACCCTGGGCAAGTCACTTAACCCCAATTGCTCCAGCTAAAATAAATAAATAAATGAATGAATATAAGTTCCTTTGTTGTCTATTTCTTTAACTATGTTTAAAATCATTTACAAATAAATTAGTGAATAAAACACCTTAACTATCATGAATACTTGGGTATATTACATGGTTGGTATACTTAATAATAGATAAAGAAAAAATAGTCTCATTCTAGAGCTTTAAAGAGGAGAAAGAAAAGATAAAACTCTGCTATTTTCTTGGGGTAGGTAATAAATAAAGCTTCTAATTAATTAGAAGTATTCAATTAGGCAATTGATTTATTTCACAAATAATAAAATCCTACATTTCTCTTCCTATTTACAACAGTGTGAATTTTGCAGTGACAAGCCCAAATCTGGAACAAAGTATGGGCTTCCAGACTCCTTGGCCATCTTGTCAGAAATGGGAGAAGTCACAGAGGGAATGATGGATACAAAGGTAAATGCAATAGAAGAAATTTCCCTGAAGGATTTTGCATTTCCAGGGTACATACCATTAACTCTATAAAATTTTAAACTTTTACAACTAATTTGTGTCATTTCCACACACAGATGTTAAAAATGAAAACACAAGAAGGCATTACATCTGGGGAGTTAATTAAATAACATTTTGTTTTGTTAAGATATTTTCTTCTCCAATCATAACTAATAACCTTTTGAATTTTTGTTGTTGTTGTTATTATTGTTTTTCCCCAGGTCATTTTAAAGCATTCTGTGCGTTTTTCAGGGAGAAAGAATACATTACTACCATTATTATTCCTATCAGGAATCATTTTGGTGAATAGTCTGTGTCTCTTAAATTTCTGTTAGGGGAGGAAGAAAGGGGTATAGAAATAAACACCCAGAGATTGATTGTATAGGAATAAGAACAAGTCTTATTATCTCAGGTTCTATTTATTAAAACCACTAGGAAATCAATTCACATCAATTTAGCAAAGATTTGTTAAATATTTACGTATTAGACCCTTTGTTAGACACTGGGACACAAGTTTGAAATAAAACATTATCATTGTTTTTCCAGTAGCTTAAGATTTTCAAATATGTATTGAAATAACATGGAGCAAGGCAGAATGTGTTACATTCAGAGGAAGGCCCCAGACAAAATGTTTTGAGGTATTTGAGTGAGAAATGACTTTTACCTAGGAAAATTAGGGAGCTCTTAATAGAAGAGGTAATCCTTGAAGTCTGTTTCATAAAGGAAGGAATTTCAACAAGGCAAAGATTGGGCATTTGATATAGGAGTATCCATTCGGGGCACTGAAGTAAACAAAGGCAAAGAGGCAGAAGGAGAATTAGGAATGATTGGTACACAATACCATTTAGTTCTGAACATTGAGTATGGAAAGGAGAGTCATTTAAGTGAAATCTACAAAGCTGGGTTAAATTCATTATGGACTGTCTTTGAATGCCAAAATAATGTTTACTTTATTCAATAGGCAGTCAGGAACTATTGAAAGCTGTCCAGAAGATGACAGATAAACTTAGAGCAGTGAATTAGGAAACTTGCTTGTGTCACGATGTGGGATGGAGGGTGGACTAAAGAGATTACTAAGGAGGTCACTAGTCATTAGGTTAGAGGTCATGGGGACAAAGGTACAGGAGAAGAGGGACAAGGTGTGAGAGAAACATTCCTGAGGTAGGTTCATATGGTCTCAGAGATGAATGAAGATGAGAGACACACAGGTGCCAAAGTGACAAAGATTTCCATAGTAGAAAGACATACATGTATTATCAATACATAGTGAATAGTGAAGTGAGGTATAAAGGTGCAGGTTTGAGGGGAAAGATGATTTATCCAATTGTGTGTGTTTCAAGGTATAAGTAAAGGTTGATCTTTTAAAGAGGTTTCATTAAAATTATTTGTTGTTTCTGAGTCTTTATAGTTTTACTTTATGTCATATACTCCTTAAATAACTATCAATCTATTCTGTTTTCTCATTCCAGTTCAGAAGAAATTTAGGACTTATTTAGCTTCTATGTTATGACTACAAAGGAGACTTTTAATCAGGGATCTTGTTTATAAAATTTAACTTCTGAAACCTCTGGCTTAGGGATTTCATAAATATAGCATTTTAAATAATAGAATTGTGTGTTTAAGAAAAATTGAAGTACAAATGCCTAAAGTTTCAAACAAACAAGCATACTTTTTTTTTTCCCCCCCCAGATGATACACTTTCTCACACACTATGCTGACAAGATTGAATCAGTCCATTTTTCAGACCAGTTCTCCGGTCCAAAAGTCATGCAAGAGTATGTATAAGAGATGAAATTCCCAAACAAATCTGCTTGACTAACTTGATGTTTTTTGAAAATCAACAAGGTGCCACTGGCAAATTTCCCTTGCAAAATGGGTAAGGGAAACTGGTGGCAGGCTACTGAACTTAAGTTCATTTTGAAAGGTGTTTCAACACCTATGTGAAGCAAACAAATGAATTTGACCTGGTTTTTTCTGTGTCTTATTGTCATTCATTTATTCATGTGATATGGTGAATGAAATTCTGGCAGAATGGATGTAAAGGAAATGAGCTATTAATCTGTTTTTCCTTTTGTGCTTCTGATTTCTCATCTTGATATCCATTTCTGTACTTTCAATAAATAAGCATTTATTAAGCACTTACTATTTGCCAAATACTGTGCTAAGCGCTACACTATTTGATTTATCAATTACAAACCTACATGCCCTATATGGCTTCTTTCATAGTAGGTAATTTTATGCTTTCTTATGTAAAATATTTTCTAAAAGCAACAACAATAGTCTGTAGGACTTTGACCAGAAATTGTTCCAATATAAACAAAAACAGTTGCCACAAGGGCTTGAATTTGTCTTTTAAATTTACAGTTCTGCTTAAATTAAAATGTTTACATGAAAATATCTAATGGAGTAGCATTATCATATTAACTTCTGACTTAAATTTTCTTAAAGAAGGCTTTTCTCTTGAGTACTGTGTATTTGCTGTGATCAGAAAATGCTAAATTTCAGTTTATTGTCACGTTTATTATCAATCTGCTGTTTTCTCTTTGCATTTGAGGAGAACTTATGAATGAGTTAGCCTCTGTATTGTTGCTACAAAAGAGACAGTCTTTTTTATATAACCTTTAATGAGAAATCTCCCTTCAGATTAACAGCAGCATTAGGACCATAAAGTTATTTAATTTCTAGGTTAAAATTCCTATCAAACATTTATTTGGGTCTCTTTAAGTCTATTTTTTGATGCCTGGTGACAAATGCAAAAGTAAAAAATCCTAATTTTAGGTTGAATAAAGAAAGTTGGTTCTAGAATTATTTAAAGTCTATAGTCCTACAACTTGTTGTGTGTTGCTTTGCTCTTAAGCTTGGACCTGATCTACGACTAAGCTGCTTCTGCCTAGAAGTTTACCATAGATAATAGGAAGTGAAAAAGACTAAAACCTTCCCAAAAAATTATGACATTTATTAAGAGTTTGCTGGTCACACATATAAAAAAGATTTCCTGATAGTGTTGGGCAACGGGGGGGGGGGGGGGGGGGGGGGAGCTTCCACTTGTAACTTCATGTGTAGAAATTGTGTAAGCAACAATCAAATAATGAACTTCCCTGATTGTTTAATTAGTTTAGACTTTTGAAATGGATTTTGTAAGTAAAGCATTGTGGTGACCGACATCATATTCCATGTGTTTTCAAGTGTGTGTTCATCTGTTTGTGATGACCAGCATAGAGCATGAGCATGTTTTCCATGAATAAAGAATATGTCTCTTATTTTCTGTCTAAACAACTTTTTCTTTTTTCCTGGAACAGGGAAGGCCAGCCTTTAAAGCTGCCGGACACCAAGAGGACACTATTGTTTACATTTAATGGTAAGAGTTGTGTCATCAATTCATGTCTTTAAGCTGCTGGTCTATGAAATAGACCTCTTAAAAGGAGGATTATTGTGCTTTCTTTTAGATAAGAGAGTTACAGCAGCATTAATTAAACCAGTATTGTCCTTAATTTTTAAAAAGAATCTTAGTTCCTTCCTATATCTTAGTTTCTATTGTTTGTCCCATTTTATAGGTAACTGCCTTTTAAAGGAGAAAATACATCTAAACTAAAATAAATGTGGAAAGCATTTCTTTTAATGATATTTAAAAAAAAAAAAAAAAAAAAAAGGAAACTTAGAATGGGTTTATTTTCCAGTGCCTGGCTTAGGTAACACTTCCCCAAAGGATATGGAGGCTTTGCTGCCCCTGATGAACATGGTGATTTATTCTATCGATAAAGCCAAAAAGTTTCGACTTAATCGAGAAGTAAGTGCCACATCCTTACAACTTTGCCTTCCAATTGAATGCATGTTTCTTTTGCTAGCATTAATGTCCAATTCAGTGGAGAGATAAAGGGGTGGAGGGCCAGGGATTGAGAATGGAAATAGCAAGGGAGCCCTTTTTTTAAATAAATGAAATGGGATTTTTGCTTTTGAGCAATGAGCTATTGATTGAAATGCTTCTTTGTCTTGTGGAAAGGGCAGACAAAAAGCTGATAAGAACCGGGCTCGAGTGGAAGAGAATTTCCTGAAGCTGACGCACGTGCAGAGGCAGGAAGCTGCACAGTCTCGCCGGGAGGAGAAAAAGAGGGCGGAAAAGGAACGGATCATGAATGAAGAAGATCCTGAAAAACAGCGAAGACTAGAGGTGACAACTCACTGGGGCCATATCTTAGAAGAAATGGGAACGCTCTGTGTTTCCCTTCCCCTCTCAATCCTACCTTTTATTCTGTACACTTGAGATGTAGAGAAAATGTTTCCTAGGGATATTTGCTCCATTCCAATTTCCCTTGGGAGTGAGAAAAAAAAGTTAGATCTGAGATCATGTCTGAAAAAAAGACTTAGACAGGAATAGCCACTAAAAATATAAGAAAAAAAAAAGAATTTTTAATGAATTTTAAAATCATCAACAAAATTAAATATTCCACTCTACATAGAACAAAAAATATACATAGAACAGAAAAGGATGATATATGAAATTAGAGAATGTCTGTTAAAATTTGTTTTTTTTTTTTAATGTATATTAATTAAATATTAACAAACTGCCCTATTTGTATCCCTTTCCTTCTGAACTTTTTCATTTTCTTTTTTTCTTTTCTTTTTTTTTTTTAAATTTTTCTTTGTTTTTTATCTCTCTTTAAGTTCCTCTTTATATGTCCTATTCCCATAGAAGGCCTTCCCTTGTAATAGATCATTCAGGGAGCCCTATTGTGTAGGCACTTTGGAATACAAAGACAAAAGTGCAACTAATGCTTATTCAAGAGTTGTACATTTTAATGGAAGAGATAGCATGTACATGTATAAGTATATGCAGAAAGTATATACAGTATTCTATTCATATAAAATAGTTACTAACAGAGACATCATAAAGGCCTCATTTAGAAAGTGGTGTTTGAATGGGATCTTGAAGGAAATTAAAGATTCCAAGAGGTAGAGGTAAAGAAGACCTGTATTTCAGGCCAGTACAAGGTCATAAAAACGAGAGAGAGGATATCATGTGTACTGGAATATTAAGCAAGCAGTATGTTTGTCAGCAGGCTGTGCACATGCTGTGGGAGCACTGTAAGAAAAAGCAGAAAAAGACCAGGCTGTGAAGAGCTTTACATGCCAGACAAATTTATATTTGAACCTGAGACTAATAAGATGTTAGGAATAAATGACTTAGGGGTAAGGCATGACATGGTCAAACCTATGAAGTAGGAACCTTATATGTCAAGTAATTAGAAGGTGGATTGGAGTTAGGAGAGGTTCAAGACAAGGAGATTAAATGGGATTTTAAAAATTATTTCAAGCAAGAAATGTTTGAGCTTTGGCAGTAGCTGTGTAGATGGAGAGAAGGGAATATGTGCAAGAATTATTGTAGATAGAATCAAAGATCTGGTAATTGATTATAAATGGATGCTTCAGCATGAAGAGCTGAGGATGATGGAACTTTCAAACAAACTTGGATGACTGAAAGTGTAGTGCTACCCCAGATACTAATAGGGATGTTTGGAAAGTAGGGGGAACATAAAGAGAAAAGTAATGAGTTTTGTTTTAGACATATATTAGTATTGCCAAACAAATCAATACATTAGCCATACCTGAAAAGGTGTCTCATCATACTTTTTTTATTTATCAGCTCCGGCAAGAGGTCGGAACATGACTTATAAGTCTACTCAAAGCTCATGATTGGTCATTGCCATGATCAGTATTTTGAATAGTTTCAGAGTTGCTTCCCTATTATTGTGGTCATCTAGCAAATTATTTTCCTGGTTCTGCTCATTTTACTCTATATCAGCTTATACAGTTCTTCCCAAGTTTCTCTGAATTCTACAAAGTCATCATTTCTTATGATATATTCAATTGCCATTACTTTTACATGCCACAATTCTGTCTGTTTCCAAGGTTTGTTTTTTTATGAAATAACTAAATGGGTTTCTCCTCTTGATCAGTGTGTTGATTATTATGCTTTTTTGTCCTGGAAACAGAAAATGGATTCTTCAGAGGATTCTCTTCTCAATCATCCCCTCTCCCTCTCTACTGATTCCTTATTTATTACAACATACTTAAGGCTCCACTGTCCTTAAGAAACCAAACAAATACTTGTACTTAATACTGTTATGCTCTCAAGCTGTTATCCTTATTGTTCATCCTTTTCTCAGCAAAATTCCTAGGAAAAAAACTGTCTGTGCTCCTTCCCTTCTAGCCCTTTACCATCTGGCTTCTGACGATATATACCATTCATCTGAAATTTTTCTTTCCAGAATTACCAATGATTTCGTAAAATTGTCAGATATAGGAATCTTTTATTAGTCTTTCTTTTTCTTGATTTCTCTTTAGTATGTGATAGTATTGACCATCTTCTTCTCCTAGATATTTCCACTTTTTTAGGGTTCCATGACACTCCTCCTATCTGATTCAGAGTCTTTGCTGAATCTTTAGCTATATCACACTCTTTCATTATGTGTATACTCAAAAACTCTGTCCTGTACCCTCTTCTCTCAATTTACTCTCTCACTTGGTGATCTTACCAGCTCCCATGATTATAATTAGCATCTCTTTGTGGATGATTTGTAGCTCTATTCTCTCTCTCTCTCTCTCCCTCTCCCTCTCCCTCTCTCTCTCTCTCTCTCTCTCTCTCTCTCTCTCTCTCTCTCTCTCTCTCTCTCTCTCTCTCTCTCTCCCTCTCTCCCTCTCTCCCTCTCTCCCTCTCTCTCTCTCTCTCTCTCTCTCTCTCTTTCTCTCTTTCTCTCTTCCCCCAGTCCCATATTATAAACTACCTAATGGATATTCCAAATTGTATAATAGACATCTTAAACATTATCTTCCCCTCAGTACCTTCCCATCTTCTGAATTCCCCTTCTCAAGGGCACCGCTATCCTTCTAAGTTCTTACTCTCTGGGTTTGCTTTAGTATTACTATTTTCAGTATTTGCTAAAGAGTGTAATATTGATTCAGTGTCTCAAAAACAGTCCATTTTTTTTCTGTTCTTTGTATAAGGAAATATTTGTTGATATTTGCAAAGTTCTTAATAAAAGTAGGGGTTGATGGAGAATAGACCCTTGATTTCTTTGTTACAGGGAACTCACAGAGGAAAAACTTCCTACTGTAATACATGCCTGTGCAATTTATACTCCTTAGAGAGTTGCCTGGAGCACTGAGAAGTCAAATGATTTATCTGGGTTTACACAGCTCTAGGTCTTCTAGATAGCTATGTTTGAAATTTGATAGCTGCAATAAAAAGTTAAAACTCCTAGTATATTTGGAAAATTTGTACAGTACTGTGGGAATGGTACTTTTTTTGTTCGGGTTTGGGGGTTCTGCCTTTGGCTTAATTTTGGGTTCTTTACTCAATAGGAAGCTGCCTTGAGACGTGAGCAGAAGAAACTAGAGAAGAAACAACTGAAAATGAAGCAAATCAAAGTGAAATCCATGTAAAGTGGAAGGAGCTGGCTGATTCCACTTATAAGCTCTCAATTCACAGGGTACCAAAAAAGTCCATTTCTCACTTTTAACTTCAAACACTCATCACTTGGGAAATCTTCATTGTATCATCAGCATTATTTATTGATTTAGAGTTTTACAAAGTATGTGTATAAGTGTGAAGGGCTCTATTTCAAAAAACTTTTTCCAGGTAATCAAATTGTTTTGACTATTTTTTAAAAAGAAATAATAGTTCAAATCTGTGATTTTTATTTTATTTTTTATTTTTAAATTGTAAAATGAATCATCAGTGCCAGTCACATTTCAGTACTTCTTGTTTTTAAGATATTTGGTGTCTACAAGCAAAATCCTTGTTGCTTGTGGGCAATTGAAATAGCTAGAGAAGCACTCTAAAACCACGATTTCCCAAATGACTATTGAAATTGCACAATAAACATTGCTTGGTGTCACTTTCTGTGTCTCCATTAAGCTTGTTAAGGAGTACAATTTAGAGCACTATTGCTATGATCTTGAATTTTCAGGAACTCAGAATTAATGTACTTTGATTTCTAATCTGTAGGTGGGAGATGCTTATGACAGTATTATGGAATATCATGTTATTTAGGATAATTGTATGATTAAGAAAAATTCTTGGTAGATGAAATATCAGGGATAGGTAGTACAGGAGCAGTTTTCCTCCTTACCTGGTGCCATGTGCTCATCAAAAAGTGAATGCTGTATTTTAAATAATTGTGTGTACTTCTTTTTGTTGATCAAGACATGATAAATGAACAGCTTCACCTTGGGCACTTCAGTGGGGCTCTCAAATTCTGTGAAAAAAGTTAATTCTTAAAATGTTTTCTTTCTTGGTTGCTGCTGCCTGTCAAATGTTTACTGAGAATCTCTTCTAGAAGGTGGCTATGCACCTTAATTTTCTTTCTGATATCCGCCCTTCTCCTACTTGAAATCAGGCAGATCCTTTGGGTGATGAGTATCTAAACTATCCAGAGCTGTGGCTACTTCCCAAGGAAGCAGCTTTAAGGGTGAGGCCTGTCTGCACGAGCACTTTGCTTGGTCAGATCTCTGCATTTTATAAATGCTTCCTTCTAAGAAAGCATTTTTTAGTAACTACTTGTACTGGGTATTTTGTGTTGGGATGGGGAAGGGTCGGGGTTTTTTTTTGGGGGGGGATTTTATTGATGCTTTCTGTGCAGATCTCTTCTGAGGCAATAACAATGAATTGCTTCAGAAACAACATGTGCTGAAGAAGCCTTTGTTAACTGCATGTAAACTTTTCACCTGAATTTTTATCTTTGAGAATGCCAAATCTGTAATTTGGATATGTGAATGTAATTTTTAGCAATTCATAAAATTAAATTATTAAAAGTAACATACTTACATGGAAACTAACTATTTTAATGCTTTAATTTTAGAATTAGCATTGTTCCACAACTTTTAAAGATAATATAGTAAGGAAAGTTAATGTGCTATAATGTCTTTTGATTAAATGAAAGCTTTCTTAAACACTTATACATTTGGGCTATGGCAGCTAATTTTTATAATATGAGTATTCATATGAACTACCTATGAGCGTATTAAAATAATTGACCAAACATTCAGTGCCTTCCTTATTTTACTAGTATTATTCTTTTTCAAGACTATGAAGTTCAGTACTATTTTCTCTCTATGAAAGCTCAGCATTTAAGGCAATTCTTAAAAATTAGAATCCTTTCTTATTCACCCTTGCCTTATCACACCATGTTCCCTGTCATCAGTGCATACATTCAAGAATTACATGGGATGAATAGATTGAGATTGTACTAATGGATAAAACACCATAATTTTGAGGAGGTCCTGGATTCATTGAATCCTAAGATGTGTTTGGTTCTGAAAGCTCTGTATGAACTTTCTGGGCAGGCCCTCGGAATTGTAACACCATTATTGCCATTTTTAACCACAGAGAGGAAGGAATTGCCTGCCATCCCAAAGGAGCAGATGGATTAAACCTCTCAGCACTTTTTTCTGTACTACATTGCTTTGTTGTTAAGAGAGTACTACCTGCATTTAGGTAGAACTGGCCCTATTTTAAGAGATTTTGCTTATATTTCACTTGTACCTTTGTTGCCTTTGCTGCCTTTCCTTCTTTCCAGCAGAGATATGGCAGGAAGGGAGCTTTTCCCCTTTGTCTTTACCCCTGTTTCTAAAAGAATGGTCTGATTCTGTCTGTGAAATTTGGCATAGTCCTATTAGGAAGCCTAATGGATTTATATAGCTGGGAAGAGGCGGCTCCTTAAATTATGTGCTAGCTTTAATAGAGCACTTTGTTCCTTGCTTGAGCAAGTAAAAGGCATAGTCCTGTCCTTCTGAAGCTTAAAGAGTTATGGTACAGGATTAGGAATAGGAAACTTACACCAGGATTAAGTGCAGATCTGAAGGCAGAAAACCTCATCCTCCAGAGGTTGAAACTGGCCTCAGATACTTAATAGCTGTGTCACCATGGACAAGTCACTTAACCCTGTTTGTCTCAGTTTCCTCATCTTTAAAATGAACTGGAGAAAGAAGTGGCAAACCAGTCAAGTATTTGCCAAAAAAACCCTAAATAGGGTCATAAAGAGTTGGATACGACAGAACAACAAATTATAATGAACAAGAGACAGAAAGAACCCATTGGAATTATAATCTTGCTAGCCAAACAGGAACAGACACCCATCTCTCAGGAAGTATCTCAGTGACTAACTCTTGTAACATTGTATGACTTGACTTGTCTAAGATCTTACAAGTCATAAATGGCAAAGCCAATTTTTCAGGCTCTTTGACTACATATTCAGTACACTTTCCACTGCACTGACTGACTCATCATCAAGTGTTTTTATAAGCATTTTGGAATACTTTGCTCACAATTGTTGACTGTATCTGGCATCTCTTGAGGTGGTCAGAATACTTTACAATTTAATTGACAGTTAAATATTCTGCCAAACTTGTAAGGGGCTCTAGTAAAACATCTCATCAATCTCCCTTCCTTCAAATGAATTCAGTCTAAACCACTAAAAACAAATGACTTACATCCATTTTAGAGTTCTCTAGAAATCCTAGAAACATGTCATTAAGAGACTTGTCCCAGTTCCCATGGCAAGTCAAAATCAAAACAAAAGAATAAATATTCATTTAAATGGCCTCTTGCTGATTTTGACTACTTGTCCATACTTAGTTACAACTTCTCTTCATAATTTTTTTTTAAAATTACTGCTAACTTTTTTTCCCAGAAAATGACTCTGTATGATTTGATTTTGGTTTTGTGTGTCAAGCTTAAGGAAATAAGATAAAGTATCCAGAATATAAGCTTTGTCACTTAAATATATTTGTATAAACAGTCTTATATTGATGAGTAAGCAGTCTTCTGTTTCTTGCTTCAGACACAAGACGTTTGTCTGTGCCAAACTCCTCATGCATGCACATATAGCTTCCTTTCTTTATTTTTCAATTTCTGCCTATTCCTGTTCTTTATCCCAACTTAGAAACAATCTCTTTTCACCAAGCTTCATCTGTTCCTCCAAGAAGGTTTAAACTTCTCAGATTTCACATAGCTCTCTATTTCATATTGATAATGCCCTTGTAGTTTAATACACTAGGGATCTGTAATTTCATCTCTGTGGGTACTCTCCACTGACACAGATCCCCTGTGACCCAGCTGATAGTAGATAGTCTTTTAGAGTTGCTGTAACTGAAAATTTTATCTCTCTCTAGCCAAGCCCAGTGATGAGCCTTTCTTAAAATAGCTCCATTGATCTTTAGATAACAGATCCCACTGAGCTTATAGTCATTTAAAGCCTTCCCAAGTTGGTAATAACCTACCAGAGCTTTTGTACATTGGGATAGCCTTCAAACATTCAGGCTCACCTCAATGGTACAATGAGGCGTATAATATATTATGATAATCTGTTTTTCTTACTCTTCCACTTTCTCCTCTACCCCAAAGTATCCTGTAAAATTTTTGAGGGCAGTGAGCATGTCTTATCTAAATTTTGTATCTCTTTCAGTGCCAAACAGTGTTCTAGACAATATATTTTTAAGTTAATTGTGTGATTCTAAGATAAAATCAATCAAAATTTTGATTAGGGAGATAATATAAAGTAGAATGTTAGAATTGGGTATATAAATCATGCTTATTGACCCTTGCTAACTTTGTGACTGTGAACAAGTTAACTTCTTTGGCTCTTAGTTCCCTCATCTGTAAAATGTAAATAGAAAAATGGTATTTTTTCACAGGATCAAGTGAAAAGTATATAAAGTGCCTTGTCAGAAATAAGGAAATTCAAAAGGGAAAAAAAGGGGGGGAGGGGGGGAAATTGTCATATGCCTATTAGCACTGGAGGGAGCATTCAAAATATATAAGAATTTCCCTTTCAAGGAAGTGTATATATAAAAGCATATGTAATAATAGAAGACACTACATTCAAGACTTCATGTTTTCTTTGCTCCCTTGTAAGTTTTCTTTTGTTCTTTGCTATACTTTTTACTTTATTCTTTTTTTTCCCATTTCCCCAAGCAAGCTACAATTAAATGTAGATATGTTTATGTATACATATTATGTATATACATAAATATACACATACATAATGAATATACATATACACATAGACATGCATGTAAAAAACTATTAATTTGGCTGACATAATGTAGATTCCTCTCATGATTGAATCTTTAAGTTTGACTTTGAAATCAATAATTACTAATCCTTTTTTTCCCTAATAAATTGTATTCCTGATCATTGTTATTGTGTTTGTGTATATCTCTTCTTTCCTACCTCTGCTAACTATTCATTTTACTTTAGTTCTATTCCTTAATTTGCCTTGCTGTTACTTAACCTCCCTCCTTTATCTTCTTCCCCCATCCTTCCATCTTTATCCCATCCCATTAATCTGCATACCTTATCTCACTCCTATTAATTTAAACACCCTTCTGTATCCTACCTTATCCTATTCCCTCCCCACTTATTTATGGAGTTTGAAGGGTGCCATACCCTTCTTGGTATGGGAGTGGGTAGGTGTAGATTTTTATATATGTGTGTGTGTGTGTGTGTGTGTGTGTGTGTGTGTGTGTGTGTGTGTGTGTGTGTGTGTGTGTATTGTTCCCTATTTAACAAAATTCCTATTGTGAGTAGGTTTTCAGAACTACCAGCCCTCCCCCATTCAATCTAATTTCCTCTGTGTCAATTCTTCCTCTGCACCTCATTCACATTGTATAATTACTATTTTTACTTTTTCCTAGATGGTTTTGCTTTTTAGAATTAGATAATACTCATTTCTTCTCCAGTCTTTTCTTTTGAACTATCCAGTTACTAGTGTCAATCTTAGACATATGGTTTACATTTTCACATAATGAAACATAAACATATGTTCTTTTTGAATCTCTTGAAATTAGTCTTTGATGTTGACTCTCACATGTTATATTTTCAGGTTTGTCCAAGACAAAATTCTGAAAATCTAAGTGTTGATTGAATACCTTGTTTTCTGTTCAATATCATACCTAATTTTGCTGGAATATTTTTGACCACAGGCCTAGTTTTTTTGATTGTTGAACTATAATATTCCAGGACCCATGTGGTCTTTTATTGTAGCTACTGATTAAGCCTGTACAATTCTAATTGTAGTTCCAACATATTTGAATTGTTAGAGTATTTTTGTTTCTTGTAAAGTTTTCTCTTTGATTTAAGGTTTTCAAATTTTAGCAATGATGTGCCTTGTTAATCTTAAAGTTAATCTTTACTTAATAGTAAAACACTCAACTGTTTTTACTTCTAGACTATTCTTGAATAGCCTAGCCAATCCAAGCTTGTCAAAGAACTGCCTTTTTCTTTTCTTTCTTTCTTTTTTTTTTTTTTTTTAAACATTGGTCCCATAAGATTAGTGACATTTTTATGTGCTTGAAAAGCTACTGGGATGTTAAAGGGGATTGCTGGAAATAGGAAACAGAGATACTTTTCCTGGTTGGAAAATTTATGCTGATGCCCTATGAATCTATGTTTTGTGCTTCACTTTCGAGGATGAAAATAGTGGGGTAGTAGTGTGTTTCATTAAAGGTAAGGATTTATTGAATCACAAGGAAAAGAAAATGTTCTTTCTTGGGAAACTATGATAGGAAACTAAGGATAGGCAATGTAGAAGGTGGAAAGAATATTTAACTAGGAACCTAGAGGCTTGGATTCTTATCACAGTTCTAGCTTCATGTCCTTGGGCAAAGTTTAAATTTCTTCATCTGTTAAATGAGAATGGGCTACATGATTTCTAAGCACCAAAATCTATATGATTTTGAAGTAGTCACTACAGAGTCGTAAACAAAGTATCTGTTTTGGCACTAAGGTGTCATATCATCTGTGGCAATCTTTGAAATCTCAGCAGGACCTGTATCTCTTATTTTGTCCCCACTTTCCCCCAGTTTCTTATATATAAAAATGGTTAGTAGAGAAATTTACCTCTATGCTCAATGATTTGGGGCACATATATGCATGCATATTAATTTAAATACAGGGTGTCTCATTTTTATATTTCAAAATTGACAAAATACTAGTCTCATTTGATATTTACAGTAATTATAAGCTAATAACTGTTCTTGTTTTACAGATGGAGACAGATACTAAGTAGTGAAGCTGCTAGGCAGCTCAGTGGATTAGGAGAGTAAGATCTGATTAAGCAAATCACTTAACTTGTTTGCCTCAGTCTCCTTATCTGTAAAATGGGAATAATAATCCTATCTCCCAAGGATCTTGCCTGGTTCAAATGGGAACAGTTGTTAAGCTATTTATAGATTTTAAATCACTGTATAAATGTTTATTTTTATTCCCCATTGTCATATAGTATTTGTTGGCTTCAAACCCAAATGTTCCTGATTACAAGTCCAGGACTCTACTATTTATGCAATTCTTTAATATCATTCTAGAAGCCAGCCAAATCCATCTTTTATAATGAGCACAGTCTCATAGATTTATAGAATATTAGCAAAAATATTTAATGTGCTTAAAACATCATCTAGCCAAATCCTTTTTTATAGATAAGGAAACTGAGGGCCAGAAAGAGTTTTTGTTGTGTGTGGTTTTTTTTTTTTTTACTTGCTCATGGCCCTACTGTTATTATGTAGCAAGGATGAGACTCAAGTGCCCTTAATCCTACTTTTATTACATTTATCAGAAAACCTATCTTCTACTCTAAGCTTTGCTGCTGTCTTGCTCTATCACTTTAAGCAAGTCACAACTTCTGTGCTGTAATTTCTCCATCTTAAAATTTCAGAATCATATCTTAGAATAGAGAATAGCATCAAAGCTGATAATAAATAATTACTAGGTAGAAATTACAAAGTTTGAAAAGCATGACTCCAAATGCAAGATAATACTATATATAAAAAGGAATGACTTCTTCAGGTGAAAGACATGCTGGGGATTGGAGAAAATAGCTACAAAATACTGGCTTGATAATTTGGTTTCTTGTCCTCATAATTCCATGCTGAATATCATCAGACTCTGTCTCCATTCCCTAAAATAAAAGTTGACTCTCATAAACTTATTCTCAGGATCAGGCTAAGAAATCATATTAATTGATTTTTAAAGAATTTTCCAGTAAAAGGCATTGATTTTTAAAATACTTAATTTTATATAGTGCTTTACAATTTATACAAAATAGTTTCTTTTTAACATCTATGCATAGTTGGTCATGCAAACATTATGTCCCCTTTGCAGCTGAGAAAACACATACTTGGAAAAATGGTTACTTCTTCCTGGTCATATGGTTAGTGGAAAGTTAACCACACACACACACATCCCACTGCCTTTCTATCAAACATATATGAGAGACTGCTATGTGATCTCCAGATTACTCCCTGTAAACAGCAGATTGGAGCTTGATATTGAATTAAGCTTTCTGGGAAGCAGGACAATAAGTTTTTCCCAAATGTGAGAAGTGTTCTTCACAGGCTGCAGTCTTAATAGTTTGTTTTTACAAGATTGTGAAAGATGGACAAAACTGAAAGAGGATACAAAATGGTGTCTTGCCTGAGGGGGGATGGATGCTCATGGTTTGGTGAAAGCCTTAGAGAAAAGCTGACCAGCTATTCCACTGTTGTGCAACTGACTGACTGTAAAGCCGACTTAGGTGAAAAGTTCTAAACACGGGAAATCTCAGCACTCCCTTCAGCTGGAAGGATGCAGTTAGCAAATTTGAGAGAGGAGAGGGCATATTGTTTCTCTTAGGGAGAGCCTCCTACTCTATCCCTTATAAGGAAAGGCCAAGGTGTCTCATTTCCTCCAGGGCCGCTCTCCAGTCGTCCTGCCTCTATCTGGCTACTTGCATCCAGATGGCTCTGGAGGGAAACGTGAGCCCTTGCACGGCCCTACCTCACTTCAGTCCAATTCACTTGCATGGCATGGTTTCAGCTATCTGATATCATGGTAGTCTTCCTTAACTAAGGGCAAACAACCACCCCCAATTCTCCATCCCCAAGTGGCAAAGAAGCCATGTTGTCAACAAAGTCAGGTGACCAGGAAAAAAACAAATCCACTGGCAAATGGTCAGGTTTAAAACCTTGCTGATACAGGGCTTTATGGCTTTGACAGCCGCACGTGCCTCCTCTTTTGATCCTTACAATAGCCCTCTCCCAGAGCAGCTAGATGGGGAAGGATTAGAGCGCCTGGCCTAGAGTGAGGAAGACGTCTTCCTAAATTCAAGTCCGGCCTCGAACCCTTACTAGCCTTGTGACCCTGGACAAGTCACCTCACCCTGTTTGCCTCAGTTTCCTCTCCTGCAAAATGAACCAGAGAAGGAAATGGTGAACCACTCCAGTGTCTTGGCCAAGGAAACAATACGGTGATACTGCAGTGAAAGGCGACTGAACAAATGAAACCGATTTTATCAAGTGATTTGCCCGGCTCGGAAGCAAAGGCGGGAGCATTCAGTTGTGGGTCTTCCGAACATTTAAATGTTGTATTTCTCAGATTTAAGAGTGCTAGGTATAGGAATTAACAGTTTACTCTTGGGAGGGGTATTAGACACGCATGCGCAATATAGGACGACGGCCTCGCCCCGGTTCAGGTGCCCAGAGGGTGGAGAGACTTCCTAAGGTCTCCGAGCAGGTCTGGCGTCTGCGCATCGCTCCGCTTCTTGCCCCGCCCCCGAGTCGCGCTGTCTACTGCGCATGTCAAGTTACGTCCTCCACCCAACCCCCCCCCCCCCAATCCTCCCAGCAACCGGCCAAGCTGCTACGGCTGAAGCGAAGACCCGTGTAGGATTGACTGAGCGCGGACTTCAGGACCAGGTACCAGCCGGACGGGGCTGCCGGGGGGCGAAAGGGGGCCCAGGGGCTCAGCCTTGCGTCTCCTGTGACGCCGCCTGCGCCTGGGCCTCGTCCTCGACCGTGTCTGTCCGACCGCGGCCGGTGCCTCCCTTCTGCCCCCCGGGGCTCCCGTCTCTGAGGGCCGCGGCCTGCGGGGAGGAAGGAGCTAGGCCGGCTCCAGCTTAGCTAGGTCCTGGGGGACGGTACGAGGTCTCCGGGAGACCTGGGATTGGGGCCGCCGCTACGGGGCTCGTGAAGGGGACGCTCCAGACGCCGGGAGGACCCAACAAGGCGATCCCTTCTCTCCGAAAAGTTATACCGTATGTGTCCTTAGACGCGGTGAAGAGGCGGCCTCGGCATCGGGAAGACCCGGGTTCAAATGCTGCCTCTGACCCAGATTGGCTGTGTGACGGTGGACGAGTCACCTAACCTCTCTGTGCATCCGCCTCTCTAATGTGTGGGTAAAGGAAATCCCTCCCTCCTCTGGAGTTCCCACCCCATGACATCGCAGGACTGTCCCCTTCTCTCCCCCAAATAGTGCTCCCTCGGATGTAATAAAAGTGTGTACCGCGTACAAAAAACAAAGCAGTTTCCTCCTGCTGCTTCTGGACTGTCAAAAGCCCCGCGTAATCCTATTCCGCTAAGGATTTGGGAAGTTATACCTAGCTTGTTTTGGTGTAAAACTAGGCAGAACTATCCTAGCGGGCCCGTAGGAACACATCGATAATCACCCATCTTTCTTCTTCAGGGTAGTAAGGTAGTTCCTTAGTGTCCCATTTGGACTTTCAACTGATTCACTACTTCATGATGAGGGCGATGAGGAAACCAAAAAGAGAGATTCACCGGCCTTAGATCCTTGGCCTGCCGCAAACGAAGATTCTGCTGGTTCATCTGTACGCTGCCATGCTGAGCCAATCACAGCTACATGCAGCCCGCAAGCAGAGCAGTCGCAATTTGTTTTAATGCACAGCTTTCCTTAGTAGCGCCATACAGTGAAAGAAT
This sequence comes from Sminthopsis crassicaudata, assembly GCF_048593235.1. Classification (NCBI taxonomy): domain Eukaryota; kingdom Metazoa; phylum Chordata; class Mammalia; order Dasyuromorphia; family Dasyuridae; genus Sminthopsis; species Sminthopsis crassicaudata. The sequence goes on from NC_133620.1 coordinate 338,649,151, forward strand.
TTTCTGCACATGAAGCTAACAGAGAGAAGGACAAAAAAGCCTAAAAATCTGTCCAAAAAGAATTCTCCTTTTTTCTTTTTTTTTTTTTTTTTTTTTTTAAAGCATTCCATACCTTGTCAGTCTTCCCACTTCTCCTTTGCTTTTCTCATTTTACATTTTTGCTCTCTATTACCTGGCTTTCTTCCTACTTCTCTGGCTGCTTCTTCTGTTTCCTTTGCTATATTTTCTTCCTCCCAAAACATATTTGTGGGTGTATAAAAAGCTCAGTTCTCAGCCTTCCATCTTTGTGGATCTAGATTATTTATTTGTCTTAGGAGATCTCATTCTTTAGTGACTTCAACTCTGTTTAGATGAATACCAAATCTGCAACTCTTTTCAACTCATCTTTCACAGTCTGCAGAGTGTTTCTCCTTGGATATATTGCTGTCAGGTCCTCTTCTGCACTGTCTTGTTTCTGCCAGTGGTACCCCCCATTCTCCAAACTACTCATGAGGGAAATCTTATAGTCATCAGAGCTACTCAGTAATGGAATAGTCAAAGTGGCAAGCCCCTTGTCAGTGAAGATGTTCAAACTGGCCAGATGACCATGTGTCAGGGATAGTATATAAAAGATTTCTCTATTGAATGGGAGGTTGGATTGTGTAATACCTAAAATTTGTTCCATTTTCTATATTCCATGATCGTGACTTCTCTCATGAGCTTATATCTAGTTATTCACAATGTCCTGTTCATAGTACTACTCTCATTTTACATTCCTACTACCACTTTAAAATAGTCTTCTGATTCTTCCCTCTAAAATCCATCCTTTCCACAACTGCCAAAAATATAGCCACCAAATTTCACTTTGTTTATATGCATTTCTTAAAAATTCTTGAATAACTCCTCTTTCAAAGAAAATCCCAATTTTTTAGCCTGGTTTTCAGGATCCTCTACTATTTTGCTCTATCCTGACTTTCCAACTTTTGTCATTACTTTTTTGCCTAAAGCAATCTTTCCTTTCCTATCTTCTTAACTAATTTTATACTTCCTAATGTAATTTCCTTCCTGAAGCTTTCTGGACAATGCACATTAGTCTTTTAAGTTCTCTGAACCCTATATGTAATACTATTGTTTAGAAGTCTCACTTGGCAATTTTTGCTACTATATATTGTTTTATGTAATTTCTATGTGCATCCTTTCTCCTCAGATTGTAAGCTTCTTAAGAACTGGGATTGTTCTTGTCTGCTCTTTATAGCTGCAAAAATACATTAATGGACCCTCAGTAATGTTTAGTAATGGTAAGAAGTGAGAGCAGCTTTATCTTGAGTCTTGGCACTAGCACAGATGCTGGCTTTTGATTAGCCAGTAACCACACCCTTTTACAACTTAAGTGACAAAACTTCTGTTTATATAGAATATCATTCCTTTTTTGCTAGAAATGAATAAAAATATGAAACTATACTGGTCCTGAAATATAGAAGAATAGCGTTTTGTAAAGAATGCTTATTTATTTATTTATTTATTTTAGAAACTGCTTGTGTCAGAATTTAATAGAACCACTCAGCAAATTCCCAAAGAATAATAGAATTCTTGATAAAATTTGAAAATTCTTGAAAAAGAATTTTTTATTGATATCTTTAGCTTTTACACCATATTAATGTCCAAATATATGCCTTCTTTTTCCCTTTCCTCAATCTAGTGATTAAAAATTTAAAAGTTTAAAATAAAGGGAGGGGGCAGCTAAGTGGCGCAGTAGATAGAGCACCAGCCTTGAATTCAGGAGGACCAGAGTTCAAATCTGGTCTCAGACATTTAACACTTCCTAGCTGTGTGACCCTGGGCAAGTCACTTAACCCCAACCTCAGAAAAAAAATTAATAAATAAAATAAATAAAAGGAAAAAAAAATTCAACAAAGCTAACCAACACATTAATGCCTGATGGTGTGTATTCTACATTCATATAGCCTCCCATTTCTGCAGCAAAAGAAAAAATGTACAATTTCTCAGCTTTTTGCTGATGCTAACCCCTCATTTTCATTTTACATTATTGTTTCCTTTTTTCTCTTATTCTTTCTCTTTATATTGTTATAGCCGTGCATCTTATTTTTCAGGTTCTACTTCACTTTGCATCAATTCATTTAAATCTTTCCATGCCTCTGAAATCTTCATTTTTGTTGTTCCTTATGGTATATTCTATTGGTATAATATGGTATATTAATTTACCACGGAATCATAAATTTTTAATGCTAGAAGAGAATTTTGAGATCACATATGCATAACTTCTTATCAATAGCTCTAACTTCTTATAAATGTATATGCAATTAATTGTTGGGAGCAGCTGGGTGGTATAGCAGATGGAGCACTAGGCTTAGAATGAAAACTTATCTTCACAAATTCAAGTCTGTCCTCAGATACTTAACTAGTTGTGTGACCCTGGACAACTCATTTAACCCTGTTTGTTTCAGTTCTTCATCTGTAAAATGGGCTAGAGAAGGAAATGACAAACCACTTCAGTATCTTTGCCAAGAAAACCCCCAAAAGGGTCACAAAGCGTTAGATATGACTAAAACAACCCAACCTAGTAATCGCTGGAGCAAGTGAATCTGAAACAGCCTATCTGACTGCTAGCAGTGAACTTCTAGAATATAACCTTAAGACTATGATGATCAGCGATGTTCAACATATCATTTTTTTTTCCAGAACAAGAAGACTATCAATACATCAGAATACTCTAAAAAGATTTAAGAGTTATGGCATGCAGTCAGTGAAAGAATTGAAATCCAAGCTAGAAGACGTGTTCTTCCAGAGAGATCCGCTCTTTAGATCTGACTGTAATAATGTTTACCAACCATCTCTGAAAATTACCTCATATCTTTCTTACCTTTTTGTGGCTAGCCTCCTTGAGAAGACTGTCTACAATAGGTGCTTCTATGTCCTCTCTTCTAACTCTTGTTAACTTTCATTCAACCAAATTTTTTTTCTCCAAAGTTAACAATGACCTCTTATTTGCCAAATCCAATGGCCCTTTCTCAGTCTCTATTTTTGATCTCTGCAGCCTTTGACACTGTTAATCATCTTATTTCCTTCTCTTCTTTCTAGGTTTTCAGGACACTTCTCCTGATTTTTCCACTGTCTGACACCTACTTTTTGGTCCTATTTTTTTTGGCTGGATCTTCATCCAGGTAACGCATTTTAATCATGACTGTTCCTCTGGGCTATATCCTGTTCTTTCTTCTCTTTTTCCTCTATACTATTTCATATGGTGATTTCATAAACTCTCATGGATTCAATTATCATCTTCATGTTAATGATTCTCAAATCTGCTTATTAATTCCTAATTTCTACGCTGATTTACATTTTTGTAAATGCCTATTTGACATTGTCAGCTACGTTATCTTATAGACATCTTAAATTCAGCATCTCTAAAACTGAAGTTACAATCTTTCTCCCTAAGGTTCCCCCCTGTTGACCTTCCCTATTATAGTCAAGAGCACTGCCATCCTTCCAGATCCCTAGACTCACTAACCAGACATCATCCTTGACATAATCAATAAATATGCTGTGTACTAAGTAAGCCCCAAGCTGAGCCCTGAGGATGCAAAGAAAATGCAAAGAAAGGCAACCCTCCAGGAGAGCACAATCCTTTGGAAGATGACAACACATAAAAAGAAGCTGAAAAGGGGGTAGAAAGAGAACATTACTCAGTGCAGGAATGTGATAAAGACCAAGAAAGGGCACCCAGATAGGAAATTGAAATAGCGATCTTGAGTACCCTCCATAAAGGAGATTTCTCATGCCTGAGCTATTGGCTAATGCCTAAGGATGACCTGCTACAAGTAGATCTCCACTGTTAAAATATCCAACATTCAGTTGTCAAAAGTAATTTTCCTAAAGGTCCTGCTATAGGACTCAATAAACTCCTGTGTGTCTTTTTCATGTCCAGGATTAAATATAAAATACTTTTATTTGTTGTTCAGGGTCCTTCATAACCTGGTTTCTCTCACCATCACCTTTCCAGTCGTCTTACACCTTATATTCTTTGATTCAATGACACTAGCCTCCTTGCTTTTCTTCAAACAAGACTGCTGTCTACTGATTCTGATTATTTTCTTTTTTTTTTTTTTCCCCTTGCTGAGGCATTTGGGGGTAAGTGACTTGCCCAGGGTCACACAGCCAGGAAGTATAAAGTGTCTGAGATCAGATTTGAACTCAGGTTCTCCTGATTTCTGGGTTGGTCTATCCACTGCATCACCTAACTGCCCCAATTCTGATTATTTTCACTGGCTGTCAAGCAGGCATGAAATGTTGTTCTTCATCTCTGCCTCCTGACTTTTTTCAAGTCCCAGTTAAAAGATCACCTTCAACAGGAAGCCTTTCCCAATTTTTTTAATTCTTCCCTCTGTTGATTATTTTCTATTTATACTGTTTATACATAGATGTTTACATGTTTTTTCCTCTGTTATTATATCTTGAACTCCTCAACGTTAAGGGCTGTCTTTTATCTTTCTTTTGTGCTAAGCACTGTGCCTAGCATATAGTACTTAGTAAATATTTATTGACCACTGAGACTGAGAACAGCTCCCTCAGTAGCAGTTTCTTATTATTGATAAACCAGTGTGAAATAATTCCTGATCTGGAATCAAAGGTTGTTTTTATTAACCACGTACTTTTGGCTTATTATCCATTTAAATTGATAGCAAAAATATATCTTACCTGTCACTATAGGCTTAGATTCTTCTCTTTACATTATCTAACTAGGTGACAAACTTCCATTAATTTAATTATCTTGAGATACTTTATTTCACTAATAATCTATTACTGGAAAGTAATAAAGGTAGCCAAATGGCAACATCGGTAAGGGCACTAGAGTTAGAGTAAGGAAAACCTAAGTTCACATCCTTCTTCAGACACTTAATAGCTATATGACCCTGGGAAAAGACACATTTTCTCAGCCTTATTTTCATCATCTGTAAATGAAGATAACATTAGCTCCTAACTACCAAGGTTGAAGATCAAATGAGTGCTTTGCAAACTATCAAGAACTTTAGAAATGCTGGCTATTAACTCAGTACAAATTTTTTCCACGACTTAAATAGTTTTCTTGAGTTTTGTGATCAGTATATAATTATATGATGGATTACTTGATTTACAGTAAATCTGAATAGCATGATTTTGCCTATATGCATAGAATGCATTTTAAAAACAAAAAAATAAATTGAAAAGTATGTATCATATGTAAGGAGGGAAAGATTATCCAATCTGGAGATCACCTGTTCCAAACCTCTATATAGATAATGAAACTAACTTCTCAAATTCACACTACTAATTCCCAACAGCTGAGATTAAAATTCAGGTCTCCCAATTCCTGTTTTTTATTTTCATTTATATATTCACATTCAAATTCAAATAAATATAATGTTCAGTTTTACAAAGTTTAATTCAGCAAATCTTTAAGAACATGCTAAATAAAAGATTTTGTGCAAAGACTAAAATATAATGATTCCTGCCTTCAGTTACCTTACATTCTGCTTGGAGTGGGCTAAAGGAAAGATCAGGTAAAATGAGAAGTAAGAAGATTTCTTGTCAACAAATGAACAGATCAGAGAAGACATCTTTAGTTAGCAAGCATTTATCAAGAATTGCTGTGCTGAATCACCATGGTAGGCACTGGAGATAAAAGACAAAAAGTAGGACAAACATGCCCTTAAGGAGCTTGTATTTTACCAAGGGATAAAAATGTTTACATTTACAAATAAAGGATAATAAATATAAAGTGATTCATTGGGGTGAATAAAAACAAACTACCAATTTCCAATTAGGAATCAGCAAACTCCAGTTGAACTGTTCCTTCGAGGGAGGTGGGGGTTTCAGGAGGTAGGAGTCATGAGAGCAAACATTCTAAGCATGGATTTAGAATCATGGGAAAAGTGGTAGTTTGATAGAGCTTTTGAAGTCATCTAAGCAAAGCTGATGATTGATTCCATGAGGGTTGAAGAGATTACCAAGAAAAAGCATATGAAGGGGAAAAAAGAGGGTCCAAGAAAGTGCGTTTGGAAGATTGATAAAAGATCTAGTAGAGATTTAGTCAGACATTAGTATCACCAGGAGAGAATATTATCACAAAGGCCAAAAGAAATTAGCATTTAGGAGGAAGGGGAGTAGGAAACAAAACTTCTAAAAGGTCAAGCTTGAAAAAAAAGCTATTGGATGTAGAAATTGATATTTGATAATCTCTGGAAAATACAGATTTCTATGTCTCATGCAATAGTGCTTTGCTAATATGTATGCAGGCAATTCGATTATATTAAAGTCTTGTGTGGATGAATCTTTTCATAATTCCATCACATTCCTTTTAAAGAGTATGTTTTCTTTTTAGTTAAGCATTTTTGTTATGTTTGAATATGCTTAATATTCTCAATTTGGACATGTTTCTAAAACTCTTGGGGCTCATCATATTATTATGAATTATAAATTGCAATGCACTGCATTCTGAATTATGTTTTACAAAATTAATCATATGTTTAACAGTGTGCCTGTATTTTGAAGCCCAAAACAAGCCTGAGTAAAGGTTTCTTCCAGCCAAAGTAAAACCTCCTGAAGGGAGAGTTGTCCGGGTACTTCCCATCCCTGAGATCCTGGAAGACCTGAAACTGAGCTAGGAAGCTATAGAGATTGAACAGGGGCTAACTCCTCTTTTCTTCTCTCCTCATGCTTGCCTCTTCCTATTATCCTGCCCTATCAATTGACTGGTCATGAATGTGGCCTTTCTAGCCAGAGAAGAAAACCCTTGTGACATACTGGGAAACTAAAGTTTAATCTTGTTTCCTTAATAAAGTTGTAAAGCAATAGAGCAAAGGAATATGCAAGATAATTAAATTAAGAAGAGGATGTGAGAGGTTAGGGATTTATCTGAGATACAAAATGGAGGAACCAATGGGGAAACAAGGAAAATCCTTAGAGACTGGTTTTGAGTTATCCCTGTAGCAAATGTTAAAGAAATTGTAGGGAAGAAAAATCTTATTAGAAACAAGGCTAGCAACTTGAAAACCTGTATCCAAATACCGCAACATCGTTGCTTGTGCCTTGAGCGATTTAATCATCTAGGCTTACTGTGTTTCAAAGGTTCTTAACATTTTTTTGTGTCATGAACCTTTTTGATAATCTGATGGAACCTAAGAGTCCTTTCTCAGAATAATATTTTTATGTACATAAATAATATATTTATGTATAGATATATATACAAATGAATATACACCTTTTCTATTCCTCCTAACTCTGCTTTAATTCTGCACCTTGACTTGCCTTACTATTATCTTTCTCTCACCCACGGATCCCTTCCTTCTTTTTCCCCATTCCTCTGCCCTTATTTCATTTTAGATTTTAGAGGGTGTTATACCCTTCATGATATATATGTAGTGTTACCTGTTTAACCCATTCCCAATGTGAGTAGGTTTTCAGAATTACAAGCCCCTCTTCTTGCTTTAATACTTCTATGTCTATTCTTTCTCTGCACCTCATTTGTATAACATAATCACTATTTTACCTTAACTCTGTCCCAATTTTTCTTTCGAGTTACCCTATTGATGCTGTTCATTTTAAATATATGGTATATATTTCCATGTAAAAAACATAAACAATTTTTCCATGTTAAGTTCTTTGAAATTGATCTTTGATATTAGTTCTTATATGTTAAATTTTCTATTGAGTTCGAATTTGGTTGATGGAAAGTCCTGGAATCAGCAAGTTTGTTGAATATCCATTCTTTCTCATTCAAGATTGTCAATAATTTTGCTGGGTATGATATTTTTAGCCACAAATCTAGCTCTTTGGATTTTTGGTAGATAGGATTATTGTGGCTGCTGCTAAATCCTGTAAATCCTGTACAAATATAATTCCAGCATATTTGAATTGTTTTCTTGTTTCTTACAAAATTTTCTCATTGACTTGGGAGTTTTGAAATTTGGCAGTAATTTTCCTATGTGTTTTCCATAAAGGATCTTGTTGAGATAATGATGGATGAATTTTTTCTATTTTTTTCTCCCCTTATGTTGTCACTCTAGGACAATTTTTTTGAATTATTCTTTGCATTATTGTGTCAAGGTTCTTTTTTTGGTCACAGCTTTCAGGTTATTCTTATATTTTCTCTTCTTGATCTATTTTTTCTTAGAATATGTTTTACATTCTGTTCCTATTTTTTCATTCTTTATTATTTATTTTGTTATTTCTTGTCATAGCTTCACTGGCTTTTCCTTGCCCATTCTAATTTTCAAAGTTCCATCTTTGAGACTATTAATTCTCCTTTTCTAATTAGTTAACTTTTTTCATAATCTTCTTATTTTTCTTGGATGGGTTTTATTTATTTTTAGTTTTTCCTCAATGTGTCTCATTGGATTTTAAAATTCTTTTTTTAGTTCTTATATAAATGCTCTCTGAGCAGGGAACCATTTAACATGATTCTTTAGGATAAAAGAAGCTTTTTTTACTTTAGTGTTTTCTTCTGAAGAGGAACCTAGGTCTTTCCTGTTCCTATAGTAAGTTTGTCATCATCTCTTAAAATACAACAATGTTCTATTACATTCACATACTTCTTTTTGTTTAGGCATTCCCTAAGCAATGGCCATCTATTATCTTTAATTATTGTTAATGGAGCAAGAGATTCTTAGTGAAATCTTATGCTTTTTCTTCATATGAAAAATCTTTTCCATGAAGTTCCTTTTCTTTTACAAGTTAATTCTTACTTTAACTCTCCTCTGAAATAATTTTTAAGTTTTTCATGTCTTCTGAATAGTTTTAATTCCAAATCAGATGCAGTACCATAATGCATATCTGAAAAGTGCTATGTGTATCAGGAGGAATACTTTGGGCAATTCAGTATGTATAGGGTCTTCTCTCCCCGTTCCTTGTAATCTCATCCTTCAATTGTCTTATCATTTCAAATGAGCATATTCTTTATTCTCTTATGTTAGTCAAAATAATATTGTTAGTATTGGGCCCATTTTAAAGTACTTCTTTTTGTATATCTCTAGGTTGATGGTAACATTAAATAGCAATTTTCATCCATTTATATACACAGCAATTGCAAATTGCATCCTGCTCCTCCCCAGAAAGAGCAGGGCAAGAATGAAAAGATTTATTGCTATATTCTTCTCAGCATCTTTTTATTTCAAAATTTTAAAAATAAGTGCTTAATAATTTACAAGAGCAGTTTTCTTAGAAAATAAAAGTTAAGCTCTTCCTGTTATGCCATCTATTTGTACATAGATAAAACACTTCTTTGCAAAAAAAAAAAAAAAAAAAAAAAAAAAAAATCCCTTTACCTTATTTTGTAGAATCTAAGTGGATTATTTCTTTTTATAGATAACTTATATGGTGTTATATATGTCCCAGGTCATTCTGCCTTTCTAACTTCTTCTCCCCCACATTTTTGTTTTGTTTTGTTTTCCTTTTTTGTTTGGGGAGTTTATTTTCATACAAAGACTATCTTGGCCTTTTTTGGAATGTCCATTACTTCAAAAAATGCAAACAGTTGCTGTAAGTTTTTTTCAGTGAAAAATATCTCCCCTAGCTAAAAAAGGGAAGGGTATTATGTTAGAGTTAATTTCTATATTCTTCCAACAGAATGATAATAATAAAAGTTGTAATTTTTTTAAAGAAAATTTAATTTGGCCATTTTAAAAATAGGTTCATACATGGGCAGTGTAGCTTATTCAAAGACAATTCCACAGAAGAAAAATTAACATGTTATTTGCATAGACTGCATCTCTCATTTACTGTCCTTACATCAAGAAACAGTGCTCTAGAAATTGTTTTGTTTCTGTTTCTGTTTCTGTATGCCAGCACATAATTTTAATATATGTTAATTGGTTGGTTGATTCAACTGGGGATATTTTTAGTATCTGAATAATGTTAGAGATTCTCATGCACTTGAGCAAATTATATAATTGCAAATTTCTCTTTCCATACATCTTTTCCAATATCTCACATAGAATTCATTCTCTTGACCACAATACATCTTGTCTTACTGTCACAAACAGTTCCTCTGCATGGATGTTTTGCAAGCTATAATTTTATATTCCAGCAATTTTTATCTTTCCCATGGCCTAGTACATTGATCCAAAGAACAAATGTTTGACAAATGATTGTTAACAGGTATTTTTTTTTTAATAAACTAATGAAACCTATTTTCTTTTTTGTTTTTAGGTTTATTTGTTTTGTAAAAATATTCTTGAAATTGAAGTAGGCCTGCCTACACATTAGGATTCCATGTCTTTTCTTGTAAGTAAACCAGAGCGAATTAGGGTGAGTGTTTCTAGCCTTCTGGCTTTACTCCACATTCTTTCTTTTTCTGAAAAGTCATATTTTTGTTTTTAGGAAAAACAGTATACACAAAGTTGTAGCTAGTTATGTATATAATATTTAGGATTGTGTTTTTATAATTTATAAGTGAAGAATGGCAGGCCCAATAGATCCATTGTTTACTTCATGAGAAAATAGGCAAAGCAAGTCAGCAAATCTGTCTCATTGATGTCAACTATAGTCAGTGAAATGAATTTTTATTCTTTTACCTTGTGTATTTTCTTTTTTTTTTTTTTTAAATTCATTTTTTCCAAATTATCCCCTCCCTCTCTCCACTCCCTCCCCCCGATGTACCTTGTGTATTTTCTAACATAATCCTCATCTCTTTCATGTTTTTTTTCCCTATTAAAATTCAGTGTTTTTAGAAATCAGAACAGAACTACATTACCAGAAATTTTTTTCTGCATCATTGTATTAAATCTAAGAATACATATGTCAAAGCACAAGTTAAAAATTTCTTCAAGTTTTGAAATTCACTAGGTTTTAACCTAGTACAGATGTTTTACTATGACTTCTTGAGAAAACATTGCAATTTTGCAAAATTATCCATTTTGCAAACTGAAAATTACCCAATTACTAAGTGATAAAGTTTCAACTTTACAGAACCTTTATTTTTATAATTCTGTAATTATACAGTCATTATAAAAAATTATAAATAAACCTGGATGTCTAAAAATTTAAAGAGAAATATTTCAAGGTTTATAACATTACATTATATTAATTAATATTAATATATTAATACACATATTTAATAGTATTTTATTTTCCCAGAACTAGAGATCATTATTGATCACAAAATAGAAAGTTTTGATTACATCAAATTAAAAAGCTTTTGTACAAACAAAACTAATGCAAACAAGATTAGAAGGGAAGTAATAAATTGGGAAAACATTTTTACAGTTAAAGGTTCTGATAAAGGCCTCATCTCCAAAATATTCAGAGAATTGACTTTAATTTATAAGAAATCAAGCCATTCTCCAATTGATAAATGGTCAAAGGATATAAACAGACAATTTTCAGGTGATGAAATTGAAACTATTTCCACTCATATGAAAGAGTGTTCCAAATCATTATTGATCAGAGAAATGCAAATTAAGACAACTCTGAGATACCACTACACACCTGTCAGATTGGCTAAGATAACAGGAATAAATAATGATGAATGTTGCAGGGGATGTGGGAAAACTGGGACACTGATGCATTGTTGGTGGAGTTGTGAAAGAATGGGACATTCAATTTAAAGCTTTTTTTTTTTTTTTTTTTTTAGTCGAGGCCTTTGGAGTTGAGTTACCCAGAGGTCACACAGCTGAGTAATAGGTGTCTGAAGCCGTATTTTAACTCAGATCCTCCTGATTTCACAGGCCTGATTTCTGCTGTGCTGTGTCTAGCTGCCCAAAATTTAAAACTTTTGACAAACTGTTGGAAATAGGCAATAGATGCTCAAGAGAGAGAGACCTGGGCTAGATATATAGGTATTAGAATCATTTGCATAAGTGCTACTACTGGGCTTATATCCCAAGGAAATACTAAAGAAGGGAAAGGGACCTGTATGAGCTAAAATGTTTGTGGCAGCCCTTTTATAGTGGCTAGAAACTGGAAAATAAATGGATGCCCATCAATTGGAGAATGGTTGGGTAAATTATGGTATATGAATGTTATGGAATATTATTTTTCTGTAAGAAATGACCAACAAGATGAATACAGAGAGGCTTGGAGAGACTTACATCAACTGATGCTGAGTGAAATGAGCAGAACTAGGAGATCATTATACACTTATACTATATGAGGATATATTCTGATGGAAGTGGATATCTTCAACATAGAGAAGAGCTAATCCAATTCTAATTGATCAATGATGGACAGAATCAGCTACACCCAGTTTGGTTTTTTTTGTTTTTCTCCCCAGGTTATTTTTACCTTCTGAATCCAATTCTTCCTTTGCAACAACAACAACAACAAAATTTGGTTCTGCACATATTGTACCTAGGATATACTATAATATGTTTAATATGTATGGGAATGCCTGCCATCTAGGGGAGGGGGTGGAGGGAAGGAGGGGAAAAATTCGGAACAGAAGGAGTACAAGGGATAATATTGTAAAAAATTACCTATACATATGTACTGTCAAAAAATGTTATAATTATAAAATTAATAAAAAGAAAAAGAAAGAACTTTTTTTAAAAAGTATTTTATTTTCCCAAATGTAAAGATAGTTTCAACATTCATTTTTATAATATTTTGTGTTCCAGATTTTTTCTCCTCCCCAAGACAGCAAGCAATCTGATATAGGTCATTTTACAAAATGAATATTTTTATGGGTGAAATTACTGCACCTTTGAAAAAACATTTTTATTTAAAGTTTTGAGCTTCAAATACCAACTCTCTTTCTTTCCCCTCCTAGGTCCCTAAGCAGTTAAATATATAGGTTATACATGTGCAATCAGGTAAAACATTTCAATATTAGTCATTTTGTATGAAGACTCAAACAAAAAAAAGAAAGAAAATTTTAAAATTACATGTTTCACTCTATTCAGAGTACATCAGTTGTTTTTTTTTTCTAGAGGTAGATAATATATTTGAATCATTATATTGTTCAGAATAGCTAAGTCATTTACAGTTGTTCATTGAACAGTATTGCTGTTAGTAATGTACAATGTTCTCCTGATTTTACTATGCATCAATTCATGTAAGTCTTTCTAGTTTTTTCTGAAATCACCCTATTTATCATTTCTTCTAGCATAATCATATTCCTTTACAATCATATATCCTAGCTTGTTTAGTCATGCTCCAATTGATAGGTATCGCTTCCATTTCCAATTCTAAGCCACCACAAAATGAGCCATTTTTTATATTTTTGTAAAAAGTAGGTGCTTTTCAATAGGTGGAAATATGTTTAGAAAATTATACATGTTTAACCTGTATTGTATTACTTGCTGTTTAGGTGGGGAGAAAAATTTGGAACACAGTTCAAGAGTGAATGTTTGAAAACTATCTTTGTATGTATTTTGAAAAATAAAAGGCTATTATTAAAAAGAAAAGAAAATGGATACTTCTCCCTTTTTTGGATGTCTTTGGCATAGAGACCTAGCAGTGGTATTGCCGGATCAAAAGTTTTGCACCATTTGGTTGACCTTTCAACATAATTCCAAATTATTCTCCAGAATAGTTGGATTAGTTCACAACTTCATCTACAGTGTATCAGTGTCCCAGATTTAATAGGTTTGAGGTACTACCTCAAAGTTGTTTTAATTTGCAGTTCTTGAATCAATTTAGAGCATTTTTTCATAAGTTTAGATAACTTTAATCTCTGTCTGAAAATTGCCTGTTATATCTTTTTTTTTGTATAATACTATAAATTAACTTTATTATTATTATTATTACATTAGTGCTTTGTCAATAAATCAACAATCATTTATTGCTTTCTATGTGCAAGGCATTGTACTAGTTTTTTTTTTTGTTTTTTTTTTATTCATTTTTCCAAATTATCTTCTCCCTCCCTCCACTCCCTCACCCCGATGGCAGGTAATCCCATACATTTTACATGTGTTACAATATAACCTAGATACAATATATGTGTGTAAATACCGTTTTCTTGTTGCACATTAATTATTAGCTTCCGAAGGTATAAGTAACCTGGGTAGATAGACAGTAGTGCTAACAATTTACATTCGCTTCCCAGTGTTCCTTCTCTGGGTATAGTTATTTATGTCCATCATTGATCAACTGGAAGTGAGTTGGATCTTCTTTATGTTGAAGATTTCCACTTCCATCAGAATACATCTTCATACAGTATTGTTGTTGAAGTGTATAGTGATCTTCTCTGAAATGAGCAGAACCATGCTCATTTCACTCAGCAACAGTTGATTTAAGTCTCTCCAAGCCTCTCTGTATTCCTCCTGCTGGTCATTTCTTACAGAGCAATAATATTCCATAACCTTCATATACGCCTGTTATATCTTTTGACCATTTATCAATTGGGGAATGATTTGTATTTTTATATATTTGACTCAGTTCTCTTATCTATTTGAGAAATGAGCCCTTTATCAGACATGGTTGTTGCAAAAAAAATTTCCCCCAGTTTTTTGCTTTTCTTATCATTTTGGTTGCATTGGTTTTATTTGTGCAAAAAACTTTAATTTATATAATTAGAATGATCTGTTTTACATTTTAAATATGCTATAACATTTTCTGGTTCTTAATTCTTCCCTTTTCCATAAATCTGATGGTAGATTATTTCTTGCTTATATCACTTTTTATGTATTAATATACCCATTTTGACCTTATCTTAGTATATGGTGTGAAATGTTAGTCTATAACTAGTTTCTGCCATATTGTTTTTCAGTTTTCCCAGCAGTTTTGTTAAATAATGAGTTTTTATTGCAAAAGTTTAGATTTGTTGTCATTTATTATAGTGTAATTTGTACCTAATCTATTCAATGACCCACAACTCTTTATTTCCTAGACAGTATCAGATTGTTTTTCAGATTACCACTTTATAATACATTTTGAGATCTAGTACTACTAGACTATCCTTCTTGCATTTTCGAGCTTTTGTTCTTTCAGATGAATTTTGTTATTATTTTTAATAAAAATTATTATAACATAAATATGTTACTTTTTATAATTTTATTTAAACAGGTTAAATTTAGGCCAAATTGTCATTTTTATTATATTCACTTGACCTTTCCATAAATATTTTACCAATCATTTAGGTCTGATTTTATTTGTGTGAAAAAGGTTTTGTAATTGTGTTCATATAGTTCTTGGATTTGTCTTAGCAGGTAGTCTCCCAAGAATTTTATAATGCCTACAACTATTTAAATGGAATTTCTCTTTCTATCATTTGCTGCTGGACTTTATTGGTAATATATAGGAATGCTGATGATTATATACATTTATTTTGTATTCTGCAACTCTGCTAAAATTGCTAATAATTTCAAGGAATTTTTTTAGTTTGTTCTCCAGAATTTTCCATGTATCTTCTGGCCCGTGGTATATATTACCATACTCTAGTCATTTATTTCTGAGCCTTACATGTTATTCTTTCTTTTTCTTTCTTTCTTTCTTTTTTTTTTTTTTTCTGAAAATAGATAAATGTGGGTTTCCTCTTTCTTCTCAGTACAGAGCTTGGTAGAAAGTAGGTCCTACAGCCAAATTTTTGATATTAGTTCATGAATGACATTTAATCTTAACTATTCCATTTAAATATGAGTCTTTTCCTATTTCAACTCAGCATAATTCAAGTAAAATTAAACAATTGATGAGCAGGCTAGGTATTTGGTCCCCTTTTTAAGTAGGCTGGTTCACTACATTTTTATCCATCAAGTTTACTCCACATGCTGGAACTCACTATAAAATATCTGCTTACAATATTTTAAAAACTCTAGTAGAGATAAAATGCTGTCCCTTGATTTGTTTCATTTTACAATATTCCTATAGATTTGTAAAGAAAGTTACATCTCATCTATATTCCAAAAACATATTCCATAACATTGAATTGGCACTGAAAGTAGTGAGCATCTGTAATGATAGAATAGAGACAACAAGGGTTAGTTTTGGATCTAGAACAGACTAAAAACCATAATTGATATTATAAACCACTCCTATATGTTTCTAATTAGAATTCTTCATCAAATTGGCCCATTTTAAAGATGAAATGAAAGTAATTTAACACTTTGTTGTTCTTAGTGAACTTAAGAAGCTAAAGTGCCTTTTAAGAACTTTTAAAATGAATCTTAACTGAACTGAGTCATTTTTGGTTTTGTTTTTTTGTTTGTCTTTCTGATGGCTATACTGTTGTGGATTATTGTTTTTAAAAATACCAATTCTTTTGGGTTTTTTTTTTTTTTTCTCCTTAGCGGTGGGTCTCGGAAAAGTTCATTGTTGAGGGCTTAAGAGATTTGGAACTATTTGGAGGTAAGTACTGAATAGCCTTTGGTCATTCTTTCAGGGGAATTCTCATTACTTCTGTCTTGAATAGTTTGCAGAAATTGATGTTTCCATGGGGAGAACCACAATCATTCATTATAGTAATTTATTTGGTTTTCTCAGAAGCTTTTGATTCTCAAGTTGGTGGTATTTATAGACAAGAAAAACCTTAAGGAACATCCATAAATGTCCCAAAATATATTTTAGCCCCACTTAGTTATCTTTTAGAAATTAGAGCATATAATTTTATTTGTGTACCTGAAATATTATTAAAAAAAAAAACAAAAATGAAATGTTTATTCCTTGAAAATAATGTTATTATCAGAAAAGGGTAATGGTCATTTAAAACTCCCAAACTCACTAACCAATTCATTTAACACCTTCTCTTCCCCCATCCCAAAATCTTCCACTCTCACTTTCTCCCTTTTTATCTTTAGGCTCATGATAATAACTACTAAGACTACAAAAAACTATCTCAGCCAAATTGTTAAGTAAACTCCAAATGTAAACCTCTCTTTTAGATATTGATTTTAGGGGAACAAAGTTAGGGATCCATCTGTAGGTTTGGTGAAGATTGACTAGCTTAAGTATTCCCTTTGACAACTATACAGACAGTTCTTGTTTTACATAAATTTATATTACATAAATTCAAACTTTACATAAAGAATTCTTTAAAAATCTACATTATTTAAAAAGAAAAATCTGTGTTAACTTTACTGTATAATACTGTTCTCTTTCTCCATTCCTTCCTCTTAGCTCCCTCCCATACCATTATCACCCTAACCCCTATCCTATCAATTTCCCCCCCCCCCAAAAAAAAAAAAACCTATATATTTATTTATTTTAATTTGAAATCCTCCAAGTGAAAGTAGAAGAATGGAGCACAAGGAGACTACTGCCAGTGCTTCAGGATTGGGGCCTTGGCTTGAAATCTAAGAAAGGAGAACTTTGCCCCAATCTATCCTTTTACCCATTAGGTACTATGTGTCTGCCCCTTGCCTCCCAACTATCTTGTCTATATCTAGCCCCTAAGAGTTCTACTCCCTCCAATGGCAGGCAGCTCCTTTCCCATCTCTCTTTCTCCCATTCTTTTTTTGTTCAGGGAACATATACCTTATGTAAAAATCACTTAACATGTGATGTGATCCAATTACATAAAGCAAATGCTGTCTGTATTTACCAAATTTCTTTTCCAACTTATCTTGGATTAAGGGGAGAAATTGTTTTGCATATTTTTGTTTCCATAGTTGATTCATATCTCAGAAGATTTTGTACTTTTTCTAGCTCCTTAGTGCTTCATTCTTGGTGTCTCTTGGTATCAAGAAGCAGTCCAGTATCTAGAGATGATAAATTTAGAGAATCAGTTTACTAGGTTAATTGGTTAATTAAGAGGTCCTTAAGTAGTTGAAAACCCAAACCTTATAGTTACTAGTATTTTTATTGCTGTAGTTTTATGAATGAATTTTGCTCATAGGAGATAATTTCCAAAAATCAACATATAGAACAAAGGTTCTTCAACTGGGGCCTGTGGACTCCCAACTATTCTATGGATAGATTTTGGGGGCTCCATAAAATTGGATAGAGTAAAACATTACATCTTTATTTTCATAAACCTCTAATACGAATTTAGTATTTTCTTCAATTATGTAAAAAATATTATTCAGAGAAGAGTTTCATAGGCTTTATCAGACTGTCAAAGTGGTCCATCTCTCTCTCTCCTCTCTCTCTCTCTCTCTCTCTCTCTCTCTCTCACACACACACACACACACACACACACACACACATACACACACACACACAAAACATAAACCTTAAGAACCCTTCATTTGGGTATAACAAAATGAAAACTAGATATGATTAATAAGGCATTCCTATGTCCTAGGCCTCATTCTCTGTGCCATTCTGTTCCCATATATACCTTGATATTTCAGTGGAATCAGTAATAAAGGTAAAATAAATTACAACTTTGGCACATGTCCTTGGAGATTCCTGAAGGAAATTGTTTTGAAAGTGTAGCTTCAAACAAATCTATTAAAAATATGCCGACCTCCACAAACATGTATACTCATGGAGATTCAGATCAGCCTATATATAAAGGGCATAAACTCTAGATTAAGTAATTTGTAGGGCATTTGGTTTTTAGTTAGAGCTTAGTGTTTTCACGAATATGTCATTTGAAATTCTTCCAATCTGGAAATTTCTTTAGTAGATTCTGAATCAGATTTTTTTCACAATCTGTTAGCCTTCTGAGAGGTTGATGTTGGTTACTGTAATTCTGAATGTCATCTATCATTCCTGTTCAAAAAAACAAGAATTTATGAACAGGGGTAAGGATCTAAAGAGGTCCCCTCTTCTTAACTACTGCACCCTTTATGAGAGAATAAAACCACATTTTACTATATCATGCAGTCAGATGTTAGAAGCTTTACTTCTAATAAAAGAAAAGCTTGGCAATTGTTGCTGTGATATTAAAGTAATTTATTAAGATACTAAGGCCAAAAAGCATTACTTTGGAATTGAAAAAAATACATTATTAAAATAGAAAAATCTCAGGGAACAGAAACAAAAAATTGATTTTCATAGCACCTTGGGGAATCAGGAAGAATGTTAGAGAAACAAATTTACTCTTTGTTGTTTAGTCTGTTGGATTCATCCTGTAGCTGCTGAATGAAGAAAAAACCCTGCTTTGTTTATATTCATAAACTTGACTTTGGATATATGTCTTAACTGGAATTATAATCATATTAATATTACCATTCTGTTAATAACAAGACTGTTGTGGACAGAGAATCAGCCTTAGAGTCAATAAAAAAATCTCAATTCAGGTTTTGCCTTTGGCATACTAGCTGTGTGACATAGAAAATCACTTAATTTCTCTGTGTCCTATTAAAACTGCAGTAATTGACAAATTGCTGATTTCCATCAGTAGAGGGAGACTCCACATGACTACCACACTAATGAAATCATAAGTCTGAACAAAAAATTATTTTTAAATATTGCTAATAATGGTATTATTAGCTGATAAGAAAGTTGGTTTTTAGAAAATGTTGGTGAACACAAAGCAAAATTATTTTATTACTCTTGCAGAAAAAGGAACAATTTAGTCATGGAGTTCTTAATAGTCTCACATTTTAGGAAATTGGTATTCCAGCCAATGACCAGTAATTAACATATTAAAGCATATTTTACCTTTTTACTAACCCAAGGATTAGTTCCTGGAATTAACAGAGATTGCCTAAACTTGTCTGTGCACATGAATGTGAATTGTTGCTCACTATGTGTTTATTCATCATGAGCTAGTCAGTGGAAGGAACCCATTTTGTGCCAGTGACAAATAACATTGTAGCAAATGAGAAAACACAAAGTATCTAGACAGTACAAATTTTCAAAAGTAATAAATTCACAGATTGGGTTTGGGTTTATCTATAGAATTTCTGTTTTCTCTGTGTCTATATGTATATGTAACATATTGTTGTAATGACATTTAAGTAGTTTCTATTAATAAATGTAATCTTAAATTCAGTAATTATTCTTCTGAATATGTATATCTCTTGCCAAAAACCAAAAAAGCCAACAATGAATTTCTCTACTCCAGAGCAGCCTCCGGGTGACGCTCGGAGAAAAGTAAGTGATTTTTTTTTTTTTTTTTTAAATAGGCTGTAGTGCTATTGCCATTGCATGGAAATGATTTCTGTGGACGTTTGTGTGTTTCGTGTGTTTATTTAAAAAAAAAAAAAAAAAAAAAAAACTTTATCCATCATCTGTCTTTACATGTACTTAGCCTTATTTGTGTGGATTCAGGTTTCACCCTGGAAAGAAAATTTTTGGTGTGTAATTTTGAAAATATAACTTATGACTTGAAATTCATAGATTTTTAGATATATTACCAAAACTTTGCATTTCTTCCTTATGGTGATTAAGATCTCATCCCACTCCTGAAAAGAAAAGGAGAATGTCATTTGGCATTCTAAAATTTGGTTACTATCTGCCCTTTGGTTTCTTAAGGCATTGACATTGTTGCCCTCAGCCTGTTACTATTAAGTTTTAAGGCAATAAAAATTTTTTTCTACAGATTAAAAAAAGTAAGACCTGGCACAAATCACCCACATTAAAAAAGGAACCTAAAGTGGGAAATGTTTTATTATTTGAAAAATATTCAAGGTACTAAAGACCTGTTCTATATTATGCCACAAGACTTGACTCATTTGATACTTTAGTTCTTTCTGAGTAAATAACACTTAATGTGCACAAATTTATACAGAGCTATCTTGATTAAAGGTGATGAAAAATGTTGTGCCTTTTGCCAAACTGCTCAGGTTGGGTGAAGGATATTTGTGGAAAGTTTTTCTTTGAGAAATTGTTACATTTTACTTTGACAAGCATTCGACAGCATACCCTATACTTAAGAGGTTTTTTGTTGTTGTTTTTAGTATAGAAGCAGTTCTTTTCCATACTTGAATATTGCTTAATCCAAAGATCTGAACTGTTCCCTCTTTCATTAATGATATATTTATCCAGAATATAGTGCTAGTCTCTTGAGGTTTTTTTCCTATAATTTTAAAAATTGTTTTTACACCAAACTTTATCCTGTGTGAAACCCTATGGAAGGCTATGTGAGTCTATTTGTTAGTATGTAACATGTTCATTTTTACAATCTGAGGGGCTTTTTTATTTTAAAACCAAGTTCTCCCTTTGTTTTCTTCTACAGCAGGAATTTACTTTTCTTTCTGTTATAGAAGAGTTAAAACATTTTTCTAGTGGGGAAAAAATGAGCAAAAATTTTTTAAGATATTGAGAGTAGGTTGTGGTTATACATTTGCTGGAAAAGTAGCGCTGAAAAAACTATTATGTTTAACAAAAGTGGTTTAACTTTTTCCATTTGAGTTATAGTTTTTAGTTAAATCTGAAACATCTTAGAAAACTCTTTCACTATAATCCAGAGTTTCAGATTATTGTTAAATTTTTCTTCCTTGGCAATGTTTTCCCTTTGCTAAAAGTTTATGTCTTCTTGTTTTAGGTTCTTCTTTTATTTTGTGAAAATATTAGTCATCCTGCACCTAGTATGTTTGAAAGATGCAGGAGATGATTGTGGCATATAATTACAACTTTCCTCTTACCTCATATTTTCATTTTCCAGAATATAAATTACCTCATTAAATTAGGCCTTTAATCTTTTTAAAATTCAATCTAACCGAGTTATTAAATGTAAGACTATACTAGGCATTGGAGGTACAAAGATGGGCGGGGGGGGGGAGGATCCTTCTTATCCACTGGAACTGCTGTCCAAATTAGTAAAGATGTTGGGGCCCAGATGGCAATAGAAACAAATTCCTGTAATACAAGTCAAAATATAATCGCATACCTAGGAAAAGTAGAACCAGAGTAGTGCAAGATTGAAGAATACAGAAAACAATTCTAGATTGTAAGGAAGCTAAGAAGGTTTTGTAAAGGAGATGGTACCCCAAGTTGAATTTTTAAGATAGAGATAGAAAAGAATTTCAAAAGGTATTTGGAAAGCCTTTCTCATTTATGGGAAGTACAAATATTCAAATGCGTAATAGTAGAAGCCAACAGGTTAAGATGAGTAATTCACTATTGCCAGAACATGTGAGCATAGGCGCCTGGAAGGAGAATTTGAAGCTAGACTTTATGGGAGCCTTGAAGGTCCATTTGAAGAATTTACATGTGATCTTCTATATAGTGAGAGAGCAGGAAGGTAGAGGACTTAAATACTCAAAAAGACAATATGCATCATTTTCATGAAGAGAATATTTTCCAGGCAGAATCAATCATCATCTTGCTTAGTTAGAGAAGTGATGTCAAGTTCAGAAGTCAGAAGTGAGAGAAAATATACAAGACCCTATGTGTAGAGCTGTTACTGTATTGTCATTCACTGGAAGTGGATTATCTTATACTTCAGATCATATTCTGAGTTATGCATTAGTCTTTAATAGTGGATACATTGGTCTTAGAATCAGGAAGATCTGAGTCCTAAATCTTACCTCAGACACTTAATAGAGCAGAATATGTTTCTGTACCATAGGTCCAGAGCTTGAAAAAACTTAGGAGCACTTACTGACTTCAGCCAAACCTAGAAGAGCTTGCAGAGCAAGTATTAAGATCTTTGACTGACCAGAGTGTGAATCAGGATTTGGGGTTGAAATAATGGTATATTTGAGAATCAAATTGGCTTATCGGAGGAGTCTTGTTTTTGCTACCCTTTAAAAAGAAATCTCAACTTGTTACAGAGGTGGTATGTAAAAAATAAACAAAATAGAGAATAAGCATTTCTCAGAATGTGGTCTGATCTTGGTAATTCCAAACCTCTTCTTATTCCTTGATTATGCATCTTCCTCCTTCCACCCTTCCTGCCCTTGTGAAACTTTTAATATAACCAGTATATAGCATCTTCAGTATTTTGAATTTACTGTAAAAAATTTTTGTGTAAATTACAGTAGCCACTAAATATTCTCAGCATTTACTCTCACTATTATAGATGCAGAACACAGATAAGTTTTGAGTCAAATCTGGCAAAAGCTATTGGTTTCAACTTCCTGCTTCAAGCAATATTATCTGCACCACTGCTTGAGTGTTGCACAAGGAATGGTCATAGGGCAGGCTTCAGGAAGAATTCGTTTTTGAGTGCCTAGATAATCAGTATCTGGATAATGAAGAGATAATTGAATTAATAATTTGTTCTCTCTTCCCTTATATTCATTGCCAGATTTCTTCTGCTTAAATATTATGAGGGATGAATATGGCTTAGACTTGGTTTCTTTTCCCTTTAGTAATGTTAGTTTTTCAAAAATACCATTCTCAAGATGTCATGGACCCTACAAGGCATTATGACATGATAGTAGACTAGGAATTAGAAGGCTTGTTTTAATCTTGGCTTTGTCATTAATTAGCTGTGTGAATTTAGGAAAGATATTTAACCACCTTAAGTCTCAATATCTTGTTTATAAAATAGGGATAGTAATAATCATTACTACATTTTTTTGTTTTGTTGTACTAAATGAGATGTCAGAATGATTTGAGAGTGTAAGGTTCTATATAAATGGAAAGTAATTTCATCAATATGGATTATTATTTCTGCTAACCTGTAGCACATGCCCTCTACACCTTAGTAAAATAGTTTTATGAGTGGTAGTCAAGAGCCTTTATCTTTTAATTCCTTTTGGTGATGAAGTGGTATTAGTACTATTGTTGGTAAAACTTAATAATAGACCCAATTAAGCCAGGACATCCCTAGAGCATTGGAAGGGGTACTGGAAAAAAATTGGAAAAGATCTGTAGTATATTTCTATAGTATACTATTTTCTCCATTAATGGCAGTGGAGCCACCACATTTGAATTCTGACATCACAATCCCCAATATGTTGCATGAGAGTCTTTCTTACTGCTTATGGCACTAAGGAAAACAAAAACAGGAAGAGTTGCTCTAGAAAATTTGATGGTATATCCAGAAAAGGGCCATTGTGGAGGCAGAAACATTTTCAGGATGTTGAGAGACTGATTCTCAAGATATATGAAAGAGGGAAGGGTACCAAATTTTTTTTTTAACTCACTGTTATACTACCTAAGAAAAATAATTAAGGAAATACCAATAACTACTAACCCATATGCCTATTTTCCCAACTATACAAGACCTTTATGAGAAGAAGCAACATACATATCAAGGGCATCTTTAGTTAAGGTAATACTTTTTATTGATGCCTTTTATCTTTTCAGCATTATTTTTTACATAGTCTTCTCCAGATTGAACTCTGTGCTGTCAAATTTAGCTATGTCATATATATTTTACATTGTCTAAAATATTTGGCCATAGTAGTTACATATATCTCTGCCATGAGAAAGAAAGTATGTTTCATTCTTAGATGGCAGTTTTTCTTGGGCAATATTTAATAGCAGACTACATTTTTATCATCAAACAATTGAAAAATTTGGAAAATACAGGATCCCATTGTGTTTATGTTTGCTTGTTTGTTTTTTTATTATTAGAAAGGATTTAATTTGTTACAACAGAATTTTATCTCAAAGACTCTTTCAACAAAGTATTTTTCATGAATATGTAAAAAATCTTCTATGATTCCTTGAAAGATACAGTAGCAGAGAGAACTTTATTTGACTACCTAGTTATTCATATCAGTTATGGTATAAAACAGAAAGACTTAGGCTTGCCAGTATGCCCAGTATAAATAGAAAATGGAAGAGGGATTTCCTGTAGATGATGAAGTCCTCCAGATGTTCTTGTTTGCATATAACATTGCATATAATATTATATTAAGATCTACATCATTATATAGTTTCTTAAGTGAGGGCTTTAATCTAGCAGAGTTCAGCTTAACTGTCCACATAGAATAAATAAGTGGATGGAGAATGCTTAAGCCTTGATTACAATATAGTTGGATAGCCAATTGAACTAGTTCATCAGCACATATATTTTGCACAGACAAGCAGATAATGAACTGAGCCCAGAAATGAATTGGGAGAGGATGCCTATAGTAGTTAAGAAAATATTCAGTGCTTTTAATGACTTTAAGCTTCTCCCTGAAACTTTTCCTGATGGTATCATATGAGTAAAAATCATGGAATATCAAAAACAAATTTACAAAATTACAAAATTAAAGTTAGGGGACTCACAAAGGATAAAAGATAGGAAGTAGGCATGATTAAGTATTAGTATATTACCATCACAAAATTATACAGAACCGCATTTAAAATATAATCAGAAATGTCTGTCTACAAAGGGAGATGGGTTGGTTATGTAGGAAGAACGGTTGCTAACCAATGGACAGCCTGGGTCTTTATTGGTTCCCAAATATATCATGAGATCCAAAAGAAGTCAACCTTCCCACTCCCAGCACATTGGGTGGACCCACTATGCAGTATATGTGGAAGGATATGGGCAAGAATCAAACAGAATGAGTTGCAGTCTGTTGGCTGGAAAGAATATCCCTACTAAGATCATAGATTCATCAGAGGTGCAGTGGGAAAAGCTCCAAACTTGGGAGTCCCTGAACCAGAATTCAGATTTCCTGTCTACTTCTTACTGTCTTGAGCAAGCTATTTAATCTCCTTGGACCTTAATTTCCTCATATATAAGATGAAATGGTTGGACTAGATGATCTTCCAGATCCCTTCTAGCCCTACCTGTAATGACTTTGGGAGGGGGAGGAAGTAGTAGTAGTGGTGATAGTTACAGGTAGTAATAAATGGTAGTGTTATTGGTGGTGGTTGATAGTGTATGTGAGAAAGAATGTAAAATAAGAATTGAAATTATCCCTGCTCAAGTTGCTTTCCATTTTAATTGGGTGGCTTCCCTGAGAAGGGATGAAGATAACCCTCTTCTCCTCCAGATTTTTTTACTTTTAAGATAAAGCTTTTTAAAACTGTGGTTCACAACCCCATATGGAGTTGCATAACTGAATGTGAAGGTTGCAGAATTATGATTCATTATCAATAAATGTTTGATTTGTACACCTATTTTATATATCTATATTCTCAGATTTGCATAAAAATTTCTCCAATGAAAAGGGGTCGCAAGTGGAAAAAATTTAGGAATTCCTGGTTTAAGCAGTTATACAAACCATATTAACAGATACAGGTTTGGAGAAGTAAATCAAACCCACTATGCTGGATTCCTCCCCAACTGTTTATATTTCTTCCCACTTGTGTACATTTTTCACATTCAGGCATTCTTGGGCAATTTTATTTTAGGATCTTAAAATCCTTGTTATCTTATGTGTGATTCTCACATCCTAACCAGCTGAGTTTTAACCTAATTTTGAGCATGAGCTTCTGCTGTAGGGGATCATGGCAGAACAAATTACTACTTCTCTCTCTCTCTTATTTAAGTTGGTGGGGCAGTTGCTCTCAACTTAGAAATATAGAGAGTATATTAAATATTTACCCTCTGGTTTGAGTGGGACAGTTTTTACCATTTGAGATTGTGAGGGAATAGTGAAGGACTGAAAAACGTGATTACAGTGCAGAAAAAAGGCTTGTCAACTTTCCATATAAATGTGCCTTTCTTGGGAGACCCCTCCTATGGATAGGCTTGTCAGTCAAGAAGGGATAATGAGTTTTTTCAAATGTCAAATCAAATTAAATATTAGATGGAATTGATCTTTAACACTCATCACTGGAGCTTCTATTTTGAATCAGAGTGAAGAGTAATAATCTCTAAGAATCATTTGTTCTGATATCAGTGCCAGTTAATATGTTAAACTGATATTTGTATATTATCAAGTTAGCAATTTTTTTTCCCTTCAATGACCCCAACAGTAGAACATTCTTCCTTCATCCTTATGTCAGGTTTACCACATTGGCTTATGTACTACTTTTCATCATTGCTTTTAAATACCATATCCTCAACTTTTACTTATTCTTTGTTTTGACTTTTTTCTCTCTCTCTTTCTTCTCTAGACCAATGACTCGAGCTCAGAATCGATAGCATCCTCCCCTAAACAGGACACCATGAGCAGTTTTCTGCCAGAGGGCAGGTGTTATGAACTGCTCAGAATCATAGGTAATGGTGCTTAAGAGTTCAGAGGTGTCTCCCTTTTCCTGGGACAAGAAGTGTCATGTTCCAAGCAACTGCTGTATCTATTTTAGTATCTGCAATTGGAATGTGCTCCAGGGACAGTTACCCAGTTATCAAAGTCCACAGTACAAGTTGGCTATTGGTAGCTTATCTAATATTTAATGAGTTTGCATTAAAATTACATACTAATATAGTCAGGTATTCCTGTGGCCTCCCCCTTCAAATTGTTATATGTGTCTCATAAGACCTTTAAAAAAATGAAGTTTCTATTTGTCCTCTATCCTTTCATGGAGCATGTTGTCTGATTTCTTGGATGCCTTTTTATTTTTTCCATAAAAATGGTGGAAACTTGTAATTTTTGGCTCTTTTAATGAGATTTCTACTTTTCCTTCAGGCAAAGGGTTTGAAGAGTTGATGACAGTGAATTTAGCCAGGTACAAACCAACAGGAGAACATGTCACAATACGGAGGATTAACCTAGAGGCTTGTACCAATGAGATGGTGACATACTTACAGGTAATTAAGCATTTTTTAGATACCTGCCATGTATCAGGCACTTGAGTAGACGCTAGAGGTAAAAAGAAAAATAGTTCTTGCTCTCAGGGATCTTACTTTCTATCAGTGAAAATGTTGAAATACAATTATGTACCCCCAAAATGCATAAGGTAGAGGGCAGGGGAAGTAGGAAGACTAGCAAGCTTTGGAGCTAAGGAGAGAAGCTTCATGCAGAAGGTGATTCTCAAGGTGAATCTCAAAGGTAACTAGAGATTCTAAGAGGAATAGAACCTGCTTAAGGACAAATTAATTAAGACTAGAAAGCTTTGACAACATATTCTTGGTCCCAGTAAATCTCCAGAAAATAGTCCTTTAAAAATCAGGAGACAGAAAAATTGGGAAAAGCATTAGACTGTTCAGTGGCTACAGTAGCCATTATTGATCACTCTGGGACATTTTGTGCCCTGGGAAAGCTTACTGACTACTATTGACTTTGTGCAGCTAAGATTCCCTAAGCATCTCTTAAGACTTTTGTACTCTTCTGAATCTGAAAAGTATGGAAAATCCAGCATGGAAAGAGTTATTTTTGTCCCAAATATATTACCCTACTTTATGTTGGTGGTAAATTTATTCTTTCCTATTTATAACAAATTAGCCAAATGATTTAAGCAAGTATTTACCTTCTTATCAACACAATAAAATGATTCTATTTAGATTTGATCCCATCACTACTGTTGTAGATGGTTGTGGAAACATAATCTGGGTTAAATAAATTTATTTTTAAAGTGCATTCATCTCTTTCCTGTATTCTATCTAAGTTAGCATCCACCAGAGGGGGCCTTTGGTAGCTCCCTAGATTTCCAACTAATCACCAGTTGGTATGTGTTAGAATGGAAAAGGAAGCAGAAGCAAGACCCAATATGGTTCTTTGGAGCCAAATGTCATTTGTTCTAGATGACTGGTGGTTTTTCTCTAGTACAACAGATACTGCTAGTCTGTGTTTCATAAAGCCAGACAGTTTGATCCCTGATTTCAGTATGATTTTGAATTTCACAGTGATAAGATTTATATAGATGCTTTTAAGGAATGGATCTCACAATTTGAGAGTTTGCTGAGGAAATTTATTTTCCGATGTCCAATCATAGTTTTTCCTTTTTTTGATTCCTCCCTATGTCTCCACTTAATAGATCTATTTTAATAAGATAGTGCGTGTATTTTATTGCTTATTGTAGGGGCTCTTAGCATTTTTTATGCTGTGGACTCTTCATGCTTTTAAATGCAAAAAATAAAAATGGAAATTTAACAACCACAACAGCAGCAACCAAAAAACTCCCCACAACCCAGAGGTTATTGAAAACAGTGGTTTATTTTTTTTCTCATCCAAATTCATGGGACCCCTGAAATCTATCAACAAATCTTTGGGGGAGGTAAGGGGTTGATAATTTTTTTTGTCTGTATATCTAGGACTAAAATAGGTTATGCTGTATTTCTAAAGTATTGAAGAAGTCAACTTGTAGCAATGGAGCAGGAATTCTCTTATGTTTTGAAGGGAACTCTCCAAGGTTCTTTTAAAGCTAGTTCACAGCAAGATCATTACTTATCTTGAGAACTACTTTCGTGGTTTTTCTTGGCTTTGATTCTCACTGTTACCCATTCTTTTCAGGGAGAACTTCATGTCTCTAAGCTCTTCAACCATCCCAACATTGTGCCATATCGAGCCACTTTCATTGCTGACAATGAGCTATGGGTTGTCACTTCCTTCATGGCATATGGTCAGTGGGAAGAAATCTCTTCTATTAAAACTAAAAATCCTTTTGTTTGTAAATCATATTCACTCATTTACTTATTACCCATCTCCTACCTGTATTTGTTTCTTCAGGTTCTGCAAAGGATCTCATCTGTTCACAATTCATGGATGGCATGAATGAGTTGGCAATTGCCTACATCTTGCAAGGAGTTTTAAAGGCACTAGACTACATCCATCATATGGGCTATGTACACAGGTACAGAGAGACCTGGGCCTGGGGAGTTTTCTACTTTGCTAAGGATATCTAGAATTATAACTCCTGACACCAAGTTTCTGACCCTGTTTCTAACTTGATAGATTAGAAAATTCCTTATGCCAAACCTACATTTGCCTTTCAACAATATTCAATCAGTTCTGCTCTCTGGAGCCAAGCTGAACAAATGTAAACTTTCCTTGTGACAAGCTTCAGATACTTAATGACAGCTGCTACGTTTCCCTAAGTCTTTTCTTCAAACAGTCCTAGGCCAGATCCTTCTCCAGCCTATTTTCTCTCCTCTGGACATCCTCCAGCTTATCAATGTCTTCTCTAAAACATAGCTCCAGAACCACACACAGTATTTCTGATGTGGTATGACCAGATGGGGTAAAGTAGACGATGATTCCTTAAGGCATCCTGAGGTCACTTTTACTTTCTTGGCTATTATATTGAACGTGCCCCCAGATCTTTTTCAAACAGATTACTGCCTGGCCAAACATGTTTCCCTGTTCTTGTACTTGAAATTATGAGCCAAGAGGAACCTTGAAGGACTTTTTGCCTGATCTCATTTTACAGATGGAGAAGCCCTTGAAGGTTACATGACTTTAACCAAGTTCACAAGTAGTTAATTATTAGACATGGGGTCTTGTGAAGTGTGTTTGTTGAGCTCAAATGTTAATTAAAATTCCTGCTAAGTGTCATATTATTAGATTGAGCCTAATGTTATGGACTGTCAGCATGTTTTCGAATCCCAATTCTTCCATCTGGTCATCCTGCCCAGCTTTATATCATCTGAAAATTCTATAAAAGTCAGTAGGTATAATGAGGCAAATCACTATCCCTTTATATAGGCTAGTTTTCCTGTCTTGTAAAGAGGAATGATGACTTGGGCTGAGGAACTGTGACTTCAAGTTAATAAAAGAGATAGTTTTTCCCTTTTCACCACAGCTTAGTACTATGCATTATTTATGGTGATCATTTGGCTGTTATACTTCTTGGTAAATGGATCCTAGAACATGTGTGTGCATTGAGTATGGTGCTGTCTCTGAGGCCTGATAAGTAGGGAGCAGTTGGAGGGGGGAGAGGGAGGAAGTCAGCCTTCCTCCTTACTTGTGGGAGGAAACTAACTTGCACAAACCTTCAGATTAATGGATTTGAAAGGAAAGTTTCTTTGGAATTCCATTGTCCATGTGACCACATGACACCTTCTGTAGGAGTGTTAAAGCCAGCCACATCCTGATCTCAGCTGACGGGAAGGTCTACCTGTCAGGCCTTCGCAGCAGTCTCAGCATGATCAGCCATGGTCAGCGGCAGCGAGTTGTTCATGACTTCCCCAAATACAGCATCAAGGTCCTGCCTTGGCTCAGTCCTGAGGTTCTCCAGCAGGTATGGACACTGGACTCTGGGGATCCCACCTTTAGATTACCAAAAGATAATAAAGCTTTCAGACCGGATTGGGATTGGAAAGAATGAAAGAATATTCTTGGTCAGACTAGCCTTCATTTTAGAGAGACAGCTCAATGACTAATTGACTGTTTTCCACATTTTACAGGAAGACTTAGGCTTTTCTTTTCTGGTAGTCCCAAAGTTAGATGTAATGACTTCTTTCTTTTGTGGCCTTTGTCTTTATTTTCCTCTCATCACAAAGGTCTGCTGGACTAGGGGAGAGTAGCAGAAACACAGGGCTCTGCCTTAAGGAAAGAGATAGCATTTGGTAATTCCCATGAGATAAGAAATTGTTTGGATTGACTCTGGAAACCCAGTAGCCCAGTATTTCTTTCTACTTTTAGCCATCAGAAACCATTTGTTCCTTTTAAAATAATGTAACAGCTCATCAGCAGTTAACTCTCTTTCCAATAAAATGGGCAAGCAATACTTCAGTAGCTGGTGCTGTTTTTGAGATTAGCATTCTTTTCCTTTCCCTGGTCCTTATCCCCATCCCTAAGAGCAGAGACCAAGGCTCCAGATGGAGTGACCTGTGGCTGTTCTCTCCTGACTTAGAATCTTCAGGGTTATGATGCCAAATCTGACATCTACAGTGTGGGAATCACAGCCTGTGAGCTGGCCAATGGCCACGTCCCCTTTAAGGACATGCCTGCCACCCAGGTAAGTCCAGATTGCCTGGCTCCTCTACTCCTGACCTGCCCCGACCTTGCTTGCTCTGCTGCCCCTGCTCAGAATTGTCTCAGGAAGGAGCACCACAAGAAGCTGTGAATAGGAAGTTTTTGAACCAAACTGAAATTTTACTTAGAGCACTTTGGGGATTGGGGAGGAATAAATCCTGTGATTAGAAGTGGAATTGTTACTGCCCCAACTATGGGGCAGAGTTCTGTTGCTAGAGGTTCTTTATTCTTTATGTATGGAATAAAGGTCTAGATCTTTCTTGCTGTGGAAAACAGAAGACATAATCCTCCTTTCCAGCTCCTTTTTGAGGTAACCCATTTACCTAGCTCTAGTGGACAGTACTGCTCTAAAGAAGTTAAGCTTATCCCACTTTCCCCATCCATTTCCTTATTCATAAAAGTTCCCATTTGTGCATTATGGCATTTTGGGGGGGAAGGGAAGATCCTTTAAGCTCAATTTCCAGGGCTGCTGAAGAGTCCTAGTTTTAATGTTGGTGGGGCAGAAATCATGTAACATTTTGTCAATTAACTAATCAAACAGGCCTTTCACAGATGCTTCTGGAAAAGCTAAATGGAACAGTACCCTGCCTGCTGGATACCACCACCATCCCTGCTGAGGAGCTGACCATGAATACCTCACGTTCAGGGGCCAACTCTGGCCTAAATGAGAGTCTTGCTGCCAGCACGACCCGGAACTCAAATGGGGACTCCCCTCCACATCCTTACCATCGCACTTTCTCACCACATTTCCACCACTTTGTGGAGCAATGTCTACAACGCAGTCCTGACCTCAGGTAGCCTACGCTTCTTAAGCTTGGGCTTAGGCAGGGAGTTAGGGTAGAAAGGCATGCTTTTTAAAAATTAGAAGATCCTGGACTTCAGCTCCCAGCTTGGGAGTTGTGGTAGGTTGGAAATTTATATCTTCTCTGATAAAGGACTTCATTCCTTAACAACAACAACAACAACAACAAAAATCAGGATTCAGTGGGGATTGAGATGATAGTGAACATGCTTTTTAAAAGCAAAAATAGAAAACTTTAATTGCTATCTCTCCTTGTCATTGTGATTAAGGCAGGCAGGCAGGTAGGCAAGGTGTGAGTGGCAGAACTGTGGGAGCAACCTCTTTACACCCCAAGTCTCTCAGAATATACTCCTGAAGATGTCTGGATAAAATTCTAACCCAGGACAGCTGAGGTAACAAGGCTTTTTCTTCTCTCTATAGGCCGAGTGCCAGCACCCTACTGAACCATTCTTTTTTCAAGCAGGTACTGTAGCCCCTTTCCTTATTTTCACAGTTTATATTCACAAGTTTATTTTCACTTGACCAGAGTTTTAACAATCACTTACTACCTTTTTAACTGAATATCCTAAGATATTATCTCCAACTTCCTTAGGGATAGGAGAAGTTGCTTGATGAATTCAAGGAGCATTTAAAACTTTAAATTTAAAACAGTTTTCATTTTCCATAGCTTCCACTTAAGAGTTACAATTTTCTTAGAGAGTTTCTTGGTTTAAGGGCCTTTCTGTTCCTCTCATACAGTTTTCTGTTCTAAAAAGCATTTTGAAAAAAATTTTTTTTTCCCCAGATTAAACGACGTGCCTCAGAGGCCCTACCTGAATTGCTCCGCCCTGTTACGCCCATCACCAACTTTGAAGGCAGCCAACCCCAGGACCCTAGTGGTATCTTTGGCCTAGTATCAGGCCTGGATGAGCTGGAGATGGACGACTGGGATTTCTGATCCCCTGGAAGCTGTTTGTTCCCCAAATCCCTGAAGACTTGAGGGGGTGTGGGGCCATTCCTAAGGGTTAGGGCTTTCATGCCCTCCTGAATACAGATTGTGTGGAAAGTAAGGACAGTTCTGATGAGAGAACTGACTGCTTTCTGGTTGGGGGAGGTGGTTGGGGCTTGGCATCCTGCCCTTTGATGCTCCAGGGCCAGAGGGTACAAGTGAATTTCAGTCAAAAGCAGCCAAGCATCTGACAGTCTCTCTGAGGTTTAATTCACCTCTGTCAGAGTCTGAGAGGGAATGGGAAAGAGGATGGAGGGGAAAGATGTTTTGGGCCTTGAAGGCTGAAGCCTGATTCCTAGAATTCCTAGAGCTAATCAAGGGAGCTATATTCCCTATCTTTTCTAACCCCTTCTCCTACCTACTTTTACCCTGGGACAGGTTAGCATCTTCCATAGAGAGAGAAAAATTGAGTTACCCAGTCTCCCTCTGAAACCCTCTTTTAGAGCAGAAGAGAGGGTTTGTTTTTTAATCCTTATTAATCTCCTATCATCCTGCTGTAGCAGGGACAGCTCGATCTAGCACAAACCTCTACTAAGGCTCAGGGTCCTGACATTTTAACCTTAGAGCCTGTATTGTCTTCCTGCAGGTCACCTGGGTTCCCAACCTTTCCCTGCCAATAGTGAGCCTTCTCAGAGCCACTGGCCACCTGCCTTGGTGCTTTCCCCAAAGGCCATTTGTGGCTTCTGGGTTTAACCTAAGGCTTAATCTCTCCAGCTATTTGTTAGTTTTGTTGCCAACAAAAATTAAAATTTTCAATGAGTCCATGAGGTGTGACATCCTTTCCTTTTTTTCTCCTACCAACTCAGGGATTGCAGCAATTCTTTCTGTTCTTTGCTTACAGCCATTGACATGTTGGTTAAAAACTATTTCCAATCTTGTATTTTCATTCAGAAATAAGTGATGGAAAGGCATAGTCCTCTTTGATAAACTCCCAGATTAGGGATATAGCCTTGTCTAATAAACGATTATAGACTTGTTATCCATTTGTTTAACTGAACCATTTTGGAAATTGTAGGATCTACTTACTTCCCTCTGCCTTCCCCCAGGCTGGGGAGCATCAGGTGTGAAACCCAGGCCTGTAGAATCCTTACCCATTAGTAGAGGAATTGATAGAAGATTCTGTTACTCTAGCAATTTCTCAGGGGGAGGGAGTGCAGTGGATAGAGGGCCAGGCCTCAAACATGCCCTAGCTCGGTGACCCTGGGGACGTTACTTCATCCTGTGTGCCTCAGTTTCTTCATCTGTTAAATGACCTGGAGAAAGAAATGCAAACCACTCCAGGATCTCTGCCAAGAAAGCCCAAAATGGGATCATAAAAAGTCAGGCACTGAACAAATGATTTAAGCCCTTTCCTTTTACCTAACTCATGAGACAAATACCACAAGTATTTTGCTTATTTACTATCCCTACTTTAATTTTATTTGCCCTGTTTTGATTCATGATTCAATAACATTTCATGATTTGCTTCTGCATCAGAGCAAGAATTTTGAACCCAGATCTCCCTGGCCTCCAAAAGTCTAAAAGCTCTTCCCTTTAGATCATGCTTCCTTTTGGGGCAACATCCCTTGTCTTCAGTGCCTTCTTGCACTGCCCCCCCCTTGCCAACTGCATTTATTGGTTCTTCAGGATAAGAAAAAGCTGCTAATCTTACATTTCTCTTCTCTTTCTCTGTAATATGCAGGTCTTCATGGCCACCCTTGTGCCAGGTCTGGTACTTCACCTTCCCTTCCTATGAGTTATACAGGAAAGCACTAACCATGCTCCTTACTCTCCTTTAAACATAACACCTAAAGTGCCACTTGGGAGAGTATTCTGAGGCCAACTACAAGAGCTTTTTGCCAGCAGGACATATGTAGGGAATAGAGGAGCATTGGACATTGAAAGGAGAAGCAAACACTACTGGTAGTTAAGGTAAAAGGGCAGACAGAAAATCCTGAAAATGGACTTTATCTTTTCCCATGAGACCCAGCCCCTTTTAAAAATCAACTCTTTTGGAGAAAAGGGCAATATCCCCATATAAAGAGAGATCTTTAATCCTCTGCATCATGTGCTCCACATACAACCTCTTTCCATTATACATTTAGCAAATACATGATTTTGTGTAGGGACCCTAGCTACCACCCACTCTTCCCTTGTTTTAGTGATTTTTTTCCTCCAAAATGTGACAGTATATCTACAAAAGTTTTAAATTAAGGTCCTGAGACTCTGAATATAAGGAGTATCTATGGAGTGAGGTGGGGAAATTTGAAATGATTAAGGAAGTAGCTGTTTCCCCTTGGTATACTTCAAAGTTTAAAATTGCCCGAAATTAAGGATCGCTGATCATACTTAAGAACTGTTCTCCCTGCCCAAGGCCCATCCCATCCCCCTGTCCAGTTCCTCCTGTGGAGGCAAGTTCCCTTTTATTAACCCCATTTCAGCCCTAGTTCCCTCTTTCTTCCTTCTGCCTTTCATACCATTCAATATCCATGTTTTTCTTAGCAGTACCTTAAGCTGGGTTGAATTTAACACATGTTAAGCCCCTCTGGTGAACAAGGCACTGTTCTAGGCATTAGGCCAACTTCTTCCAGGAGTTTGGGCCCTATGGCTGCACCTGGGACGCTTGGTGCTTTCATGAGACTCGGTGTAGGGCAGACTAAGTGACACCCAGTGGGGCCCAATGCTCTTCAATGTCACTTTTACTTTCCATCCCACACTGTGTCTTAGCAGAGCAGGCTGCCTGCAAAAGGTTCTGGGACGGAGCTCAGAATGAGCATAAAACATTCTCTTCATTCTCACATTTGAGGGAGAAAAGCTCGTTAGTTCATGGAGTCAGGGAAGTGTGTATATAGGGTCCAGAGAAGAACCCAGACACTCCTACCTAGCCAAGAGGAGGGGCTGACCCACATTGTTTCTTGGTAGTGTGTGGGTTGAGCTTTGTAGCTCCTAGCTCTATTCTTGTTACATTATGTGGGAACAAGCTACATTAAGCCTGTTTCGTGAGCCAGCCTTGAGCCCAGTTCAAGCAAAGCAAGATTCTTTGGCTCCCATGGATATCATCTTCCCCCAAAGAATAGAGATTTTTACAGCTTGAGAGGTCAGCCTCCTATTCGTGAAGTAGAAAGACCATTGGACTTGAGATCCAGAAGACCTGGTTTCAAATCACAGGTCTGAAGCTTATTTGTCGTATTATCCTAGACAAGTCAGACTCATCCATTAAAAAAAATGTTTGCTTTGCCATCCAAGGTGGTTGTCTGATTTCAGTCAATCTGAACTATGAAATGAAATTACAATGGAGACACTTCCATTGCAGTGGAATCCTCTTATCTTGCTTGTTCTAAATGTCCTGTTTTTATATAATTAAACGGATAAAGAAATTTGCTGGGTCAATGTATAAGAACTGTAACATCAGATCTAATTTAACAGGGACAGGAAGGAACAGAAGATAAATAATACTATACCCAGAATTCAGGAGACCTAAGTTACAGTGTCAATACTGTCACTAGCTAGATAAACTCGAGTCAAGCCATTTTTAATCAAGGCATTTAAGTCCTCCCTAACTCCCTTTGCTGAAATATAAATTCAACAAGGATGGGGGGTAGCCCCAACAGGAATAAAGAAATATGGATGGGGACGGGACTAGTTGGCCACAGATTAATAAATAGCTCTAGAGCTGGAAGAGAACTCATCAGCACTTGTGAATTTGTTGAATTTTAAATGTTTGTGGGATATC
The DNA here is from genome assembly GCF_048593235.1 of Sminthopsis crassicaudata. NCBI lineage: Eukaryota > Metazoa > Chordata > Mammalia > Dasyuromorphia > Dasyuridae > Sminthopsis > Sminthopsis crassicaudata. The sequence continues at coordinate 338,686,083 of NC_133620.1, forward strand.
CAGGAGTAAACTGGAAGTGTGAGACTTGGGATTTAGGAAAGAGATTTGAGCTTCACTTATGGATCTGAGAACCAACAACTGAACTTGTGGGAATGGGTAAAATCCCAAAGGGAAAAGATAAGAAGGGCTTGGAGGACAGGAGATGGATGATCTACCAAAGGAGATGGAGGAGAGGTAGACAGCAGTTTTGGAATATCCAGTAAAGATTATCCAGAGTATCAAAAGGTGAAGAAAGGTTACCAAGAAAGAAAACAGGAAGAAAAAGTCATACATTTTATCAGTTGGAAAATATGTGGTAATCTTTAAGAGAAAAATTTATAGAGAGTAGGATCAGAGATAGATGACAGTTGAGAAGTGAACGTTGGTGGGGAGGAAGTGGAAACAGCAAATACAAATGATTCTAGGGGGTTGGCCATGAAAAGTATGATTTAGGTTAATAACGAGGGAATAGCAAGATTAAGTGAAACTTCTTTAGTGGGGAACACATGGATGGATGCCTGAGTGTGTAGGCAGATAATCTTAGAAGACCATAGTGATTGCAAGTGGGGGGCTGGAGGAGGAAAAATGAGCAATGAGGCAAGTCCCAGAGGGAACGAAATTAAGAGCACTAGTTAGTTGTGCTTAGGGCCAGTCCACTCCTATTGCATTAACCTTGGCTAATGAGAGCATCTATTGCATCCTCTTGGCAAAGAACATCTACTTCATCCTCTAGAGACTGCAAAAAAAAGGAGAGAACTGAATGTTTTGGTGTTGGAATAAAATTGAAGGACTCCCAGAAGTCTAATTTTCTTAGTAAAGGACCATTTGCTGAAAGAGAAGAGATTAGAGGTGGTTTGTAGGACTTGTGGAGGAGATTTGAAAGAATTGCTGCAGGATGTATTGTAGTCACTTGGAGAATAAAAGGCTTGTCATACAATAAACATGGATTCATAATGGACCCAAACTACACCATTTCATGTTTCCTCCAAATATTCCTTTAGAGTAATCAGAGGAGGATAATAGTGGCCCAAAGCTCACTACAGGTAGAATACAAAGGCAGACCTATTTTGGAATGAGATGAATATCATTGTAAATATTGAAGTTCCCAAGGTTACTAAGGGCAGGACTTGGGATGAAAAAATCTGAGTGTGCTATTGGACTCGAGATTGGAGCAAAAGGATCTGAATTAGATAAAATGGATGAATGATGCGAACTTCACAGAGGAGATTAGTGAATGATGAAAGCAAATGAAGGCTTCTGGGGAACAGCAGAGGACAAGGGCTGCTGTGGAGGGGCAAGAGGGAAAATGTCTTCCCAAGAAATCCATGAGCACTAAAAGAAAGTGGGAGAGGAAGAATATGTTACTAGCAGAACAGTGAAAATAGGACTTGGGGAGAGATTGGCTGGAGCTGAATATGAATGAGATCTTGGGAAGAGGTAGCAAAGAAAGCAGGTTTTAATCTGGGGGAGTTAGAAATGGATATGACAGATCTTCTGGGAAAGGAACTTGAAATACCCAGCTCTGCACACTTAGTATATGAAATCATTGTTTCCTCATCTATAAAATGCAGTAAATGTATGTGGTGATTACTAAGGTCCCTTGCAGATTAAAAACTAGAATGCTGTAATATAGAGGTAAAGAGATGCCATAATTCAAAGAGAGAGAGCAAGATATGAAAACAATTAGGATGCCAGAAAAACTGAAGTGAAAATAAAAGAGCTACCCTTATTAATCTCTAGGAGAAATATAAGTAGGAAAGATCCCGTTCAGTGGGAGTTACAGGATAAGGTTAGCATCGTGAAGAAGGTGGCACTGAGTGAGGTCTTAAAAGAAGGAAAAGCCTTCAAGAAATGGAGATTGGGGAGAGTCAGTTCCACATACGGAGTAGAGCAAAGCAGAAAGAGGAGGAGGTGGGGAGGGATCCAGTTTCAGTGGAGTGTAAAATTAGAATGGAAGTAGCTCAGTGAACCTAGAAAGGTTAGCAGCAAAATTTTGTAAGTCCTAAAGGCCAGAATGAAGAATGTATACTTGATTAGGTGACCACTGGAGAGCCACTGAAGATTTTTTTAATATAAAAGTGATGTGATAGCAAAATGATTAAGGGGTGTGTTGAGAAGGATAAATAGATTAAAGATGTAGGGGAGAATAAAGAAAAGACAAGAAACTAGTTAAAAAGCTATTCATAGTCTAGGTGGGGAGAAATGAAAATTTGAACTTAGGTAGTTTATGGGGAAGTTGAGAGAGAAACAAATTCAAGAGAGATGGTAGACTTAAAAGATTTTGATGAAAGGTGAGGAATGGAACATGATCAAAGTTATGGTTATAAGTCTGAATATCTGGCAAGAATAAGGTGGCACAATGTATTTGCAGCCAGGAAGACTAGAGTTCAAATCCTACCTCAGTCACTTAACACCTTTTTTCAATTTCTTTATCTGTAAAATGGTACTAACAAAAGTATCTAATGGAGCTCTTATGAGGATCAAATAGGAAAATATATGTAGAGTACTTTGAAAACTTTCATTATCAAAAAAGAGGATGATGAATTTAGTTTTCAACAATATAACTTTGGGGACATGATATCTAGATATGTCCAGTAAGCAACTGGAAATACAAGACTGGAGCTCTGGAGAGATATTAGGACTATAGAAATAGAGTGGGGATTCAAAGCAATCCCAATAAACTTTGGACAGAAAATGCCATCTGCATCCAGAAAATGAAATAAAAGAGACTGAATGTAAATCAATACTTGCTATGTTCACTTTTTTCTATTTTTTTATTTCTCCCATGGTTTTTCTTACTCCAATTTTTCTCTCCCAACATGATTCATAAAGCAATGTTTGTTAAAAATAAAAATAAAAAATTTTATTGAGATAACAAAAAAAAAAAAATAGAGTGAAGAATCATCTGACTGTAGGCTATATTTAGACTCCAATAGAGTGGGAACAGAAACACAAGAGAAGGGAAAAAGAGTGCAAACAGAATCTTGTTGAAAATGAATTTGAAAGCAGGAATCAGAAGCAAGAGAAGAACAATGCTATAGGAGTCCAGATAAGAAGATTCCAAGAAAGATGAAGTGGACCAGTTACATGCCATAGAGCAGTCCAGAAGGAGAAGGGCTGAAAAAACTGGATTTATCTAATGAGGCCCTGTCCCATTTTTTATAACTATATTCCCAGAGCCTAGCACAGAATCTGGTACACTCTAGGTGATCAATAATTTGTTTTTTGTTTTGTTTTGTTTTGTTTTTCCATAGCTTTGTTGTCTGAAGGGATGTTGTATCATATATTTCAACCTCCTGGCTTTACAGATGGAGAGGTTGAGGCAAACAGAAGTTGTGATTTGGCCAAGGTCTTAATAAATTCTTTATAATTAACTGAGTGGAATTATGGGGAGAAAGAGGCAGAAAGTTTAAAAGATTCATTTCTGTAGTTTGGCATTGAAGAGGAAGAAAATTTCCAAAGGAGTTGGCAAGATTAAATAAAAGTTTGCCTCTGTGTGTGTGTTTTAAGATAGAGGAAACCTAAGCATATTTCTAGTAAAGCAGTGGTTCTTAAACCTTTTTTTTTAATCTCAAGAATGGTTTTGAAAGTCTGATGAAGCCTTCTTAGAATAGTGTTTTCATGTAATGGAAAGAAAAGCTAAATTTTTAATGTTTTATGATTACATGTGTGTATGACTTGTAACTATCTCAAGGAAGGGATGGAAAGTGGTAGAGAACTTGGAACTCAAAATTTTAAAAAATGAATGTTAAAAATTGTCTTTACATGTGATTGGGGGAAATAAATTTTTTTTAAAAAAAAGCTAAATTTTATAGCTTAGTGAAAATAAAAATATTTTTCTAATCATCTGAGTTCTTGGATCCTCTGAAATGTATCCATGGACCTCAAATGAAGAACCCCTTTATTCAAAAAACTAAATAAAGAAGGAGAGATTGAAGATGCAGAAAAGAGAAGATAATTCAGGAAGCAAGGGCACAGAAAAGACAGGAAAGAATATCAACCATACAAATGGAACCTTCATTCAGAAGGGGGATGATCAGTCCCTTCCTAGGAGGAAAGAATACAGGTAACTATTTAGAGTTTTAAAAGAGTCAAGGAAAGTTGAGGTAGGTGGCATCACGGATTTCCTCAGAAAATCTACCAAAAGTAAGGAATGGAATTGAGGCTTTTAAGAAGGAAAAATAAAATGTGAAGCAGCTGCTGTAGAGAAAAGTATAGACGAGTTTGTTTATTACCATGCATTGGTGAAGGCCCAATTGAATGTAGGCAATTTGTTGTCATTTCCATTAATAGCATCAGCTAATTACTCAGCAGCAGGAAAGATGAGAGGAGTTACCCAGAAGTAAACAAGGGATTCAAGGATGGGGGGAAAAAACCAAAACAATATTGAATTAACTAATCATAAGGCTTAATGCTTACACAAACAACTAAGGCCAAGATGTAGTTGGATAAATAAAAGAATCAGAATGAGAGAGAAGTAGAAGAGTTTATGGTCCAAGAGGAGAATTTGAGTTTTCAGAATTTTGGAATTAAAACAATGTATAAATTGATTATGATAACCAACATTTACATAATGCTAATATGATATTATTATTTTTAGTCATTGTTTGACTTTCCATGACCCCATCTGGGATTTTCTTAGTAAAAATATTGAAGTAGTTTGCCATTTTCTTCTCTAGTTTATTTTACAGATTAGGAAACTGAGGCAGAGTGAAGTGATTGTCCAGTCTCACATAGATAGTAAGTGACTGAGGTTGGATTTGAATTCAGGTCTCCCTGATTCCAGGCCCAGCACTCTATCCACTGTGCCACGTAGCTGCCTTATATTTTTGTATTATAAATATATAGGAAATATCTAAGGTAGGAATCAAATTCAGATCTTGACTAAAGTATGCTACAACACTTAGCTGCTTTTTAAAAGAAGGTCATAAGCGTTCAAGTGCAAGAAATTGCAGAGATGGGGATTTTCACAGAATTTCAAAGACAAGGGAAGTCTCATGTCTGAACAGGAATCCCTTCTACAAACATCACCAACAACTGATCATTCAGCTTCCACGTGAAGACTTTGTGATAAGGAACCTGTTTCTTCCGCTGGCACCATATTTCACTCTGTAGTTGCTCTAACTTGCTATATTTTCTTTATGCTGAAGCTGAAATTTGTTTCTGAAACTTCTCATTGCTTTTAATTTCTACCTTCTGAGTTTAAGAAAATGAATCTAATCTTTTTTTCTTTAAAACAGCCTTTCAAATACTTGAGCTGCTATTATGCTATCTTCCCATGCACTACCCTACTACTGAATTTCCTTTTTTCCAGGCTAAATATTCTCAGTTTCTTTTTTTTCCTGTCATTTTAAGATTTACAAAAATGCTTTTTGACATGATTTCTAGTCCCCCCTAGTTGGTGTGCTCTGGATGTGCTACATCTTGTTAATGTCCATATAAAATTTGATGACCAGAACTGCACACATCCCTCCAGCCACACAGTACACTGTACAATGGGATTATCACCTGATTGGTTTTTCTATTAATGTAATGTAATGTAAGTGTGCCTTCCAAGACACACTTGTGACTCATTGATTTTTCAGACCCTTAAAACCTCCAAATCTTTTTCACATGTATTTTTGCTTAGGCATGTCTCCTGTCTCCAGTATCTGTGCCATTTACATTTTGAAGTTCAGTACATTTACCTTTTAAATTTCCTCACTTTTAGAACATTTGAGTCTAGCCATTTGAGTCTTCTGGATTGCAATTCTGTTAAACATGTTAGCCATCCCACACAGACCCAGTGTCATCTATGAGAAACTTCAAAATAAACATTAAGAGGATCATGAAAATGGATTCTGCCAAAATCAACTAGAAAAACTAATTATAATTAGATCATGGCTGGGACAATATCAGAAAAAGCAGAAGAGGTTGTTAAGCGATATTAACAAATCTTAAGGGTCAGAATTGAATGTCCCTTTGGAGTAAGGAATGCACTTTTTATTGTTGACAGATCATTTCATTCTAAGTGATCCTATTAGGGATTTTCTTGGCAGATACTGGAATAGTTTTCTATTTCTCCAGCTCATTTTTCAGATGAGGGAACTGAGGTAAAGTGACTTGCCCAGGATCACACAGCTAATAAGTGTCTGAAGCTGGGTTTGCACTTAGGAAAAAGAGTCTTTCTGACTCCAAATTGGCACTCTATTCACTGCTAATGTATATACACACAATGAATATACCACCTGAAACCTCTACTGAGAATGGGGAAGCAGGTATGGGTTCTAAAATCAATTATATCGCTTCAAAAGGTGTAGCTATAGAAATTTAATTCCATATTCATACTGGACTCAATGGTATCATACATGCTTTCAAGGCTTCTTCTATTTATTTGCCCTGTAACTTGAGCAAAAAGGCCAGTCTAGCTGGACCACAGAATGCAATGCTCTCTCCCATTATTGCAACTCATCTTCCTCGTGGCCTCAGGAAGAGGTAAACTCACTACTATCTCAGTATGAAGAGCAACTTGCCTCCTCCGGTCAGAATACACTCCCATCAGATATTCTTTTTCTAACTTCTGAACCGCTATAGAAACTAGTGTTTGGGCTTGTTGGTAGAAAGGGCCCTCCCAGGGTTTCCTTTAAGCAACATCTCAAATGCTGTAAGTAGGCATATGGTTTAATCTGTTGGAATTAAATTTCTAGACAATTGCATCTTATAACAAGGCTAGAAAGTTAGGTTAGATTCAGGTCCTCCTGACTTCAGGGCTGACGAAAGTTCAAGAATTTCAAGGGAATTAATTAATGAAGAGAAAAGCAAATGAAGGTGGCCTAGCTGAGCCAAATCTAAAACTAGATTATAAAGCAGTGGTCACCAAAACCATTCGGTACTGGTTAAGAAATAGAATAACCAATCAGTAGAATAGGTTAGGTTCACAGAACAAAATAGTCAATGACTATAGCAATCTAGTGTTTGACAAAACTAATGGCCCCAGCTTTTGGGATAAGAATTCACTATTTGATAAAAACTCCTGGGAAAATTGGAAACTAGTATGGTAGAAACTAGGCATTGACTTACACCTAACATTGTATGCTAAGATAAGGTGGAAATCATCTAGACATAAAGAATAATATTATAAATTAGAACGTAGGACTCTAGAAACCTGCTCACAGAGAAAAGGATTTACAGAAAAAGAAACCTTCTCCCACAGAAGGATTACAATTGAGAGACGACAGAACATTTACATTTTGGCGCCCAAACGTGGGGCAAGAACTTATTCTGAGTCCTTCAGAGGAACTAGTGGCAGACTTGACATTTTGGCGCCCGAACAGGGACTTATTACCCAGGAGATGTAAATATAATTACTACTTCAGCCTATTCAATAGGTGTGGCACAAAGAATTGCCACAGCCCAAATAAAATTTGCAGCCTCTAATATTTATCAGCTCTTTTTTTTTTTTTTTTTTTTTTTCTGAGGCTGGGATTAAGTGGCTTGCCCAGGGTCACACAGATAGGAAGTGTTAAGTGTCTGAGACCAGATTTGAACTCAGGTCCTCCTGAATTCAAGGCTGGTACTCTATCCACTGTGCCACCTAGCTGCCCCTATTTATCAGCTCTTTAAGGAACTTCAAGAGCAAGTGAGAAAGCATCCAGGCAAGATTTATATCTTGCATGTCCACTCACATAGTGGACTTCCAGGTCTTATTTTTGATGGAAATTCAAAGGCAGATAGCCTTTTAACTATGCTAGCCAGTATTCCTTTATTTCAGGAAGCCTAAGAATCTCATTCTAAATATCATCAAGCTGCTTGGGCAACTGAGATTATACCCAAAGAGCCTTTAGAAAGTCAGTACTCTGATGTGATCTATCAGCCAAAAAGTAATCACATGGAAGAAAGGGATTACCTGATAAGTCAGCCAAAAAGCAAAAAGATAGCAGAAAATGGATTATACTTGGGGAGAATATGGGTCTTTTAAACCAACAGGGCAGTGTCCAGTGCAAACAGCTCCAATGTAATTGCCAGATGATGAGAAGAGATTTAGAAAGTGGTAAATTAGATAGGTTAACTGCCTGGGAGAAAGGGTTTGCTTGTATTTCTTCAGATGAAGAAGGAATCATATGGGTGCCAACAAGTCATATTTGCCTTGTCCATCAGAGAAAGACAGAAAAAGAGAAAAACCTCAAAACAAAGAAGATCTAAGAAACATCTGACACTGAAAGAGCATGGTTAATAAGAAGACTGTTAAAGATTCCCTAACACAAGATGAGACTATTGTAGGACTTTAAAACTTGCAGGAATTATTGGATTTCTTACACATGAACTAATGGACAATGGAGTTATGGACATGTATAAATTCTCAATTTATGATTATTTGATCATGTTATTTGTTACATCACTTCTAGCATGTGTTATGTTACTATGTATTAATGTAATTTATGTAATTATGTGTAATATCTCCCATATTGATGGATTTATGTATACCTTTTTCAAGATCATGACCACCCTATATTCTAAATCAAAAGAAAGGGGGAGATGTTAGATTCTTACTAGGTGGTAAGTCAGTAGTTGGCAATTCTCTAGCTCAGAGTTCACACCTTTAGTTCAAATCTTTAAGGGAGTTTACAACTTTGAAGGAATACTTTAAAGGAGCTTGCTCATTGGTCACTAAGGAGTTCCCACAAGCCCCTGGGAGTACCCACAAGCCCATTCTCTAGGAGGATAAAAAGAGGAACATTGAGTCTGAAAGATGGAGTCTAGATTGGGATAAAAACAAGACTTCCTGGGAGAACTTTAGGGAAGCTCGAGGAGATTCAGAGCCAGGATTCAGGAAGAAGAGGATTTGAGATTCTACCTTCGCTCTGGCTGGAGGCTCCAAAAGCCTCCCAAGAAACCTGCTCACAGAGAAAAGGATTTCCAGAAAAAGAAACCTCCTCCCAGAGAAGGATTACAATTGAGAGACTACAGAACATTTACATTTTGGCGCCCAAATGTGGGGCAAGGATTCTGAGCCCTTCGTAGGAGCTAGTGCGGATCTGACACAGACCTGTGGAGGAAGAAGGAATTTTTTTTAAATTTTATTTTATTTAGATTTTTTTTTCACAGTATATATGCATGAGTAATTTTTTAAAATAATATTATCCTTTGTATTCATTTTTCCAAATTATCCCCCCCTCCCTTCATTCCCTCCCCCCGATGACAGGCAATCCCATACATTTTACATGTGTTACAATAAAACCTAGATACAATATATGTGTCTAAATACCACTTTCTTGTTGCACATTAAGCATTAGATTCTGAAGGTATAAGTAACCTGGGTAGATAGACAGTAGTGCTAACAATTTACATTCACTTCCCAGTGTTCCATCTCTGGGTGTAGTTATTTCTGTCCATCATTGATCCACTGGAAGTGAGTTGGATCTTCTTTATGTTGAAGATATCCAGGAAGAAGGAATTTGTGACCAAAGAAGAACTAGAGATCATTATTGATCACAAAATAATAATTTTGATTATATTAAAATGTTAAAAAGTGTACAAACAAAACTAAGGCAGACAAGATTAGAAGGGAAGCAAAGTGGGGAAATAGCTTTACATTTAAGGGTTTTGATAAATGCCTTATTTCTAAAATATATAGAGAATTGACTCAAATTTATAAGAATTCAAGCCATTCTCCAATTGATAAATGGCCAAAGGATATGAACAATTTCAGATGAAGAAATTTTAATTTCCTCATCATATGAAAAAATATTCCAAATCACTATTGATCAGAGAAATGCAAATTAATACTATTCTGAGATACCACTACACACCTCTCACGTTGGCTAAGATGACAGGAAAAAATAATGACGAATATTGGAGGGGATGTGGGAAAACTGGGACATTATTGATGGAATTGTGAATGGATACAACTTTCCTGGAAAGCAATCTGGAATTATGCCTAAAGAGTTAACAAACTATGCATACCCTTTGACCCAACAGTGTTTCTACTGGGCATATATCCCGAAGAGATAAAGGAGGGAAAGGGACCTGTATGTGCCAAAATGTTTGTGGCAGCCCTTTTTTGTAGTGGCAAGAAACTGGAAATTGAATGGATGCCTATCAATTGGAGAATGGTTGGGTAAGTTGTGGTATATGAATGTTCTGAAAGAAAAAATCAGCAGGATGATTTCAGAAAGGCCTGGAGAGATTTGCTTGAACTGATGCTAAGTGAAATGAGCAGAACCAGAACACTTCAACAAAAATACTATATGATGATCAATTCTGGTAGAAATGGCTCTCTTCATATATTCTGATGGAAGTGGATATCTTCAACATAAAGAAGATCCAACTCACTTCTAGTTGATCAATGATGGACAGAAACAACTACACCCAGAAAAGGAATACTGGGAAGTGAATGTAAGTTGTTAGCACTACTGTCTATCTACCCAGGTTACTTATACCTTTGGAATCTAATACTTTTTTTTTTATTTTATAATTATAAATTTTTTGACAGTATATATGCATGAGTAATTTTTTTATAACATTATTCCTTGTATTCATTTTTCCAAATTATCCCCTCCCTCCTTCTACTCCCTCCCTAGATGACAGGCAATCCCATACATTTTATATGTGTTACAATATAACCTAGATACAATATATGTGTGTAAATCCCATTTTCTAGTTGCACGTTAAGTATTAGATTCCAAAGGTGTAAGTAACCTGGGTAGATAGACAGTAGTGCTAACAATTTACATTCACTTCCCAGTGTTCCTTCTCTGGGTGTAGTTGTTGGAATCTAATACTTAACGTGCAACAAGAAAATGGGATTTACACACATATATTGTATCTAGGTTATACTGTAACACACATAAAATATATGGGATTGCCTGTAATCTAGGGGAGGGAATAGAGAGAGGGAGGGGAAAATTTGGAAAAATGAATACAAGGGATAATGTTATTTAAAAAAATTACTCATGCATATATACTGTCAAAAATTTTTATAATTATAAAATAAAAAAATAAACAAATTAAAAAAAAAAAGAAATGGCTCTCTTCAACAATGACATGATTCAAACCAGTTCCATTTATTTGATGATGAAGAGAGCCATCTAGACCCAGAGAGAGGACCATGGGAATTGAGTGTGGAATACAACATAGCATTCTCAGTCACTCTGTTGTTATTTGCTTGGATTTTGTTTTCTTTCTTTCTTTCTAGATCTGATTTTTCTTGTGCAGCAAAATAACTGTATAAACATATATATATATATATACATGTATATGTATATATATACATGTATATATATATATATATATATATGTTGGATTTAACATATGCTTTAACATATTTAATATGTATCAGTCTACCTGCCATCAAAGGAAGGAAGTGAGAGGAAGGAGGAGAAAAGTTGGAACAGAAGGTTTTGCAAGGGTCAGTGTTGAAAAATTACTCTCATATAAGCTTTGTAAATAAAAAGCTTTAAATAATTTTTAAAAAAAAAGGTTGGGAAGCACTTTTTATATGCTTTGCTTTTTATTAATTTTATAATTATAACTTTTTTTTGACAGTACATATGAATGGGTAATTTTTTACAACATTATCCCTTCCACTCACTTCTATTCCAAATTTTACCTTCCTTCTCTCCACCACCTCCCCTAGATAGTAGGCAGTCCCATACATATTAAATATGTTATAGTATATCCTAGATACAATATATGAGTGCAGAACCAAATTTCTTGTTGCACAGGAAGAATTGGATACAGAAGGTAGAAATAATCTGGGAAGAAAAACAAAAATGCAAACAGTTTACACTAATTTCCCAGTATTCCTTCTCTGGGTATAGTTGATTCTGTCCATCATTGATCAATTGGAACTTAATTAGATCTTCTCTTTGTTGAAGATATCCACTTCCATCAGGATACATCCTCATACAGTATCATTGTTGAAGTGTATAATGACCTCCTGGTTCTGCTCATTTCACTCAGCATCAGTTCATGTAAGTCTCTCCAAGCCTCTCTGTATTCATCTTGCTGGCCATTTCTTACAGAATAATAATATTCTATACCATTCAAATACCATAATTTACCCAACCATTATCCAATTGATGGGCATCCATTCGTTTTCCAGTTTCTAGCCACTACATAAAGGGCTGCCACAAACATTTTGGCACATACAAGTCCCTTTCCCTTTAGTATTTCTTTGGGATATAAGCCCAGTAGTAGCACTGCTGGATCAAAGGGTATGCATAGTTTGATAACTTTTTGGGCATAATTCCAGATTGCTGTCCAGAATGGTTGGAATCTTTCACAATTCCACTAACAATGTATCAGTGTCCCAGTTTTCCCACAGCCCTTCCAACATTTGTCATTGTTTTTTCCTGTCATATTAGCCAATCTGACAGGTGTGTAGTGGTATCGCAGAGTTGTCTTAATTTGCATTTCTCTGATCAATAGTGATTTGGAACACTCTTTCATATGAGTGGAAATAGTTTCAATTTCATCATCTGAAAATTGTCTGTTCATATCCTTTGACTATTTATCAATTGGAGAATGGCTTGATTTCTTATAAATTAGAGTCATTTCTCTATATATTTTGAAAATGAGGCCTTTATCAGAACCTTTAATTGTAAAAATATTTTCCCAGTTTGTTACTTCCCTTTGAATCTTGTTTGCATTAGTTTTGTTTGTACAAAAGCTTTTTAATTTGATGTAATCAAAATTTTCTATTTTGTGATCAATAATGATGTCTAGTTCTCCTTTGGTCACAAATTCCTTCCTCCTCTGCAGGTCTGAGAGGTAAACTATCCTATGTTCCTCTAATTTACTTATGATCTCGTTCTTTATGCCTAAACCATGGACCCATTTTGATCTTATCTTGGTATGTGGTGTTAAGTGTGGGTCCATGCCTAATTTCTGCCATACTAATTTCCAGTTTTCCCAGCAGTTTTTGTAAAATAATGAATTCTTATCCCAAAAGTTGGGATCTTTGGGTTTGTCAAACACTAGATTGCTATAGTTGTTCACTATTTTGTCCTGTGAACCTAATCTATTCCACTGATCAACTAGTCTATTTCTTAGCCAATATCAAATGGTTTTAGTGACTGCTGCTTTATAATATAGTTTTAGATCAGGTACAGCTAGGCCACCTTCATTTGATTTTTTTTTTTTCATTAATTCCTTTGAAATTCTCGACCTTTTGTTCTTCCATTTGAATTTTGTTATTTTGTTATTTTAATGACCTAGAAGGTCATTAAAATAGTTTCTTGGGAGTCTGATTGGTATAGCACTAAATAAATAGATTAGGGAGTATTGTCATCTTTATTATATTCGCTTGGCCTATCCAAGAGGACTTAATATCTTTCCAATTATTTAAATCTGACTTTATTTGTGTGGAAAGTGTTTTGTAATTTTGCTCATATAATTCCTGACTTTCCTTTGGTAGATAGATTCCCAAATATTTTATACTATTGGCAGTTATTTTAATGGAATTTCTCGTTGTATCTCTTGCTGTTGGATTTTGTTGGTAATGTATAAAAATGCTGAGGATTTATGTGGATTTATTTTGTATCCTGGGGAAATATTTTTTAAAAAAGCCAAATAGAAGAGTTTTATATCTGATTCTACAGATAATAATGAGTGATTGGAATTTATTGATTAAGGGAATGATATGTTCATACTTTTAATTCAAAAATGTCATTTAGACTAATTGCATGGAGGATGAATTGGAGAGGGAAGACAAGGCAGGATCTTGTAATAATCCAGTAATGAGGGCTTGGTGACATGGTGACTATGTGAGTAGAGAGGAGGCAGTTGAAAGATGTAGTTATAGAAATAGCAAGACTGGGCAACTGAAAGATACCAGAGCAGGAGTGGAGAGGAATGGGTAATGGCGAGGTTGTAAACCTGGGAGGCTGAAAGAATGGCTCTACCCTGAAGAGAAAAGGGGAAGTCTCAAAATGGGACATTCAATTTAAGCTTTTTTTTTTTTTTTTTTTTTTTTTTTTCTGAAGCCGTATTTTAACTCAGGTCCTCCTGATTTCACAGGCCTGATTTCTGCTGTGCTGTGTCTAGCTGCCCAAAATTTAAAACTTTTGACAAACTGTTGGAAATAGGCAATAGATGCTCAAGAGAGAGAGACCTGGGCTAGATATATAGGTATTAGAATCATTTGCATAAGTGCTACTACTGGGCTTATATCCCAAGGAAATACTAAAGAAGGGAAAGGGACCTGTATGAGCTAAAATGTTTGTGGCAGCCCTTTTTGTAGTGGCTAGAAACTGGAAAATGAATGGATGTCCTGGGTAAATTATGGTATATGAATGTTATGGAATATTATTGTTCTGTAAGAAATGACCAACAGGAGGAATACAGAGAGGCTTGGAGAGACTTACATCATGATGCTGGGTGAAATGAGCAGAACCAGGAGATCATTATACACTTCAACAATGATACTATATGAGGATGTATCTGATGGAAGTGGATATCTTCAACATAGAGAAGAGCTAATCCAATTCCAGTTGATCAATGATGGACAGAATCAGCTACATCCAGAAAAGGAACACTGGGAAATGAGTGTAAACTGTGAGCATTTTTTTGGTTTTGTTTTGTTTTTCCTCCCAGATTATTTTTACCTTCCGAATACAATTCTTCCTTTGCAACAACAACCACCACAAAATTCGGTTCTGCACATATATATTGTACCTAGGATATACTATAAGATATTTAATATGTATGGGAATGCCTGCCATCTAGGGGAGAGGGTGGAGGGAAGGAGGGGAAAAATTCGGAACAGAAGAGTGTACAAGGGATAATGTTGTAAAAAAAAAATTACCTATGCATATGTACTGTCAAAAAAAAGTTATAATTATAAAAATTAATTTAAAAAAAGAATCATTTGCATGTAGAAATTAATTAAATCTTTAAGTAGTGATGAAACTGCCAAGTGAAAGAGACCTATAACAGAATCTTGGAATACACAGGAAAAAGAGCAGTTAAGAGTGTCAAAATATATTATGACCAGGTTTGCAAATTATTAATAACATTTAAAAAATGGAACAAAATAAACATTTCTGTAAAGATCTATACACAAATAAAATATACATACAAATAATACAAATAGATTAATATAATAAAATACAAATACATATATACTATGTATAATTTGCTGTCCCCTCCAAATATGCTTATCTTTTTCCTCCTCTCCCACCATAAAGATGGCTACCATTAGACCAAATAAATATATATATATATATATAATATATATACATACATATATAATTATTCTATATATATATATATATAGTTATCAATTTTTTCCCTAGGTGCAAATAGCATCTTTTATCATATATTCTTGGTTTTCAATTTGTGAACTAATAATAGTCAAAATGATTTAGTCACTTAAAATGATTTATTTTTATTTTTTTACTTAAAATCATTCTTAAATAACATTGCTATTACTGTATACAATGTTCTATTGGTTCTGCTCACTTCACTCTACATCATTTTGTGCAAGTCTTTTCAGCCTTTTCAAGATTATGATTGAACTCATTTCTTATAGCACAATAGTATTCCATTACAATTTAATCTCAGTTGAGTACTGAAGTTTGGAATCTAGAATGCAGAATTGAAAAAAAGAATGAGAAGAAAGAAGTAGAGGTAACAAGTATAGATTCTCCCCTCCCCCCCCTTGGAATTTTATATGAAAGAGAGGAGAGAGATATATCTTGAGAGCATGGTAAGGTCTAGTGAAAGTTTTTTAAGGATGTAGGGAAACTTGGGCATGTTTGTGGACACAAAAAACGAATCAATAAACTAAAGAGGAATGATTAATGATTCTAGCTGCTAGAAAAGACTGGAGGGTTTTGGATCAAGCCACATGTTAGAAAGGTTAGTCTTGGTAAGAAGTGACACTTTATTACCAGAGACTGGAGGGAAGAAGGAGAGAGTTGAAGTATTTTGTCAAGGAGTTTCCAGATGTAGAGAAGGAAAGAAGTAGAAGCTCATTTCTGTGGCTTCCATCTTCTCAAGTAAAACATAGAAAGGGAGAGGGCTAAAACATCATTAGGGTGACTGGGATAGATAATGAATTAGGAAGGAGTAATAGAGTTACCTTGATGCAATAAGGACCCAGTTAAGGTTAGATAAAATAATTTTTTGCTATATTCAATTGATTCTGTTAACTGATTTTCTTCAGCTCTGTTGAGCAGCAGTGGTGTAGGAGGATGAAGAAAAGGATTGGAATAGCAACTGCTGCTAGAAATGGAATAAGATAATTGACTTCCACCAAGGATGTAAATATTTCCAGAAACAACAGGAGAGGCCTTGCTGATGTATGAAATGAACATCAATACAGGTAAGGATGAGGAGCACCTCAGCTTGCCACATTCTGAAGAATTCACTGAATGTCCAAGACTTTCACAGGACTGACACTGATTATGCTGATAGTGAGAAACTATACAACCAAGGTGAAAGCTAGCAGAGCTTCAAGGCATTAATCTTTTTTTTTTTTTTTTAATGAATGTCTCCTCCCCCCAACTTAGTATTTATTTTTAACATTATTTTTAAATTTTGAATTCCAAATTCTCTCCCTTCCTCTAGCCCTTCCCCCACCCATTTAGAAGGCAAGCTATGTATCAATTATATATATGAAATGATACAAATACCTATTTCTGTATTAACCATGTTGCAAAAAAAATACAAGAAAAGGAATTTGAAAAAAATTATACTTTTATTTTTTCTCTCTAGAGGTGGATAGCACTTTTTGAATTGCCTTGGATCATCATATTGAACAGAGTAGCTAAGTCTCTCATAGTTAAACCTCATTACACTATTGCTGTTACTGTGTACAATGATGTCCTGGTTCTGCTCATTTCACTCTGCAACAATTCATATATCTTCTGGTTTTTTTTTTTTTTTTTGTTGTTGTTGTTTTGTTTTTCTGAAGCTCTCCCTTTTAAGCACAACAGTATTCCATCACCATCGTATACCCCAGTTGATGGGCATCCTCTCCATATCCAGTTCTTTGTCATCACAAATGGATCTGCCATAAATATTTTTGGACATATCGGTCATTTTCCTTTCTTTTTAGGGGGTGGGTAGTGGGTGGGGAACCTCTTTGGGATACAGACTTAGTTAGTAGTATTATTATTGGGCCAAAGAGTATGCCCAATTTATAGCCCTCTAGGGATAATTCCAAATTGTTCTCCAGAATGGTTGACTATGCATTGGTCTTTTCTGGTGAATGTCTTGCTGTGAGTACTGCATATAATGTCATGTCACTTGCATTAGTATTTTGCTTCATTTTCTTGATTTTTTGTTTGTTTTATGTGTTAAAATAAGGGATGGTTTTTTAAGAGGGGGGAGGTATTAGCTGGGCTGATGTAAAAAGTTATCAATAATTAAAAACAGACAAACGTGTCCTTGCTATCTTACCTAATTGAATTGGCCCGCCCTCTACCTCCAAGAATGTAGAATAAGAGCAGAAACCGAGGCTAGTGGAGGAAATTAATTGGCTGACTCAGTTTCGGGCAGTCAAAGGAAGGGTCGAGGTCACCCTAGATCTTGGTAAGGAAATAAGGTACTTTGAGAAAGGCAACGATTCGCCCCCCAGCCTCTTGCTTGGAGCGCAGTAAAGGCGAGGACATAGGCTGAGCAGCCTGGGGGACCTGAGGTCCCAGTGTCCCGCCCTGCACCCGGCCCCAGCCCGGACAGCGGAGCAGGGGGTCCTGGGGAATCTCGCCCTCAGGGGCCACTGGGGAGTCAAAGAGGCAACTGAGGCCGAGAAAGAACCTGGGAAGTCTGGTTGGGGGATGGGGAGAGAGACAAGGGTCCGGGGTCCTGTCCCCAACACTCACGGGCGGCCCTCTCCTGGGGAGTTCGTGAGGGGACAAGACCTTTTTTCCTCTCGTGCCCCCGGTTCCTGTCCTGGCGGCCTCGGCTTTCTCCTCCCTCCCTGCCCCCGTGCGTCCTGAACTGGACTGTGGATAGAGATGGAGCCCGAGAAGGCCTGGGGGGGAGGGGTCGCTACTGGCTGGAGCTGAAGCGCCCCGAGGCCGGACTAAGATGGGGGGAGCCGGAGCAGAAGACGAGCGCGAGGTTTAGGGGGACCTCGATGGGCCGTTAGAGGTTGGGGCGCGGAGCGGAACGAGGTGGAGACTGGGGAGACCAGGCGTGGTCGGAAAAGAGGCAGCCAGAAGGGCAGGAGCGGGGCGCGGGGCGCGGGGGGGGGGGGGGCGGCCGACAGGGTCCGAGGCTTTGGCGCCAACCTCCCGGCTCTGGGGGCAGACAAAGGCGGGGGTCTGAGGGAGGGAAAGCGGGCGAGGAGACAAAGCGGGGCGGGGAGCCGGGTTGGGGGGACCCAGAGGCGGCTCCGGGGCCGCGCGGAGCCAATGGGCGGGCGGGGGGCGGGGGCCCGGCTGGGGGCAGCGCCAGGATAAGGCAGCGACGGCGGAGGCGGAGGCGGAGGCGACTCGGGCTCCAGAGGCGTCGGCGGCTGCGGCCACCTCCCGCCCCCGAGAAGCAGACTCTCTCCACCTGGTCCCGGTGGCGGCCCAGCCTGGGCCTGGGTGAGATCCGCGAGGACGGCAGCATGGGGTGGGAGGGATCTGAATCTGGGACCCCAAAGGGGCGACAGGATAGGGGTGGGGGGAGCTGAGTTCAGGATCCCGCGAGGACCGCGGGGCAAGAGGGGGGGCTCATCTTGAGACCCTCGGGAGCCGCGAGATGGGGGAGGGTATAGATCTGCAATTCTTCGGGGCCGCGGGGTTGGGAGGAGGGGCTCATCTTAGGAGTCTGGGGGTGGGGATGGCAGCTGGATGGCTGAAGAGAAGGCTGAGTCTTGGACCTCTTGGGGTCCCGCGGGGTTCTGAGTGGGGACTCAGCTCGAATACCCTTCGGAGGGTTTCAGGGATGGGTTAGGGGACTCAGTCTGGGACTCCCGGAGGTGGGGGGGGGGGAGTCGGGATCCTCAACATGTCTCTTCCGGGACAGCAGGAGGGCGCCCTGGGGGTCTGCTGATTCCCGCTGGGCTGGACTGGGGCGTGTGGATAGGTTCGGCTGTCCTGGGCGCAAGGGAGAGGTCCGGGAGCCTCTGGGTGGGCAAGTTTGCTGAACACTTCCCGGGGCTGGGAAGGCAGCCGGCCGCAAGGCTAAGATCGTGGCCGGGCGTGGAGGCGTGAGAATGTACTCTGGCAGCGCTTCCTCTATGGGGTGCGAGTGGTGAGGGGGTTACGGGACGAGGGTGACTGAGCTGTCCAGGAGCTGGGGCCCTGAGGAAGGAAGCCTGAGAGCTCGGGGAGCGGAAGGACCGTAGTCTCGGTGCCTGCCTCTCATCCCTGTTAGATTGACAGCGCCGCGGGGTCATCCCCAGGACACTGGCTTCTCACAGTGTTTGAAGCATCCCTTCTCCATTCCCGGCCCCCCGTTTCCACCTCAGCTCCAGGTCCCTCTCTTAGGGTTACTTTTTACTATGGCACTTCAGCCCCGATCTGCCTCAGTCTCCTCACTCCATCCCATCACCTCTCCAAGCAGCTTTTCATTTTCAACACTCCCCCCCCACCCCAATGTTTCACTGATGGGTGGCCTGAGCGAAGAGGGTGGTGAGGGTGGGAGGCGGAAGTGGTAGGACCTAAAGCAACAGGAAATGACTTAGGGAAAGTCCCAACCACAGCCCCCCACCTCCCTGATTATGCTTCTCTTGTAAACAACCCTCTCTCCTCTACCGAACCACCCTTTGAGTGCAAGATGGGGTAGAAGGGGAGCCGGATCTGGAGTAGGGTGCGGGCCTAGATCCCCTCCTGACAAACTTCCCCTTGCAGAGTGCTCCGGGCCGCACTCCCCCATCCCCATCCTTGCCTTCATCATGTTCCAGGATGCTGGAGCAACCCAGGCCACCACCTCTCATGTAGGTAACAGCATCATCATCCCTACCGCTACCACGCTTTTCCCCTCAGGGTGGAGGGAAGGGGATTGGGGCAGTTTGTAGAGGCTCCTGTGTCCAGACCCCGGGATGGTGGGATTGACGAGTCGGGTTTGCCCCTTGAAATGTAAAATAAATATTGGGAACCAGATGGATGGGGAAGGCAGAGGGAACGCTGCTGAAGATCTTAGACTGGACATAGGCTTGGATGCCAAGAGCAGCGGGACCAGCCCTAGTTAATTTCCCTTATATCCCCAGGAAGCCAAGAGCAGCCCTAGCGGCAGCACAGTGCAGCGCTCCAAGGTGAGGACAGAGGTGTCGGGTTCTAGCTCGGGATGGAGATGTGGGGGTGAGGATGGGGCCCGTGTGCGATGCTGTGGGAAGGGGGAAGGGGGCCTTTTTCAGGGGCTGATACTGTGCCCACTCCCCTCACCCAGTCGTTCAGCCTTCGGGCGCAGGTGAAGGAAACTTGTGCAGCCTGCCAAAAAACGGTGTACCCCATGGAGCGTCTGGTGGCTGACAAGCTGATCTTCCACAACTCGTGCTTCTGCTGCAAGCACTGCCACGCCAAGCTTAGGTGAGGACCCGGGCCAGAGTCCCCCCTCCCCTGCTCCCTCCGCTGGCTGCTTCTCCATTTAACGGGGTGAGGGGTGGCTGAAGGTAAGAGGGGCCTCTTGTGCCTCCCCACTCACTCCCTGGCCCACTCCTGTTTTGCAGTTTGGGCAGCTACGCAGCTCTTCATGGAGAGTTTTACTGCAAACCCCACTTTCAGCAGCTGTTTAAGAGTAAAGGCAACTACGACGAGGGCTTCGGCCGCAAGCAGCACAAGGAGCTCTGGGCCCACAAGGAAGTGGCCAATGGTACCAAGACAGCCTGAGGCCCTCCTGACGGCTTCTGCCTATCCCTGATCCCAGGGGCTTTTGGGGTGGGGTGGGGAGGAGCTTGGGAAAGATTGAATGGGGGGGGGACATACTCGGGGCTGCTCTGACTGGTCCAGTGATGACAGGGGGTAACTTGCTGTCTTTTGCCTGCGTAGGGGGATGGGGGTGCAGTGCTATCCCTCTTTATCTCAGGGGGCACTTCATTCCCACTTGGGCCCTCCAGTTTGATTTCATACCCCCTTCCATCAGTAGGCCTCAGAGAAGCAGGCCCCAGGGAAGGATTTTCCCCCTATCTTGGTGCCTTCTCTCCAGCTGGGAGTCAGTCTACCCCACCAACTTCTCCTGGGTCCCAGGCTCCCCACTGCCAAGGAGGGCCTCGTGCCCCCTCTCCCCTCCCATCTACCTCTGTCCAATCCTGGTTCTGATTTACACCTAAAACACCTGGGAGAAGAGAGGCTAGAGCGCCATCTATTGACTAGTAAAGCACAGTGATGCCGCCTGGGCTGGGTGAGGTCATGAGGCATGTCCCTAAAGGTACAGACCCTTGCCCTAAACCCAGGGAGAGCCTGGAAACATTACTTGCCACCCTAGAATCAGGGAAGAGGAACTAAAAACAACCCTTGCAAGGTTGTGAACTACAGAGACTGGTTGTGGGACCAAAATAGCCAGTTCCCTTTGCCCCTTCTGCTCCCCTCCCCCCATTGTGCCCATCTTGACTGTTGTGATCCTATTTTAAACATGTACCCAAGAGTCTATCTTTGTGTCTGTGTGATTGGCCCCGAGGTATGGAGATGAGATTGACCAAAGGGCTGGGACCAGACTGAGGAAAGCTAGGAGAGGTCTTTAGGTGCAGACTTAGCACACCCCTAGCTCCTTTTAAAGGATGACCAGAAAGGGTTAAAACCTAGACAAAATGGGAACACTTTACCCCACTCCCACACCAGGCCATGCCCTTTCTTCCCAAGGACCATCAAACCCAAAATGATCTTTTAAATTAGAGGCTCTTAATCTTTTTTGTGTGTCGTGGACCTCTTTGCCAGTCTGGTAAAGCCTGTGGATCCCTTTCTCAAAATAATGTTTTTTAAATATTTGAAGGAAATTCTAAATCTCAGAGATTAGTGAAAATAAAGGTGCAACTTTTTTTCCCATATCAAGTTCACATTGTACCTGAAATCTTATGTTTGGGAATCCTTTGGGGTTTGTACAGACCCTCTTGGGGAAAAGATCCCTGTTTTGAATGGTGTCATTTATTGAAGTTACTCTAGAATTACCCAAGGAATTCTTCTGTCTTCCCACCTCCACTTCTGTGCCACATACTAGCTATGTAGAGGGTTGTGTGTGTGCCTGTGGCTACACTGGATAGAAGCACCTGAGACCAGAGTGAAGACTCTCATTCCCCTTCCCACATCTTGTGCAGTCAAGCACAAGAAGACAAATTGAGCATGTACTACGTGCCCTCCGAGGGCCGCTAATCCAACTAAAACCTAAACGGGAGTCTTTCTGCACCCAGCATCTCTGATGTGGTCATCCACCTTTAGTTTAAGGAGGGAGAAACCCACAATCCCCTTCAAAGCCACCCAACCTACTCGTGTGACATGATACTGAGAACTAGGAAAGACAAAAAATCGTCGCCCTCAAGTCACCACAGGTTTTTCCTTAAACAGGACTTCCATATGTTGACCCTTTAAAAGAATGATCGAGTACCTCATGCCTTTTCTGGTCAGTCACTGCCTTCAGGGCTTGGAGCATTCTGGCTGCAGCTTTCTGGATGGGTTCCAGTTTTGTCATTGTCCTCCCAAAAATGTGCCCAGAATAGAACACACTCCTCCAGATGTTACCTGATGAGGAGGCCAGAATCTGGTGGGACACTCTCATCTCCATATTCTAGACACAATGCCTCAATACCAGCACCTATTGCTTCCTTTTGCTCCTATCTCTTTCCCTTTTACTGTCATCTTCAAAGTTAGTTGTAGATACTGAAAGAAAAAAAAATAAGGCTCTAAGGTTCTTAATGCTTTTACTTTCTGTCTTTGGGGCTCCTAGCTTCAGCCTAAAAAGGAAAAGGCAAGGGCTACTTTTCTTGCCAGAGTAGTGACCCTAGTCTGATGTGAAGTCACTTACTCCCCCTCCCCCAGCAACTGCAGAGGGTAAAGATGAAAGCCCATTTCTGTCCACCAGAGCAATGGCTCTAGGAGCTGCCCCAGCAGTTCAAGGCCACATGGTTCCTCTAACAAGGGTCTAAGACAGGAAGTGCAGAGGGACAGCTTGGATAACAGCAAAAGTAAATAAGGAAGGGGGTGGGGGAGAAGGGCAGCTGGACTCCCAGGGGGGGAATATGGGCAGGAAGTCTAGGGTTTTTCCTGTCTTAGACCCTATTGCCCAAACTCCTGATTGCAGAACAACTAAAATTGAGGGACTCTTGGTCACTACAGAGTAAGGATTCAAAAGAGGGGTGGGAGTGGAGAAGGCCTGGGGAAGGAAGATGTCATCACTTTATACAAGTTTCCTAGACATGGAACAGACATGGCTCCAAACTTGCCCTGAATGCAAGGGACCACCAGGCAGATTGTGGGAGATGCCTAAGTGTGAGGGAAACCCAGAAGGAACTCACATTGAAGTGTACTCAATGCTTCTGAAGTAGGACATAATCTAAGGTCCCTTGGAAATGGAAAAAATCTTAGGTACCCCAAGACCACAGGATCTCTGGCTACATTTTGCATTTTCAGCAGGGAGCCAGAACAGACATGCTGGTCAGAGCTGCGCATTCTGGGCTTAGAAACAGACTGGTGAGAATTAGCTTAGAAGGATCCTAGGAAAGAAATGGCCCCTGAATATCAGGTTGGTGCTCTCCCCCGATAACTAAGCCCTTGCCCCTCTGAAAAAGGACACCCTTATGTTTACAATATAAATATATAAAACTATATACTTACTATATAACTTCATAAAAATTACCAAATGTGATTAGAAAGGTAGCCCAAGGTCCCCATCCCCAGCCCTCATGCTCCAGCCCATATTCTGTGTGACCTTGGTGCTTTTTCCACAGTTCTGGCAGGGATGGGGAGGAGGAGGTGTAGCAGCATAGAAATCTAGGACGATGGCTAGTTGTGAAGAAACCCACATGTCACTGTATATAAATACCATCCCCCATTCCAAGAAGTGTCCCTGTTGCCCCTGGCCGAGACTCTGAGCTTGCCGAATCTGCTATCCTACCCACAAAGCAGAGGAGTAGGAGCCAGCTTGTATAAATGATCCTTTTATTGTAGGTAACGCGCTACACTGGCCTGGCTTTGCACTGCAAGCCCTCAGTCGGGATATAGTCAAAATAAACTATGGCTGCAAGTTCTTCTGCACAATCCACATTCAGACACTTGGCTCCTCCTCTAACGTGTGCACAAGAGGGTGACCAAGAACCAGCCTCAGTCCTGGGCCTCTGCTGGCAGCCCAGAGCAGGAAGGCTCTATTAAATGAGAAAATGGTGGCACCCAGCAATGAAGCCGCCCAGCCCTTTGGCAGAACCCATAGTGGCCAGGGCTAAGGGGCAGAGGGCACCTGATACTCCTAGGGCTCAGGACAGTCCTATGTCCCCACAGTTTTTCTTCTGGATAATTTAATAAAAAAATAATAAATTAAGCAATAGCTCAATCCTGAGGCTGTTGGGCTAGCATATCCACAGTTTTTGGCACAAAAATCAAGTGTTGTGGGGGGTTTTTTGGGGGGAGGGGTAAGGAGGAGAATTTCAGGGTTTTGTTCAGAATTTTTAAAAAAGTTTTCTGTCAGGTCATTACTGTGGGGTTGGTATGTAACCCCAGAGAGAGTCTGAACCTGGAATATGCAGAATCGTCTCATCAATGCCAGTGCCCGAGTTCTGTTTCCTCCCAAGGAGTGTTTGGATAAAGGGCTAGAGTTATGTTGGGAAGGATTTCTTTTCTGAGGGAGGAGAGGAGAGGAAGGATTCATTGCAGGAATTTCCCTCAAGTGAGAGGCTCTTTATGGAAGGGAGGCTGAGAGGGAAAAGCCAAGCCACCACAAAGTAGCTTTGGTCAGGATGAAGATCCCCAGTCCAAGCCTTGGGTGGGGACAGATCCAAGGGGTAGAAACAGCGATGATGTTGGTAAGAGGGAAGCATCATCTGTCTTACCAGCCCCAGAGGTTGGGACAGGAGCCCCCCAGCAGGCAGAAAGGGAAGGAAACAGAGAGAGAGGCCCAAGCCCCATAGGCACCATTTGGCACAAACCACCAGCAAATTTCTCTGCAAAACCAGCTGCTTTCGTTTTCTCTCCCTTGAGGCAATAGTCACCTGTAACAGTCTAGAATTGCTATATATAAAAACCATCAAATATGATCTGAGATATAAATTAACAAGTACAAGGCCTCACATTACATGATGTGAAAAGGCTAAAAAGAGCGATAGAAACTACATTCATAAAAGTGCATCGTCAACATACAACGAAGGCTTTGGATTGTTATGGTGCCTGTGGGGAGACAGGCATGGCTGGGCACCGAGCCGCCGACCGCTAACACCCTGTCTGTCTCCGGAGATGAGCCCCTGTAACCTGGCATTTTTCCCTTTTCATTCAATGACAAATTCTAAGGAACATGAGTGCTGGAGAAGGGCTTTAGCATTAGGCACATTTGGGGGGAAGAAGGGACAAAGCCCAGGCTGAGGTATTTACAGCTGTCTTAAGCTGCTCAGAGATATTACTCCTCCCAACCCATTCCTGCTCTTATCCCTCAAGGCCAGGGAAGAAACTGAAGGGCCAAGGATCACTTCATAGAAATGCTAGGGCCCCTCGCTGGCATTGATGGCTCTGAGAACAGATGGCCCTGCTGTGCCCCAGGCCAGCGTGGAGCCTTCTCAGCAGAGCCAATAACCCATTTTATCCTGGAATTTCATTTTTCCTAGATTTGCAGAAGAGCTCCTCTCAGGAGCCTCACAAAGCAAGTTATCATGGCCCTACTGAGCTACCCCTCGCTCCTGAGTGGAAAAAGAAGCATATGGGATGGTCGCTGCTCTCCAAGAAGGGCTGGAACCTGGCAGCCTGGCACTTCTAGCTCCTGCCTGGGCCCAACCTACCCTCTGGATCTCTGCTCCACAGCAGCCCTGGGGGAGGGGAGATGAGGCACCAACCCAAAAAAGAGGGAGCAACCCTAGAGAGAGGACCCTGGCTGGTCTTGTGAAATAGGGACAATTGCATTGACAAAGACCATGCCATCTCTCCAACTCCCCCTCCCCTCCAGCAGCTCCTTCTCTTGGATGCTACAGGGAGGGGGTGGGAAGGTGCACGTCTTGGGGCAGGGCAGGCAGCCCCTCTCCCTGAATAAGGCAGCAGAACATTTTGTCCATCTTTGGTAACGAGGTGGGATTGGCATACCTGGCCCGGAGACTTCCCCGGGAACAGGGGCAGCACCAGCCTCTACCCCCGCTCTGGAGGAACAGCAGACTCTGCCCCAAGCTAGCCCCGGCAGGCTCAAGTGTCTCCAGACACTGGGAGAGGAAACAAAGTAACACTCTGAATTAAAATAACACTATTCACATCCTTCCAAGCCAGTGTGTCCTCAGCACCAACGTGAGCCCCGGTGCCCAACACAGAGCGAGGGAATGCAGCTCAGAGGGAGGGTGTGGGGGAGGGAAGAGACTTGAGGAGCTCTGAAGGCCAGAGCAATCCAGATATCCATGGCCCTCTCTGAGCCCAGGTATGCCGGCCTCCCTCCAATCTGATGGGCATGGGGCTGCCCACCCTTCTCTGGCTCTGCAGCTACCCAGGAAGAAGGGAGTGACAGATAGACAGAGGGAAGGACGGCCTGAGCTCTAGGGCAGGTAGAGCTGGGAGGGAGAAGCAGCAGCCTCCCCAAGTGCCTCCTGGGAGCTTTCCCTGGGGAGCCGAGGTCCAACATCAGTGTGGTGCGAGAGCTCAGTACACGAGCTGTGCAAAGTGGTGTGTGAGCAGTTCCTCAGCTGAAGGCCTCTGGCGGGCCTCCACAAAGATGCGCCGCAGGAAGTCCCGGCCATGCTCAGAGATGTGGGAGGGGAGCTGGGGGTTGGTGGGCTGCGTGGCAATTTTGAAGATGGCAGCCATGGCCTCGTATTCTGCCCATGGAGGCTTCTCTGTCAGCATCTCTACCACGGTGCAGCCCAAGCTCCTGGGAAAAAGAAGGTGTTGTATCAGTGGCATTGTATCTTTCTCAGGACATATGGTAGTGGGCCTGGAAAAAGGAGGAGGGCAGTCTCCAATGGGGCCTGGGAGGGACAGGCCAACAGAGGGCTCTGAGACAGGAAGTGGTGCTAATGCTGGAAAAGACAAACTGCCCAGACCTCAACTCCACATATACTCTCTACATCGAAGCTGATCTTGGAGGAAAAAGGAGAAAAGATATCAAATCAGGGAGTTTCTAAGGAAAAGTTTGAGAACTTTCCAGTCGAAGAATAACTTCCTGCATCTTGTTAGTCTCTTCAGAGAATAAACATTAACTCCAAATAAAGCAAATGGAAACCACCTGGGAAAATATCAAAGAAGGAAGCTAGGGGGTCTATTATTGTTTGTAAGCTCATCCACGTAGACCTTATCTCTTTAATAAATTCAGGCATGTTTTCCACAGCCTGAGTTCTTCACAATAATAAAGAGGTCACTTTTTTGAGGGAAACAGACAGACATCCCACTGGGCTGGAGTCCTGCTGACTTGGGTCCAGCCTCCTCCTCTCTACCAGAGATGAGAATCTCTCCCTTGCTACAGTCCTATGGGACCAGGAAGATGCACAAAAAGCTGCCTGATCTGAGAGAACAAAATGAATCCAGTGCAGTGAGGTCCTTAACCCTGTGACCTCTCCTAGGGCTGAAGGTTGTGGGAGTGAGATGGCCTAGTGCCCTCCTGTTCTTGTTTCAAACAATAAAGTTTGCCTGTGTGCGGGCTTCATCTAAGATTAGAAGGGGCAGCAGGTGTCCACCTCTCCTCAGTCCAACCTGGTGTTCCCAGGTGGTTCTTCATAGAACTGAAAGAACCATTCCCAATACTTACCACACGTCTGCTTTCCTTCCATAGCCTTCTCCACTTATCACCTCTGGGCTCATCCAGTATGGGGTGCCTGTGACGGAACGAATCCCTGTCCCTGACATACAGATGGTCTGCAATCGTTTGCTGGCCCCAAAATCCCCAAGCTTCACATTCCCAGCAGAATCACGGAGGATGTTGGCTCCTGGGATAAAAGAAGGCAGTCACTATAGTGTTGGAGATGCCCTTCTCCTTCATCCAACCCTAGCATAAACCAAGGATTTCATCCGGATTTCATCTTATGGGAAGGGAGGGCCCAGGCCCAGATACCCCAAAAAGGCAGCCAACCTCTGCCCCTCCCACTTCCTCACCTTTGATGTCTCGATGCACAATCATATTGCTGTGCAGGTAGGAGACGCCTTCAAGGATCTGCCGTGTGTATTTACGGGTCACACTCTCAGTTAGAGCACCATATGCCTTCAGCTGGTCTTTCACTGAGCCCTGCCAGCCACCAAGGAGAAGATCAGAGAAAGTGGACCCAGGGCATCACTGCCTCCAATTATGAAGAAGGGAGTCAGGGATGAAGGCAAACCTGCCAGGGTCCAGCCAATAGGCAAAGACACCCATCCTTGTGGAAAAAGACCCCTGGGATGGGAGGAGAGGGGAGGGAAATTTGCACCCAGTAATTCTTCCTTTCAGACTCCACACACTAGAGCTATGGAAATTTAGTTTTGGGGAACTTAAGGAGGCTAGCTGAAGTCAGCCCCAAACTATACCTATCACTACTTCTGAGGCACAAACTAAAACTAACCAAACATTCTGATTTCCAGATATAGAACCCATAAGCCCATAATGACTTAATTGACATAACCTAACAATGCTGCTGGAGATGGTATCCAATACAGCCATCCACTAGGATGTTAGGTCACCCCTCAAGCCAGAAGCATAGATCTTCCCACCTCAAAAGGCCCTTTCCTGCTCCCCAGTGTACCTCACTGCCACTTCCAGACCTTCCTCAGAACTAAATTTTACATAGTCACCTTGCCTCCTTTGAGATTTACTCCATTTGGACATATCACCCTATACTGATTCTAGTGGCTGCTGGTCACTTCTCCTCCCTTTCTTAAAGAATTCAGTACATAGCTCACAATATAACAACCTCTTCATTTATCCTTGTCAATTTACATGATGTCTGTCCTCCCTCTACAAAGCTTCTCAATTCTGGTGTTCCTTAAGAAACTTTTACTTGACACATCCACCCTCCATAGCTATCTGTCATGGTACATCCCTTTTCTTAGTGTATCTCTCCTCCTCTACTTGGTAAAACTTAGGAAAGTCATGTCCAATAAATCCATTTCCTCCCTTCTCACTCTTCAATTCCTTGCCATCCACTTTATCACTTAATTGAAAATACTCTCTTTCAAGTTACCAATGATCTTTTAATTACTACATCCAATATAATCTTTCAATCCATATTCTTCTAGTACTTCCAGTAACGTTTGACACTTGGCCATCCTTTCTTTCATACTCTCTCAGCTCTAGGTTTTGATGGCACTTTTCTCTCTTGGTTCTCCTCTACCAACATAATTCTCAGTCTCTTTTACTGGATCTTTATGTCATGCTCATTAAACAAAGGCACCCCATTCCCCAACTCTGATCTGGACCCCTTTCTCTTTTCCTTCAATATTACTTCTACTTGGTGATCTTAGGTTCAATTATCAGCTCTATACAAATGATTTCAAGATCCATATATGTAACCCTGACCTCTCTTCTGAGTTCCAATCCTACACCACGGACTACACTTTGGACATCTCCAACTGGATTGTCCATAGGCACCTCAAACTCAACATGTTCCAGAGAACCTATTAGCTTTCCTTCCAAACCCTTCCTTTTTTCCTATCTTCCTCTTATTGTTAAGGATGCTCCCATCCTTTCATCATCCAGGTTTACAATCTCTGGTATTATCCTTGAATTTTCACTCCTCCCATAAATTCAATCTATTGTCATTTTTCTTTTCTTTTCTTTTCTTTTTTGGGAGAGGAGCAATTGAGATTGTGATTTGCTCAGGGTCACACAGGTAGTAAATGTCTAAGGCCGGATTTGAACTCAGGTCCTCCTGACTCTATGCTGGTGCTCTATCAACTGTACCATCTAGCTGCTCCTTGTTTTTGTTTTGTTATTTATTCTTTTAATATTCAATCTATGGTCTAATCTTATCACTTCTATCTTCACAATCTCTCTCATATTCAACATTTCTTGTATGTGCCCCCTCCTCTTTACTCACACAACTACCACCTTAGTTCAGGTGAGAGATGATGAGAATCTGAACTAGGGTGGTAGCTGTGTGACATATTATGAAGGTAGAAGTGACAAGATTAAGGAGGATCTGAGTTCAAATCCGACCTTTTCCTTCTCATTATTGCTTTTGACATTTATCAAGAAGTCTTTCTCTTTCCTAATTCCACATTTAACTTTCAGATCACCTTAACATCACTGCTCACTTTCTCAACCATTTACGTCCTCAAATGATAATATATTTGTAAAAGAGCTGAGCACAGTGCCTAGCATAGAGTAGGTACTTAATAAATATTATCTTCCCTGCTCTTCCTTTGCCAATCTTCTTTGCCAATGCAACCCCTCTACTTGTATCTTTGATCTTACACTCTCTAATCATCTCCAGCAGCTGCTCTTTGAATCATTTTCCTCTCTCTCCTCCTGATAATTCTCTCCTCTTGTCCCTTTCACAAACTTCTAGAAAAAGCTTTCTACATGTTCCCATTTTCTTACCTCTCTTCCCCAGACAAACTGGCTTAAATCCTCACCATGGAACTATAACTGTTTTCACCAAGGTCACAAAAGATTTCTTTATTGCTAAATTCAATGGCCTTTTCTTAAATCTCCTTTGTGAATCTTGCAGCTTTTGATACTTTTGAACTAAACTCAAGGGACAACAAAGTTCAGATTCCTACTCATCTGGTGAATTCTTTTCTTTCTTTTTTTGTAGAATCATCTTCCATGTCTTGATCCTTAATTGTGGATGTATCACACAGCTCTTTCCTGGGTACTTTCTTTAATTTCTATACTCTTTCTTTGTAACCATGTTAGTTCCCACTGATTTAAACTATCATCATTATGTAGATGACTACATAGTTAACTTTCATCTCTTTCTTGAACTTTAACCTCTTTATCTCCAATCACTAGCTAGATACCTCAATTTAGATGTCTCACATATCAAACTCAACAAAACTAAAATAGACTTCATTAGGTATATTTCTTCCTAAAATCATCTATTCTTAAAATTTTTAAATATCTACCAGGTACCACTATTTTATCAATCACATAGCTTCATAAGCTACAAGTTGTTTGTGACTCTTCAATCTCACTTACTGTTAACTCAATTGTCAGATTTTAAAAGAATCTCAGAATGTGAAGAATTGTAAGAGACCTCAGCAACCATTTTTCCAGGCCAATGCCTGACAGTAGTTATTCAGCTAATTCTTGAAGAACTTCAATTTGAGGGAACCCACCAACCACTGAGATAGTCTACTTAATTTCTGCATAGTTTTTCCTGGCCTTTAAGTCTAAGTTTACATCTTTGTAACTTCTATCCATTATTTCCAATTCTGACTTCTGGAGCCAAACAGAAAAAAGTCTAATCTGTCTTCTGATTCAAATATTCCTTTAATGACATCTTTTTAATTCAACTCAACAGTTTTGTTTCCATACCCCACTCTATTCCCATCACTACTGACTTGCTCAAGCCCTCGTCCTGTCTTGGCTTTCCTATTGCAATGGCCTCCTGAATGTGCTCCCTATATCTAGGCCTTCCCTTGTCCAATTCCTTTACCACAAAATTGCCATAAGAAGTTACTGGATTTATTTTGTATATATCTCAGATTTACTTATCTGTGAACATGCATTTTCTTCCAGCACTGAGAGGGCTGGAAGAGTCTCACTTCTGTCTCCCAGTACCCAGAACAGTACCTGGCCCACTGGAGTACCTAAATAAATGCGTGCTGTTTAATCTGCTTCTTTGCCCCCTACCAACCCCATGGCCCCGTCTTTATTCCCACTTCAAATTATGGCCCATCTTTTCTTCCCCTTTAAGCTAAGTGCCCAGCTGTACCCCACCTAGCATACCCCTGGCATGTACTCCATAAAGATGGTCAGGGTCTTCTCAGAGCGATCACGGAGACAGCCGTAGTACTGCACGATGCGATCATGCTGCAAATTCTTCAACAACTGGATTTCACACTCAAGGGCACTTACCTCCTGGGGGATGAGAGAAGGAAGTCCTGTTGTCCCCATATATCCTGACAGTCTAGTCTTCCAGCTATCACCATGGGCCTATCAGAATGTGGGAAGCTTTACTTGTAAGACCTCTCTGTCTACTGCCCTGACAATTGGACTTTGGACCCACCCAGGTCTCTATCTACTTTTAACCATATTTTTAGGAAAAGTGAAAAAAACCTTATCTCTGGCCTGGACTAAACCTAGTATGGCTTTCTATAGGGTAGAATATGAAATAATTTCAATGTGGATTGGTCATTGTCTAGAACCAAGCAGTTTCCTTGGATTTTCTTCCCCTGTCTCTTCTTACTTTTTAATTAATGTACTATCTACTAGGAGTCAAATTATATCTCTTCTCTTTTTAGATCTCAATTTTTTCAACATGTCTGGTTTTTTTTAAAGGAAAATTTTACCCCCTAAAATTCCCATTACTCTTTTCTATCCTCAATTTTTGTTAATGACAAATGAGTAAAGATGGAAGATTCCTAGATTTCTTATCAATTTGGAAACAGCCTATGGGGGGCAGTCTGTAAAAAGGTGAGGCTCTAGGTTAGAGTATCTTTTGCCTGGAAATAAGAAGGCTTTAGAAGGCATAGGGAACTAATACATCTAGTTAGAGACAGCAATCTTAGCCTCCTTTCAAGAATAGATTTGTTTTCTTTTTCCTTTTTGTACACTTTAACACTTTGAATTTTAAATCTAGAAAGAAGAGCATTTCCAGATATATAGAATACTAACAGAGGACTGCATAAGAAATAATGAATCTCAACTTTATGCTACTTGGTTTTTTTCAAAGTAAACTCCACATATTATTTTCAAAACGGTTCTGTTCCTCTGTGTTTTCATTTGAATTCCCTTCTGTTCTCTTCTGTATTGATACCAAATTTCAAATTAGATTTCCCCTTTGGAATTGGGGTGTATGATCCCTAGAATTCAAGCCTGAATTCTCTGCTTAGGGTTCTGTGGGGATTTTCTTGTCTGGAACTATTTGCCACTTTCCCTTTTGGATTTCCTGTGTCCATCATCAATAGACAGGTTCCTTCTACTATGTGTACTGATGGCATTCTTCAAGCTTTTCCACCCTCATTCTAATCCCAGAGCAGCTACTATAGCAAGGAGAGATTTGGTTATTTTATTTTGAGAAAAGCAATGGTGACAAATAAGACCAGCATGATCTATGAGGAAAGCATGGAGAGTCCTAATTACCTTGCTTGTTTCAGGACTGTCTGGATCAAACTGAACCTGCTTAGAAGCAAGCTCTCGTCCAGTATCCACATCATAGCACAGGTAGACTCGGCCAAAGGCACCCTGACCCAGGAGTTTCCCCCGACGCCAGTTTATGGGAGCACTTGGAGCTATTGGAGAGAAAAAATAAAGAGACTGTTATTAAATGCCACATCTTGAACAGGTGAAAAATCTAAGTTCTGGGGGGATTTCTTTAACTTTGGCTTCTCACCAATTCAACAATACAACATCTAGCTATACAACAGGAAGCCCATGCCCTATTTTTGCTTTACTTTGTTGAGCAAAGGGTTGAATAAAGTCAAGGTAAAAGCGTTCTGTTGATTTTTACAACAAGAAAGTTCTTCCATATTTTAACAGTGTTCATTTTCACCTCAATATACATATAGCAACAGTAAAAAGTTTCATAGATGAAAAATCTAAAGTCCAATGAGGTCAGGTAACTTATCAGAGGATTCCACATTGAAACAAACATCCCTCTCTTTAACATCTTATTCTCCATCACCAGCCTCTGTGCAATGACACAAATCATTTTCCATGCTGGGAATGCACACCTTCCTCATCCTTACTTCTCAGAATCACCTGTCTTTCAAACTCCTCTCTTTGTAAAGCATTTCTCAAACCCAGACAATTGGGAGTAACCTCTTGTTTTTTTCTTGTTTTGTATTGTTTCTTGTATTGTTTTTTCATGGACATACTATATCTTTCCCAATGGAATGTAAAATTCTTGAGGGTAAAGTTTCATTTTTCTTTTTGTATTTTTTAGCAACTAGCACAAGGCTGAGTAGCACAAGTACTTAGTAATGTTTACTACATTGAAATGAATGATGAAGGAAGGTCTAAACTTGGATTCACTAAGGCCTTACAACCCAAAGCTTTCCACTAGAGTATGTTGGGTCAGATATACCAGTTCAATTCTGAGTCTAAGAGTATCCCAAAACAGCCCTATGTTGATGTTTATATAGATTTTGGAAATCATCTGATCAAGGGCATTAATTTGTATTCTGATCTGTTACTCATTTCCCTTTATGGGCCTTCTCTAAAAAATAAGGACATTAGATCAGAGCCTTTGAGGGGTGACTCGTGGGTTCTGAGTGCTTGCTGATAACTCTCCTTAATCGATTTCTTTTTTCTTCCCTAGGAAAGTCCTTTCTGTCAAATGCAGAGCCTTACACTTGGTGGGCACGCTCCTCTCCTGTACAGTGAGAGCATTTTCACTGTCTGCATTCCATAAACGCCCTCGAGGGTCCAGGTATTGCACTGCCAGTCCCAGGTTTTCTCCATTTGTGCTCAGGGAACGACTGGAGGGGACCAATGTGAACAGGTTTCCTTGATGACGCCTTATTCGGGGAAATGTTCTTCGACCTACAATGATTTGGGAAAAGAGGACAAAAATAGGATTACTATCAATAAAGTTTGTTATTCAAACACTGACAAACATCCAAGACTTTGGGTGAGATGAAATGGAACAATAAAACCACCTACATTTAGTTGTTTTTACCATCTGCCTAGCTCATCCTAGAGTAGCTACTGCCTAATTTATTTGGAAACATATAGACTAAAAGCAGGGGAAAAAAATGAAGCAGGGAATTATTTATGGGACATGAGAGCAACCACCTTTCCTGCAGAAGAGTAGCTCTAAGAGACAACATAAAAGGGGCAGCGCACACTCCTCCGAGTCCCTTAAGCAGTAGTCACACTCCCTGTGCTCCCAAAGAACTTAAGGTAAACATTAAAGACTTAAAAGAGTTTCTGAACAGTTTATGGGGATGTATAAGGTCAACATGGAGTTCAGGAGCAGGTACTTTGAAGATAGTTTCTACTACCTCTAAAACAATAGGATTGAAAAGCAATTTTTTTTTTTTCTGTTCCCAGTTTATGGAATCTGGAACACACATCTTTAGTGAAAAGGGAATACATGGGACTCTGGGTGAAGCTATATAGAGGCAGGACAATTTAATCCTTTTAGACAAAACCATGGCAGTAGATGATAACTCTATAAGAAACTGAATCACACACTTCTCTTGCTCTTCTTAGTTACTCATACAGGAAGAGGCACATGATAACCAGCAGAAGGAGGGTCACCCTCACCATCATTGTAGTCCTTGTGATGAACAGAGACATGGTAACGACGGGGATATGTTCCACCTTTTACCCCTTTGTCATAGAGCTGAGTGTCACGATCTGAAAGAGATATAGAGAGGAATGGGTAGGTAGCCAACCAGCCTTACTTTCACAATCTGGCTTTAACCTATCTCTTGAAAATGATTTCATCTTATTCCTCCATCATGATTTAGTCTAATTGACCACTTGCTCTTCCCTACGTAACATCATATCTTCTGTCTCCTGTCTTTGTATAGGCTGCCCTCTATTTCTGAAATGTTCTCTCTTTACTCTCTGCTTCTCAGAAACCCTAACTCCCTTCAAAGCTTGGCTCAAGTGCTATCTTCTTATGTTGGACCTTCTCCCTCATTCCCCCAGTTGTTATTTCCACTTATTTTATATTTATACATATTGTTTCTTCCAATAGAATGTAGTCAGCTTCTTGAAGTATACTTTTATTTTTGTCTGGCTCGCAGCAGATTATTTAATAAATGCATATTGAACTGAATTGCTCTGGATTACCTCAGAGATCCTCAGTGATGCAAGGGGCAAAGCTGCTACCATCTCTTACCAATGGGCACCAAATCTCTGACAAGACTGGTTACCTCTGATCTGAAGCAACTCACCTGAATATTCTTGTCTGTTATCTGGGAAACTCTGGGCTCTAGACATCCGAGATTTCCGAAAGGAGGGACTAATGAAAAAAAGCAAATGCATGAACAAATAAAGAAATGTACAAATACACCTTGCAAGAAATATCTCAAGTAATCCAAAAAAAGCAGAGAATGACCACTTGGCAGTAAAACTCTCTTTTGCTTTGGCAGATGAAGATGATCTTCTATTTTTCAGCAGTTTGAAGCAGTAAAGGCTTGGTGTTCTCTTATACCTAATCCTTTCTTTCTCTTAGAGTGATGCCTAAATGCAACAATGCATTTTTAAGAAACCATCTGACTCCAAAATGCTAGTTGGGATAAGAACTGTACAGCCTACCCTTCCAACCTTAACCAAGGAAAAAATCTCAGGGAATCCCAGACAACATTTTGCTAGGATCTCTCTTTAAACGTCTGCTTATTAGATAATAAGGGAGAGAATCCAAGAGATGTAGACAAATTCCTTGCCTCAAATAATTATGGCCTCAAATGTCTATGCAAAAAATGTATCTATTGTATTTAAACAATATGTATCAATACATTAAAAAAATTAATGCAAGGTAAACTAGAGATCTTAATATAAGGAAGGAAATTTGACATAATGAGTATTGCTGAGATTTGGTGGGATAAAGTTCACGACTGCAATGTAGCTGTGGGAAGATTTACTTTATTCAAGAGGAAAAGGATAAGTAAAAGAACATGTTGAAATCTGGGGGAAGAGATGTACTCTATATAAAGGAGATCATGGGCTTCTTCAGATCTTAGTGTTTACCTGGATTTTCTTCAAGTGAAGAAACAAGTGAAGGAAAATGAAACAAGTGAAAAAGTGAACAGCAGCTAACGAAGAGGAAAGAATGGTAGAAAACATTTGGCTGAAGGTCAAGACAGCCAAAAACATTAGTGATATTGCAATGAAAGATATTAGAAGACATCTAGTCAAAAAGATGAAATGGCTGAGGAATTTAAGAAACAGATCACAAGCCTCAAATAGAGAAGTATGAACTATGGCAATGATAGGATGTTTTAATTATTCAAAGATTTTTGGAACTCATTCTCTAACAAAAGCTTCAGAAGAGATAATTTTTTTACTTGTCTATATAATAATTTCACTCTTCAAAAAGTAGAGGAACCACAGAGAGGAAATTCTTTTCCAAACCTGATTCTTACCAAAATTGGTCCCTGGGGAGAAATGATGATCCCTAGGAGAGGAAGTGACCACTTTGTCTTAGATTTGTGATAGAGGAGAGGAAACTAGAGCATATTATGGCTTGTACTCTACTTCTGAAGAGTAAGTGTCAAAGAGTTTAGAGAAAGAATAGGTAAAATCTCATGACCTAAAAATTTTAAAAGGGAAGTCAAGTCAGGTGGGATGTAAAGCTGCTATGAATTAAATTCTGAAAACAAAAGTAAAATACTTTTAATACAGAACAAGGGAAATTTGGAGCATTTTTCCCCCCAAATAATTGTTACTAGGTTAAACTTTTTTTTCTGAACTGTTCATATCTGCTCACCTTTTATCTATTGGGAAATAACTTTTTTTAAAAAAGACATTTTTATTAATATAGTTTGTCTGAATATCATTTAGTTATCCCACTATATTCTACTCCCACCATTCCTTATAATAAAAATTTAAAAAGAAAAAAATTCTGCAAAATGATCAAAACATTGGAAATCTGACTTAAAATAAGTCTCACAATTACAGATCTTGCATCTCTTCCCACAACTCTGGAATTGAAGGAAGTATTTTCTCTCTCTCTCTCTCTCTCTCTTTTTTTTTTTTTTTTTTTTTTTTTTTTTTTTTTTTTTTTTTTTTTTTTTTTTTTTTTTTTTTTTTTAGGGAGGCAGGCTAAGCTTATTCTTTACAGTTTTGCAACATTTATTTTTGATTGTTTCATGGTTGCTGTTCTTTCCATTTATACAACTATGGTCATTGCATATATCTTGTGCATATATTTTGTACATAGTTTAAGTATTTCCATGCTTTTCTGCAATAAAATTTGTTATTTCTTACAGCACAGTGACATTACATTATATTCATGTGCCAGAATTTGTTCCAACATTTGCCCCTAAATAGGCATCTACTACTTAGTGCCTAACTTGGGGTATATAAGGATATGGATATTTTAGCCAATTTATTTACATAATTCCAATCTGCTTTACAAAATGTTTGCACTAACTTATAACTTTACCAACAGCACATTAATGGGGCCAGTCTTTCCATAATTTCTTCAGTGTTGACTAAGCCCTTCTTTTTATCACCTTTACCAATTTGCTGAGAACAAAGTTGGAAACCTCAGGGTAGTTTTGATGTGCACTTCTCTTATTAGTGATTTGAAGCATTCTTTCATTCAGTATATAACAATGCAATTCTTTTGAGAACTGAATTTTTTTAAAAATATTTTTTTTAACCATTTATCTATTAAGGGAATGATTTTTGATCCTCCGATTTTCTTTTAGTTGATAATGTATCTTAGATATCAAGCCCTTATATGAAAAATATGATGGAAAGATTTTTGACTGTTTCCCTTATATATTCTGATAATGCAAAAGTTTTTAATTTCATGTAACAAGATTTATCAATTTTACTTTTGTAATTGACTTCCTCCTTTCATTAAGAACTAATCTCTTCCCTCTGTTAATTATTTCCTGCATATAACTTCCTTTGTATATACTGGTTTGAATGTTGTTTCTCCCATTAAATTATAAGCTCCTTTAATGTAAGGAAAAAAAAACCAAAACCAACTAATCTCCTACTTACAGCTGAAAAAGCTATATGATCTGCTTCTCTTCTAATTTTTTGATGACATGATCCTTAGTGTTCAGGCTGTACATCCATTTTAAATGTATTAATGGAATCTATTGTATAAGAAGCTTATCATGATTCAGGCCAGTTCCAATGGTCTTATGATGAAGAGAGCCATCTGTATCCAGAGAAAGGACTGTGTGAACTAAGTGTGGATCACAACACAGCATTTTCACTCTTTTTGTTGTTGTTTGCTTGCATTTTGTTTTCCTTCTCATCTTTTTCCTTTTTAATCTGATTTTTCTTGTGCAGCATGATATATGTACAGAAGAATTACACATGTTTAACATATATTGGATTACTTGCTTCTAGGGAAGGAGGTGAAAGAAAGGGAGGTAAAAATTTTGGAACATAAGACTTTGTAAGGGTGAATGCTAAAAATTATCCATGTATATATTTTGAAAATAAAAAGCTTTTTTTTTTTTTTTTTTTTTTTTTTTTTTTAAATAGAAGCTTACCTAAGCTTAATTTCTGCCAGATTGATTTCCAGTTTTCCCATTAAAGAGAGAGTTCTTAATGCCTGCCTTCTGCATCCAGAGATAACTATGGAGACTGAATGTGGATTAAAATGTAGTATTTTCACCATTTTTGTTTGTTTTCTTTCTTGTGGTTTCCCCCCTTTGGTCTGATTTTTCTTGCACATGGATATATGTTTAAAAGAATCATACATATTTAACCTATATCAGATTGCTTGTTATCTTGGGAAGGAAATAAGGAAAAAAATTTGGAACACAAAATCTTAGAAAAAATAAATGTTGAAAACAAAATGAATGTTGACAACTATCTTTACATGTATTTGGAAAAATCAAATACTATTGAAAATTAAAAATAAAAAACTGTGCTAAAGTTTTAGCCTGTGTTTCAGCCTAATAAATATCATCTCTATTTTTAAAAAAAGAGAGTTCTTTACTATGAAATTTATGTTTTCAAGTTTATCAAACAGTAGGCTATAGAATCATTTCTGATTCTCCCTTATGAAGTCTATCTTATTGATCTACTTTACTATTTTTAAACTAAGACTAAATGGTTTTGATGATGGCTGCTTAATAATTATATAGTTTGAGATATGGAAGTGCTTCAGCCATGTTTTCATCATTTCCCTGATTTCCAGACCTTTTGTTCCTCCAAATGAATTACAGTCAATCATGAATTTTGACAGGGATAATGTTCTTAGAAAACAGAACAAAAATAAAAAAACGAGGTTAGATTCTCAGGATTACTAAAAACTTTAATTTTTCACTAAAGATTGCTGAAAATGCACTTTTCTGCAAATAATTTTATAAAAAAATACACTAATTCTGATAATATGCATTTTTCAACCCATAAAATGCAGGCACAAAATAAAATTGGTAATATGCAAAATATTTTTTCTCATTAGTAATTTCCTATAATCCTGTGACTCTTTTGTACTAAAGAGTCTCAATTAAAAAACCACCAATTTTGCCATCTAGGGGAGGAGGTGGGGGAAGGGAAGAGAACTGGCACACAAGGTTTAGCAAGGGTTAATGTTGAAAAAATTATCTGTGCATATGTTTTGAAAATAAAAAAAAAGCTTTAATTAAAAAAAAAAAAACATATATTGGATTACTTGCCATCTAGGGGAGGGAGTGAGGAGAAGCAGGGGAAAATTTGGTACACAAGGTTTTACACGGGTCAATGTTGAAAAATTATCCACATATGTTTTGAAAATAAAAAGCTTAAAAAAAACAAAACAACACCCCTACCAATTTTAGACAATATTTGCTTTTTCTAACATATGAAATCTACAGCATGTAAATACTATACAAAAAATAAAATTCTTACAACTAAAACATTTTTTACTTGAATCTTACCTTCTACCATATCAGATGGCAGTGTGAGAATGTAGTATTTTATATAACAAATCATCATTAGTTAACATCAAACTCACAGCCAATAGTGGTTACAAACATTCTAACAGGAAGTTTATTTAATACTTTTATTTTCTCACTAAGTCTCCTCCACTGACTTTTCACTCTTGGGCTTACAATGCAAAGGACTTGAACTTTGCTTTGGAGATAAAATTCCAACACATCTCTTCAGTTTTAAAGATAAAAAAAATTAAAATATGCAATGAATGGATGGGGACCTCTTTACTTTACAAAAGGAGAGTAAACATCTAACAATAGCAGTGAAATATCTAATAGGATACCAGTTATTGCATAAACTTGCATATATAATACCTCTTATTTTTTTTCTCCACTGTCACACCTGCAAATCTGCACAGTTGCTAACACAAGCAAAAAAAAGGATACTAATAAAATCATATGAATGTTTGATATTGCTAAAGTGAAACGTGTGAATGTTAAGGATTGACTGCATTATTAATTCATCTTGCTCATTAAAGTAACCATTTGGTAGTTTGATATAGCATTAAAATAATAAATTAACTTTGATAGTATTGCCATTTTTATTACTCTGACCCTACCCAGCTTCAAGAGCTGAATATTATTTCAGCTATTTAAATTGTTTATTTTTTTTTAACAAGCATTTTATAATTAAATCTATGAGTATTAGCTTCATTTTGGTACACTGACTCCCATATATTTTATACATTTTGTAGTTATCTGAATGGGATTGCTTTTCTATTATTGCCTCTTAGATTATGTAATAACACAGAAATTCTGTATATTTTGATGAGTTTATTTTATAGCTTGCAACTCTGCTGAAGCTACTGTCTCAATTAGTTTCTTTGTATCATGTCAACAGTAAATAGGATAATTTTGTTTCTTCTTTCACTAATTTGAAGCCTTTCTTTCTCTGTTTCTATTGCTATTTCAACCATTTATAAAACTATATATTTGGGAAAGGTAGTATTTTTCCTGTAATTTCTAGGAAATCTTCTAGTGTATCCTAGTGTACGTACTACTTTCTTTGGGTTGTAGATAAGATACTTTTTAATTATATTAGAAAAGGATCCCTCTAGATTTTTGATTTAAAAAAGCACAAATCACTGTTTTGTGAAAAGTTTTTTTGTACCTATGAAGATAATTATGTTTAGGGATATTTTTGTTTTTAATGGAACTTGTTCTTAAAAATTTGTTCCAATTGTCTTTATATCTTAGGTATTGTGCTTCTTGCAGATAAATCTGTTAAGATTTTTTCCCTCAGTTAACATTTTCTTTTATAATTCTAACTACATTGCTTTTATACACACAAAAACTTTTCAATTTTATAACATAAATAATTTTATTTCCTGTGATCTTCTCTCTCCCTGGTTTGATCAAGTACATTTTCTCAATCCATAGCTGTAAAAGTGTCTTTCTGTTTCTTTAAAATGGCACAATCTTCTATATCTACATTATATTTGGATCTTATTGTAGCATATTTCATAAAATGTTAATCTAATCATTTTCTCAGACTGTTTTTCAGTCTTCTTAAATTATGAGACTTTACCCAATAATTAGTATCAATAGGTTTAATTACTATGTACAGCATTACTATGTTGATACTATGTACAACTGCTTCCAGATCTAATGTACATAATCAATTCCAATGATCACTTTTTCTATTTTTCTTTCAGTACCAAATAATTTTGATGAGTACTTTTTTATACTATTGCTAGCCCTTGCATTCTTTCCACTTTTTTCATGATTTCTCCTTTTACATTCTTGCCTTTTGTTCTTTCAGAGAGATATTGTTATACTTGTGCCTAGTTTGAGAATATAATCCTTTGGTAGTTTAAAACATTAGCAATGACACTAAAAATATAAATTAGTTAACATTACAATTTTTATTATATTAGCATAGCCCAACCTAAAACAATAAACTTTTCTTTAATTACTTAAATCTTTATTTCTGTAAAGACTGTATTCATAAAATTCCTTTGTGTATATTGGTAAGGCTTATCCCTTCTCAAGTTGTTCTTTGTTTAAAAAAATAGTATGATGAGTTTTGTTGGTAATATACAAAAAACCGATTTTTGGGGTGATTTTATTGTAAATTGTGAATTAATTTTAGATGACTGTTCAGGGTGCTCTAAGTAAAGACACTGAAATCTGCTGCATCTATAAGATCCAAATAATTTTGTTTTTTCTTTATCTAATATTTTTATTCCCTCAATTTCTCTGGCTATGGATTATTGACTCAAAACTAATCTAATAAAGTACAAGGAAGCTCATCACCAGAAATTTGGATACCAAGGAATAGTTTTGTTTTGACCATAGCTAATGTAATAATATTTTAAAAGCAAATTCTCTTGAAATACTATAACAAACCTTTTATTACAAATCCCAGAAAAATTCACTCCCCTGAAGGTAGGGGAAAGGTAAGTGAAGAAAAAATGTACAAGGATGATATCTGGAGGATTCAACCATCAAAAAAAGTTGCTGATGAGTAAGTTAGTAATATTATTTCTTTAACCGAATACAAGAACCTTTTCTCTCTCTCATCAAGTTTTTCTCACCTAAAGTATAAGAATCCATATGTTATTCATAGACATAAAAGAAAACTAGAAAAATTTTTCCTTCATCAGAAAGTCTTGGATTAAAATGTAACTTTTTACTATGAAGACCATTAATTAGTCTTCTAGAGCGAGATCTGGCTGCTCATTTATTGTTCAGAGAGCAAGATCTACTCAGGATCTCCATCAACAGGGCAAGGAGTGGTAACAGAGGTTATTATTGTCAGAAGCTAATTAGGAAAAACCACTATTTTTAGTGACAAGTTTCTTTCTTTCTTTTTTTATTAAAGCTTTTTATTTTTCAAAACATTTGCATTGACAATTCTTCAACATTAACCCTTGTAAAACTTTCCAATTTTTCCTCCCTTGCCCCATACCTTCCCCTAGGTGGCAGGTAGTCCAATACATGTTAAACATGGTAGAAATATTTGTTAAATCTAATATATGTATACATATTTATATAATTATCATGCTACACAAGAAAAAAAAGAGAAGCAAAATAAAATGCAAGCAAACAACAACAAAAAGAATGAAAATGCTATGTTGTAAACAATACTTAGTTCCCACAGTCCTCTTTCTGGGTGTGGATGGCTCTCTTGATCATAAGGATTATTGGAACTGGCCTCAATCATCTCATTGTTGAAGAGAGCCACATCCATCAGAATTGATCATTTTGTTGTTGTCGTGTATAATAATCTCCTGGTTCTGCTCACTTCATGTGAGTCTCTTCAGGCCTCTCTGAAATCATCCTGCTGGTTGTTTC
Source organism: Sminthopsis crassicaudata (assembly GCF_048593235.1). Taxonomy (NCBI): domain Eukaryota; kingdom Metazoa; phylum Chordata; class Mammalia; order Dasyuromorphia; family Dasyuridae; genus Sminthopsis; species Sminthopsis crassicaudata. Next base: position 338,730,071 of record NC_133620.1, read on the forward strand.
TTATAGAACAACAGTATTCCATAATATTCATATACAACAATTTATTCAGCCACTCTCCAATTGATGGGTATCCACTCAGTTTCCAGTCTCTAGCCACTATGAAGAGTGCTGCCACAAACATTTTTGCACATGTGAATCCCTTTCCCTCCTTTAAGATCTCTTTGGGATATAATCCCAGTAGAAACACTGCTGGATCAAAGGGTATGAACAGTTTGATAACTTTATGAACATAGTTCCAAATTGCTCTCCAGAATGGTTGAATGCATTCACAATTCTATTAACAATGCATCAGTGTCCCAGTTTTCCCAAAGCCCCTCCAACATTTGTCATTATCTTTTCCTGTCATCTTAGCCAATCTGACAGGTATGTAGTGGTATCTCAGAGTTGTCTTAATTTGTATTTCTCTGATCAATAGTGATTTAGAGCACCTTTTCATATGATTAGAAATATTTTCAATTTCTTCATCTGAAAATTGCCTGTTCATATCCTTTGACCATTTATCAATTGGAGAATGGCTTGAATTCTTATAAAATTTGAGTCAATTCTCTATATATTGTAGAAATGAGGCCTTTATCAGACTCTTTGACTGTAAAAAAAGTTTTCCCAGTTTATTGCTTCCTTTCTAATCTTGTCTGCATTAGTTTTGTTTGTATAAAACCTTTTTTAACTTAATATAATCAGAATTATCTATTTTGTGATCAATAATGATCTCCAGTTCTTCTTTCCTTTCTCCTCCACAGGGCTGATAGGTAAACTATCCTATGTTCTTCTAATTTATTTATAATCTTGTTTTTTATGAAACATTTTAACCATAACTTAGTATGTGATGTTAGTTGTGTTACTTACCTATCTGCTGATCTGTCCAAGGATTGACAACTTCCTGACACAGAGTTCTCAGCACTGCTTAGGGGATCCAGCATCTGTAAAAAAACACCATATAGTATCCTGGCAGATGGAAGGCATTCATAATCTGCCCTTTTCTATCTTTTTCATCTATCTTACTCAGCTCCACACACTTTGATGTAGTAACACTTCCATCTCCTCACTCCAAGCATTTTCACTTGGCTGTGTACCCCTTGCTTGGAATGATCCTCCCCTCCCCTCTGCTTCCTAGCTTCCCTGGCTTCTTTCATGTCCCAGCTAAAATCCTACCATCTTCAAGAAAGCTTTCCCAATCTCCTTAATGCTAGTGCCTTTTGCTTCTGACAGATGGTTTTTATGTTGTTCCCCTCCCATCAGACTGGAGGCTCCTTGAGAATCCCCCCCTTTTTTTGTATTACCAGTGCTTAGCATAATACTTGGAATATTATTGGCATTTAATAAAGGTTTGTTGACTATATTTACACAATATTAGCTCTCTCTACTTTTCTTATGGTGAAGGAAGAGATATTTTTAATCATTTCTTGGGCAAAAAGCTTTGGATGCAAAATGCTGTGACAGTAGAAATGGCAAGATTTGGGAAATGTGGAATGAGGGAGAGTGAGTAGTTCAAGAAAACACTGAGACCTAAATACCAAGAAGATAAGAATGCAAAACATTAAATAGATGGTGATGCCTACAATATAAATAGGGAAGTCTTAAAGAGATGAAAGTTTAGGAAAATAATAAGTTATTTTAGACATATTGAATTTAACATGTCTTCAAGATGCAGTGTCTCTATTGGGTCTGTATCACAAAAAAGGGAAAAGGACCCACATGTGCAAAAATGTTTGTGGCAGCCCTTTTTGTAGCGGCAAAGAACTGGAAACTGAGTGGATGGAGAATTGTTGAATAAGTTAGATAGGTGAATGCTATAGAATATTATTGTTCAATAAGAAATTATTAGCAGGATGATTTTAGAGACCAGGAGAGACTTACATGAACTGATGATAAATGAAATGAGTAGGCAACAAGATTATGTGATGATCAATTCTGATGGACGTAGCTTTTTTCAACAATGAAGTAATTCAAGGCAATTCTAATAGACTTGGGATGGAAAGAGCCATCCACGTCCACAAAGAGAACTATGTAGACTGAATATGAATCAAAGCATAGTATGTTCACCTTTTGTTGTTGCTGTTTGTTATTTTTTATTTTTTTTTCCCTTTTTGATCTGATTTTTGTATGTGTGCAGAAGGATGAATATAGAAATATGTTTAGAAGAATTGCATATGTTTAACCTATATCAGATTGCTTGCTGTTTTGAGAGAAGAAAAAAAAAAAAACTGGAAATTTTACAAAGGTGAATGCTGAAAATTATCTTTGTATATATTTGGAAAAATAAAATACTAAATGGAAAAAAAAATATCTTCAGGATATCCAATTTGAAATCTCCAAAAGACAACTGGTAATTTAGGACTAAAGCTCAGTGGAGCTATGTAGTAGTTTGGGTGCCAAAATATAATGTTCTTTGTTTGGGTTTCCTGGAGGTCTCTGAGAGCAGCCTTCCTTTTAGTTCAGCAATTACTACAGGAGTAGCCAGGGGTTAAAGTCCAAATCCTTTATTATCTCTTTTAAAGTCTTGTCTCCTTTTCTGGGGCCCAGTTAGCTTTCTTAGAGGTCTATCTCTCTCCTTGGTTCCTAGAGCTTGAGCTCCCGCCTGTTTTCCGAGGCTCCTAGTTTATGTGCTCTACACTGAGTATAAACCAATCATTTTATCACTAGGAAACCATTATTTGTTGTAGGATTAAATCAGTGCTAAACTAGATTTAACCACTGTCTCCTCAGTTCCATTTAGTACCTTGTTTCAAGTTCTGCCCCATAACATCACTATAACTAGCTAAATCTGGGAGTCATCTGTATAGAAATAGTAGTTAAACCATGGGAACTGATGAGGCTACAAGAGAGGAAGTGTGTGTGTGTCTGTGTCTGTGTGTATAAAAATATCTTGGAGAAAGTGTCAGTAGTGTCAAATGTAGCAGATAAAAGACTGAAAAAGATTAAGACTGAGAAAAGACCATCAGATATGGCAATTAAGAAATCACAGATAACTTTGGAGAGAGCATTTCATTTGAATGATGAGATTAGAAGCCAGAATGCAGAGTTAAAAGAATAAGAGAAGAGAAAGAAGAGGTAGCAAGTACAGACAACTTTTTAAAATAATTTGGCTAAGAAAGGGAAAAAAGATCAATTGAGAGGGTGGTAGGGTCTAGTGAAGGTTTTTAAAGATAAAAGAGACTTAGACATATTTGATAGTGAGGGGGAAGGAGTCATGTGATAGAGAGAAGTTGAGGATTCAAGAAATGGAGAGTGGGATGATTGAGCATTCAATCTGTTGAAGACAGGAAGGGATGAAATTAAGCATACATGGGCTAAGTTTGGCAAAGAGAAGTGCTACTATTTTGTCAGAGACTGAGAGGGAAAGGAAAAGTGAGTAGGAATTAATCTCAAGGAATTTTGAGGGAAACTTATGTTGAATGGTTTCTGGGTTTGTTTTTTTTTAAGTAAAGAATCAAGATTCTCAACTGAGAGAGTGGGAGTTCGGGGGATAAAAATGTGGTCTTAAGTGGAGAAGAGGCAAACTGAAGTATACCTATAGTTTAATAAATTTTTCTTTTAAGTATTCAGATGCTCTAAATCTGTATTAAATACTGATTGAATTTCATTATCCATGGTGACTATAAGCATAAAGTAATTTGTCTGCTATGTCTATTTTTAGTGTTGCTTTGCATGAGATCATGACTGCTATGTCTGGCTTTTAAAATTAATCTAAAAGATAAAATTATGCTCCAACTCTTCATTTTTATTGTGTGAATCTTTTTGTTTGATGCTTTCAAAAAATAACGTTTAATTTTGCTTCCTAATCCATTCTACTAGTCTCTTCTATTTTTTCTAAGTTCATTCATTTAAGTTCATTATTATGTGTCTTTCCTTCCATCATATATACTTTCATTTCTCTTTTCCCCTCACCTAAACTTTTCTTTACCAAGAAGTGTGGAGAAAGAGAAGGAATGTGATCAATGCTAGTTTTCTATAACTGAAGTGATCAGCTCCCACTTCAAAGCTCCCTTTCCTTAAGTCCTACCCTATAGATGTATAACTAAATGCTTTGACTAATGCTTTTCTTTAAAAGTTACTGAACTCATCCTAGACCAAGTATGAAATATAACACATGAGTAGTCAAGAGATTCTCTCTTAACATCAACACATCTCCAAGATAAATATGGAAAAACTTTATTAAATTGCATCAATGCTGTATTTTTACTAAATACTTTTTATTCATTACTTTCTTACTTGGTGATTGAATCAACTCCTATTTGTGCATTTATTATCTCTAATGTACTTCTCAGATATCTATATATTCAACCTAAGATTCTCTCTTCAGTTCCACTGGATTGTCTAGACATTTTAAAATGGCTATTCAATAAACATTTCAAACTTAAATTGAACTCATTATCTGTTTCCCAAAATCCACCTCTCTTCCAAAATAATTTTTTTCTGATGAGAAGCCACCATCCTTTGGGTCAACTAGATCCACAACCTCATTGCTATCTTCCAAACCTTCACTTCTATTCATCTCACATATCTAATCAGTTGATAAAGCTCAATAGTAACTTCTTCATATTTGTTGCTTTTGCTCTGCTCATGGTCACTAACCCCATTCTGAGCTTCATTGTCGCTTGCCTAGATTTGCTATAGCAGTCTCTTCACTGATTTTCTTACACCAAGATTCTTTCCACTCCAATCTATCTTCCAAAGAGTTGTCAAGGTGATTTTCCTAAAGTGCAAATCTGACCATGTCACTCGCTTCCTTAGCAAACTTCACTGATTCTCCATTGTTTCTAGGATCCAATACAAGCTCCTCTGTTTATCTTTTAAAGCCCTTTACAATCTAGCCCCAATTTGTCAAAATTTTCAACCTCAAAGGAGATGTTATATAGTTATATAATATGTTATATGTTATATAGTTATATAATATGTTATATGTTATATAGTTATATAATATAATAATATATATTATATAATTTATATTAATCTCTTTCCTACCCAGGTTGAACCAAATTAGCCTTTTTATTTTTCTTAATATAGGACGCTTCATCTTTCATCTCTATACTTTTGCACTGGCCATCCCCATGCTTGGAAATAAAATTCTGCTTGGCAACTACCTCTTAGAAACTTTTGTTTTCCTCAAAACTCTGCTTGGGGCAGCTAGGTGGCTAGGGGCAGCTAGATGGTGCAGTGGATAGAGCACCAGCCTTGAATTCAGGAGGACCCAAGTTCAAATCTGATCTCAGACACTTAACACTTCCTAGCTGTGTGACCCTGGGCAAGTCACTTACCCCAGCCTCAGGGGGAAAAAAAAAAAAAAACAACTCTGCTTAAAGGACATCTACATGAAGTTCCCAGCTATTTGTGTCTCACTCCAATGTATCTTATATTTCTTTTGTATATCTTTTATATATATTTATGTGTGCTTGTTATTTCCCCACTAGACTCTAAGTCTCCTCTGATAGAATATAAGCTTCCTAAGAACAGAAACTTTCCTTTTTTATATTTGTATTCCCAGTAAGCGCTTATTAAATTCTTGATTAAAATTCTCTAATTCTGATTCCCCTTCAATAAGCAACTTCATGATTCTTCTTCTTCTTCTTCTTTTTTTTAAACTTTATTTCTATGGCTAGAAATTAAGAATAGTATCTTAGAAAATCTTTCCAGGAAAAGTACATCATTCTTTAAATTAAGAAGTTGATTTTCTGATATACAGATCAGTATATTGTGAACTTACTGTGGCTCAATAAGTAGGAGCCCTTATTATTGCTTAATAGAGTGGAAAAAAAAAAAAAAGATTATGAACCTGAAAAGTTGAGATTCAGAAAATGAATGAGCAACTTCAAGGCAGCAATCTGAAATAGTCTTCAAGTCTCACCTACCTTTATTAAAATCTTAAATCATTACTGTTTTATATCAGGCATCTTGATTTCAGATGATAATTCTTCCCCCCCCCCCCCAGTATCATTTCAATTCTAATCAGGCTTTACCCTTGGGTCAACATATAAGGTTTTACATACTTATGTGGTTCCTACACCTTCATACTCACACACTGTTCACTAGTCTCTGGAATAAATTCCCCTTCACTGTTAATACTGGTGTAAGATCCCTGTCGTGCGATGCGCTGTTGACGTTCTGGCACATAACCTGGGGGAGGTGAGCTTCGGCCAGGATTCTGGGAGCCTGTAGCACAAAAAGACAACTAAGTATCTTTGTTAACAGTTTTTAATAAAAGTTCAGAGAAATGAGCAGCAGATGTAGTGGGGCAAGTCCAGAGTTTCCAACCCCTAAACAAAGTTCATATATACTATAAGTTACAAGAACTACAATGGCTCCATTAACTAAAAAAACAAAACAAAACAAAACAAAACAAAAAAACCCAGCACAAATCTCTAAAATAGTCCCAGATTTCCTTATATTGCCATGGCTTCCCCCAATTATAACCTTTGGAATCTTAGCTCCAGAAAAAAACATGACTCAATCAAAAAAAGAGGCATAAATAAGAGCTTAGATTAAGTCATATGTCAAAATAAACTCTAGTGAACAAATTCTAATTGATAAGCACATATAGATAATATTTTCTAAAATTCCCAATCCAGAATAAAAACATTATAATTCACAATGAAGTAAGAACCAAATCCAACTAGAGGTAAGGAAATCAAAACCCAAAGAGGGGACATTATTTGACCAAGGTTACTCAGATAGAAGCTGGGGTTGGAACAAAGATCCAGAATTCTTTAACTACTCCATATCACTTGAATTATTCAAATCCTTTGAGCATGACATGATTCTTCTTTTTAATAAATGGCTTTTTAGTTTCAAAATACATGCAAAGATATTTTCAACATTCACTCTTGCAAAACCTTCTGTTTCAATTTTTCTCCCTCCCTTCCCCCACCTCCTTCCCTAGATAGCAAGTAATCCAATATATGTTAAACATGTGCAATTCTTCTAAACATATTTCCACATTTATTATGCTGCACAAGAGAAATCAGATCAAAAAGGAAAAAAAATGAGAAAGAAAACAAAAAGCAAGCAAACAACAACAAAAAAGCTGAAAAAAAATTATACTGTGATCCACACTTAATCCCCACAGTCCTCTCCTCTCTCTGGGTGTATATGGCTTTCTTCATCACCAGACCACTGGAACTGGCCTGAGTCATCTCACTGTTGAAAAGAGCCATGTCCATCAGAATTGATCATTATATAATCTTGTTGCTGTGTACAATGATCTCCTGGTTCTTTTCATTTCACTTAGCATCAGTTCATGTAAGTTTCTTCAGGTTTCTGTGAAATTATCCTGCTGATTGTTTTCTTATAGAACAATAGTATTCCATTATAGTCATACTATATAACTTATTCAGCTATTCTCCAGTTTCCAGTTTCTTGCCACTACAAAAAGGGCTATCACAAACATTTTTGTATATGTAGGTCCCTTTTCCTCCTTTATGATCTCTTTGGGATACAAGCCCAGTAGAAACACTGTTGTGTCAAAGGGCATGCACAGTTTGATGGCCCTGTGGGCATAATTACAAATTGCTCTCCAGAATGGCATAACACTATTCTTAATCAGAATCATTTGGGAAGCTGACAATATTCTCTTCTCTCTTAGAGTCTAGAAAAAATGACCAGTTCAAAATTTTGAAAGTAATAGTGGAAATTCTGTTACAATTTTCATTGATTAAAGAAGAGGGCTTGGCTGTTTAAACCTGAAGGGGAATTCCTCTTTCCCTGGTCCTATTGCTACTTATTTATTCCTTATCAAACCTCAGCTCTGGATTACTCCTCCCATCAGCCCCCTTTTGTCCTGAGTAGCAGCTGCTGAATGGGGCCAGAAAAAGAATCACAACCTTGCAGGCTGACCTGACAAGTTTCATTAAAAAGTCATGTTAATCCAGTTTCAACCAGGTACTTGCTTCAGCAAAGAAGTGTTATTATTCTGTGCTAATCAATCCCTTATCCCACTCCCTTATAGAATCTATTCCAAGTTTCTTTTCTTCTAGAGATCTATTAACTGCTAAGAACTATAGTCTTTTCTTCGTCCCCATCCTTTTTAATCAATCTACTACAACATGACTACTCTTCAGTTTCTTCCCCAGGATACTTTTTCCTTTTTGGATTTTTATGACATTGATCTGTTCTGTATCTCCTGTTGCTAATTGCTTCTTCTCAAATTTGGTTTTGCTTTCAGTCATCATTCATATCATGTCCATAATAAATGCTTGCTGATCTGATTTGACTTCTTTCTACCTTCATATCTCTTACCTCTATGATACACCACATATCTTGCTTCTATTCACACAGCCATCACTTGATCTAGTTTCTCATCACAGATTACTTAGATTATTGCAACACTCCTAACTGATCTCCAGGACTCAAATTTCCCTTCTCTCCAATAATGGTTTTCCATAAGCTCAGATCTGATCACAACTTCCTACTACCCAATCAACTCCAGTAGTTTTCTATCATCCCTAAGATAAAACATAAATTCCTTTGTTTAGCTTTCAAAGCCCTATATAATCTGAACCCAATCTGTTTTTACAATCTCATTGTACATCACTCCTCCATTAAAACTCCAAGGCCAAGCTGGACTTCTCTGTTCTTCACTTGACATTCCATCTCTCCCCTCCATGCCTCTTCACCAGCTATGCTCTATGCCTAGAATGCACTCCCTCCGTCTCACAGAATCCCTTTTTTCTTTTATAATATAGCTCAAGAACTACCAGTCTACATAAAACCTTTTTTGATACCCTCTAACTACTTTGAGAGAGCTCTCCTGCCTCCAAACTATCTTGTTTGCAAATATTATCTTTGTATTTGTTTTGTATCTACTTGTAGATGGACTTGTCTCCCCAGTTAGAATGCAAGCTCCCTAAGTGTAGCAATAGTTTCTTTCACTGTGTTGTTAGCCCTTATACACAGCACAATACCCAGCATGTAATATTAAGAGCTCTTTATGAATACTTGTTGACTGTCAATGGCAAAATGACTTCCAGAAGGATAACAGATAAAGAACTGGGAGGCACTTTAAGAGTTTATCTAGCCTAATCCCTTCTTTTTACAGCTGAGGAAAGTAAAGCTCCACAAGGTTAAAGCTTGTGGTTATCCAGGCAGTGAGTGGCCAAGTAATGACTTGAACTCGGTTCCCGTGATACCAAGAAGAGCATTTCTTCTATGGTACTATCTTCTCTGGGTGCAAACTCAAGGCCATCATCCTTTCCTCTCCTGATTCACTTTGTGCTTGTTACTGGCAGAAGAACACTGACTCAGTTGCCAAATGAAGTGTTATAGACCAGAGCTTCTTAAACTTTCCCCACTTGTGACCTCTTCTGAGAAATTTTTATGTGACCCTGGGTATATAAAACATAGGTATATAAATCAAACATTTTACTGATAATAAATCACAATCCTGCGACCCCCATATTTAGTTATAAGACCCTATGTGGGGTCATGACCCACAGTTCAAGAAGTTGGGCCATAAAAATCTTAGATTCTCAGGGAAGATTCTTCTGAGAGGCTTAACAACAAGGTGATTTGGAGCAGGATCTGTGCTGTAATGGACTGAAACAGACCACAGATACCTGACAAGACCCTCATTATAGATAGATGGTAACTTGACAATTAGGCTTCTTTGTGACCTGGATGGTCTAGGGTCCATTGAGAAACTTTGAGGCATGTCCTACCTTTGGGGAAAGCCCAGTCTCTTAATTTTTGATAGTGATAAAAGAGTTCCTCTGACACTAATACTAACACCGATGGAATTTTTGAGACTAAAAAAAGAGTCTGGAGAGCCTACAATTCCCTAGCTGGTTTTGCTTTCTAGGAGCTACAGAGAGACTTCTTGTTTGGTTTGTTGTATCCAGCAGAGGCTTACCATTGTGATTGACAAATATTAGCTGAGCATTAGAATGGCCCTTTAACCTATACTATTCACTCTGCCCTATTTTCACCCTCTTCCTCACTAAGCTTCTGACAGTTACATGTTTTTAACTAATTCCTACAGTTTCTGAAGTGAAGAAAAACAGAAAACTGAAAAAACTTTTGGAGTAATCTTGCTAGTTCTTAGTTTTTCCATTAACTTCCTCTGATAGACATTGGTTTAGGGAGACTTCCTTTTCCTGTCCACAGATGCTGGCCTGTGTACAATAACCCCTGGCCCGATGCCTATCAGATAGTAGCTGGCTCTCTGCAAGCCACAGCATGTATTGGAAAAAGTGAAAGTCCCTGACTGGAAATGAAAGCTCAAAAAATCTTTTGCCATTTTTTCCCAGGCTCTCCTGAGATTGGTGTATGAACCTCACATGAGCCAATCTCATTACCTATGGGTAAACCTATTCCCTTCTCAATGTCTCTACTGCTACTTCCTATGTGAAACTTTCCAAAATGATCTCGGCATAATGACTCTATTATCTGAATGCCTATGGCATTTTAAAATCAATTAAATGATTGTTTTATCCCCTACTGCCTTATATTGTAAATATTTATATACTTGCCTTCCCTTCTCTACAAGACCATCTAATAATATCTTATACAAGTTTGTATTCTGCAGTGATTAGTGGAATGCTTTTACCGCTTCAACGGATCTGTGATTTCACTTCCTCTCATTGACACAGTCTGTAAATCACTTCTAAGTTCTCATTTTATGTAATCCTGATCCATATTTTCTCATGGATTCTCTCATGAGGACTTAAACAGTATACTGGGAATCTTCTGTTTGGTCATTTTACATTTTATGAGTGTAAGTACAACGTGTGAGCTACCCATAAGTTACGTTAAAGTGTTTTTTAAAAATTAAATTATTTCATTGATTCTTTTCTTTCTTATATTACTAATTATTTTCCAATGACTTCTCTTCTTTTCCTCACTCCAATAGAACTTTCCTTTACAACAAAGACGTATATATAAGCAAAACAAGTAAATACTTGTGTGCAGAACACTGCTAGAAATATGTGTATCCCATTTATGTTCAAGATGTGTAACTTCATTGTCTTTTGGGTCACCCAGAGTTTTTTTCTTCAGGGATCATGGTTTCCAGGAGCTGTGGTCCTAGTATCATCAGAACAGTGGTGTTAAAAAGATGAATTTGTATGTCAGGGAGCAGCCTTAGATCATTAAAAGCACCTCACAATTTCCTAAATGTTCCTTTATATATACATATTTATAAATATTATATATATATTTCCTAAACCTACTTTCCTCAATTCTGAGCCCACCTTGTCCATCTACAGTGGCTGTCCTAGATAAATATACTAACTCGAAAGACTGTTAATCCAACTTCTTATCAGTATGAACAATATGGATTCTTTGTCCATTTGTTTTTTCTGGAGTAGCTTTTAAGCCAAACTTTTGAATAGTTATAATTTTATCCAGGACATTCTATAACCTCATGGGGTTTAATGCAACAAGCACAACGTTATCTAAAAATAGAAGCATCTAAAAACCTTACAAACTCTATAAAATCTGAGTCTATATCAGACATTTCTTAAATGAAAATACTTCTGGCAAATGCATATCGCCCTTGTCATATATCTTGCTTGGTATTAATAACTGAAAATTCATTGAACAGAGTTTTTTCTGTGATTGCATATCAAAGAATGTTTAATGATTGTAATGTAATATATGCAGACATGAATTGTTGGGAAAAAAAGCCTTTAAGGCTGTCTTTTGCTCTTACAAGGTCAAAAGCATTTTTTGAAATTAAACAATAGTCTGAGCTTGTATTTTTTATACTTTTCAGTCAATTGTGTGAATGTGAACATATAGAACATTTCCTGCAAATGTTTCCATTTCTTTCTCATATTTTCAACAAGGTTACCCATAAATCATCTACAACTCATTATCTTATAAAGATGAAAGAAGTAAATTTCCTTTTTTTGGAAGCAATATCATATTTGATTTTTTCTCTTCTTTTTATATCTTTCTCCTCACTAGCTTGTAAAATGATCCTTCAATGCTTCAGGTATGTATGTATTCAGCCAGATTTCTTGTTTGTATGTACTTGGTTTGATCTTAAAAAACTTTCTGAGTTAGCCTTACATGTCATTTCCACTTCTTCAAGTGATATACTGAGCAAACACTGAGGTAAATATTAAAATTTTAAATGTGTTGGTTCTACTACCATTAAAAATAAAAATCAATCATTATAAAAAAGTTCTTCATTATTCAGTTTCTGCCAGTTTCCAGAGTACTCCTTAAATGACTTGACAGCAGTTTTATGCCAAGTTTCTGAACCTTACATTTAACCTCTATTTTATGATTACATTTTTTGTCTTCCACTTTCCTCCTCCACAGTGTTTTGCAAATGAATTTACATCTTAGATTGTTATGCCCTTAATGTCAGGGAGCAGCCTTAGATCATTAAAAGCACCTCACAATTTCCTAAATGTTCCTTTATATATACATATTTATAAATATTATATATATATTTCCTAAACCTACTTTCCTCAATTCTGAGCCCACCTTGTCCATCTACAGTGGATGTCCTAGATAAATATACTAACTCGAAAGACTGTTAAGGTCTTCAAGGAAAGGCTGGATTTCATTTGTTGTAGATGTTTATAGAAGACTCTTATTCAATTATAATGAGGTCAGGAAACCTCTGAGGTTTCTTCTATCTCTGAAAAGGTGGACATGAAGCTAGAATGAAGGATAAGAGCCCTAGACCTGTAATTATATCCATGAAATGTGAACAAGATCTAGGAGGATATAGAACTAGAGATTTATGGTAGAACACATATAAAAGTCACACAGGTTAAGAAGATATTTATAGAATGCAATGTGTACTAATGGAGAAAGGACTCTCATTGAAGAGATCATGAATCTCTGTTAAAAAAAAACAAACACAAACCCAAAACAGATAAAATTTCTTATTTCTTACAGTCGATAGTGTATACACACACACACTTATGTGTGTGTGTGTGTGTGTGTGTGTATGTGTGTGTATTCAATGTTTCTTATAATTTTCAGGCTTCACCAAGTTTCCCTCTAATAAGTACTCATGGTATGGCAGTGGTTTTAGGTTCTTGAAGACTATGTCAGAGGAACATAAGTTATGGCAAATTCTGCAAAGTTAGAAAGCATTTGGACACATTCCTAGCATCAGGATATGAAGGAATTCATCATCAAAATGATAGTCATTTAGTAAATGGTTTTTAACCATGATAACTCATAAAATAAAGGGAAATTTTAAAATGGATTTTAATTCAGTATGGCTCCTTCTGCTTCCAGAGATAGATGAGTGGCAAAAACAGGGCAAAGAGTCCCCCAAAAACCAGTTTTCTAGTTTATATATATACATTAATTTAACTATTGATGCTCAATACAAGGGCTCTAAGTACCAATAGACTGAATTATGACTGGAAAAAGTGAATTACATCAATACTGACATTCCCATGATAAATGAAACCAGAACTTAAAGAAATTACACTTAAATTAAAGGATGGTTTCTCCTTGGGGTTCTTCTTGGAAAAGAAAATAAAAGAATAAGAAGATTTGGTTTCACTGAATCTTCCAGAGGGAGTAAGAAATATCATTTCATGGGATATTTTGGTTCCTATCTCTGACATAATCTACTTGTGTGATTGGACAAATCACTGAACCTCTCAGTATTCTAGGTAATTCTCTAACACTATATGTTGCAGAAAAAGAGCCACCCTGAAATGTCAGAGCAAATTTTCTCACCCAGAAATTTCTCATAACAATGAAAACACTGGATCAGTCTCAATCCCTATCATACTTTGGTTAGTAACCTTTGCAGTGTTCATAATAAACATAAGCAAAAAAATATGAAGATAACTACATCTCATAAGTTAATATTTGATGCAGAAAATAAAAAGGTAGAGAACATTTTAAGAACTTGATAAGTGCTTCCAAACTAAGTCAATATATACTCTAATACTCAGTGACTTCAATGCAAAAGTGGACATGGTAAGAACGATTAAAAATATGTTGGAAAATATAGTTGGGGTTTAAAAAATGAAAGAGGCCAAAGATTTTTAACTACTTAGAACGTTTATATCAATACAGATTACAAATATTTTAAGAAGGTTCTAGTGACAAAATCCTTAGCCCTGAAGTAAGAGCACCCTTCCAGAATCTGAGATGACTTGAAAAGGGACTAGGTGGTAGCACCCTCTTTTAAACTGGCTTGTTGAGAACACAACCACCAATTAGTCATGAACCTTAGAGAAAACAAATGCTCACATACATTCTTTTAGTCCAGCAACACTATCAGTGGTTGCCTAAAGTAAAAAAACTGCTAAATAAGTCAAAATTTAGTGATATGTTTATTCTGCACCTTCCTCAGGGAGTAAGACATTTTCATACAAGTTCAAACAGCCGACCCAGGGAGAAATACTCAAAACTCATCTCAATACTGATTTACAGAAAGTAGTCAGGTTCCCCTGGTGCTTTGGAAGAGCTGGAGGGTTTCAGCCTAAACTATAGATTAGTTTATCTGAGTCTAACTGAGTAATACTGACTAGAAGATTTGTTTTGTATAAATAACACCAGACACATTTAAAATTTTCTTTAAAAAATTTTAAATAATTTTTTTCGTTATGGATTGGCAAACATCAGCAAGCAAATATTTCCATATGCAAAGAAAAGGAAGACTGCATATGAAACCATAAATCTACTATGCACAATTAAAAAAAAAACCATCTAGTTTAACATGGTAGTACTCCACCAATCTTTCTTGTCTCTCTGAAGCTTCTTTCTGCATATTTTTACACATTCTATTGACACTTTTTTCTTTCATATCATTTCCCCTAATTCTCACATTCACCTCATTTGTAATAAATAAGTAGAGTTAAACAAAACAAATTTGTATTATATTGATCACAGGTACTATTTTATTACTTCATAATATATTATAAGAAAAACTGTCATAAAGACGACTGAAACACCTTATAGTTACAGGTTGGTCAGTAAACTCAACAGAAAAAAGGGTGAGGTTTCTTATACATATTACGTCATCCCCAAAATAGGTTCTGTTATTCAGACTCCAGGAATCTAGTCCCAAAGATAGTGAATTCTACGAATGATAAGTTTCAGTTTGTTATTTTTTTCCACAGAGATCTATGTTAGAAGCTTCTTTCCCTGTTGAGACCTACAAATCTCTTTTTAGCTAACCAGTAATTGAACAATAGAAGAAAAAACAAAACAAAACAAAAATCACACTATCAATATCAACAGATCTTCTTCCCAAAGCACCCTGGTATCAAGATCTCTAAGAACTTCATCTATAAGTATTTTCCTTGGGGGAGGAAAGACATTCAAAATTCCTAAGTAATATTTGGAACTGAAACTCATGTGTTCAAATTCCATTTCTTTCATGACAAGTACCTACATCCTTTAAGGTAAGGACTGTTGTGAAGAAGTATAGCTGGTGAGACTTTTGAAGAAAGGAAGAGCAGGTTAGAAGCAAGCTAGCTGAATTCTCTCAACATTCTCTTCTAAACCAGGGCTTCTTAAACTTTTTTCACTCACTATTGCTTTTCTGAAGAAACTTTTATATGACCCTAAGTATACAGGCATAGAAAATAGGTGCACAAAAAACTACAAAACACTTTCCACACAAATCAAGTCTGATCTAACGAACTGGAAAAATATTAAATGCTCTTTGACAGGGCAAGCAAATATAATAAAGATGACAATACTACCTAAACTAATCTATTTATTTAGTGCTATACCAATCAGACTCCCCAAAAACTATTTTAATGATCGAGAAAAAAATAACAACAAAGTTCATATGGAAAAACAAAAGGTTAAGAAATTCAAGGGAATTAATGAAAAAAAAAAATCAAATGAAGGTGGCCTAGCTGTACCAGATCTAAAATTATATTTTAAAGCAGCGGTTACCAAAACCATTTGGTATTGGCTAAGAAATAGACTAGTTGATCAGTGGAATAGATTAGGTCCAAACAACAAAATAATCAATAACTTTAATAATCTAGTGTTTGACAAACCCAAAGACTCTTTGGGGATAAGAACTCAATGTTTGACAAAAATTGCTGGGAAAATTGGAAATTAATATGGCAGAAACTAGGCATTCACCCACACTTAATACTGTACACCAAAATCAGGTCAAAATGGGTTCATGATCTAGGCATAAAGAATGAGATTATAAATAAATTAGAGGAACATAGGATAGTTTACCTCTCAGACCTGTGGAAGAGGAATGAATTTATGTCCAAAGAAGAACTAGTGATCACTATTGATCACAAAGTAGAAAATTTTGATTATATCAAATTGAAAAGTTTTTGTACAAACAAAACTAATGAAGATAAGATTAGAAGAGAAACAATAAAATGGGAAAACATTTTTACAGTCAAAGGTCCCGATAAAGGCCTCATTTCCAAAATATATAGAGAATTGACTCTAATTTATAAGAAAACAAGCCATTCTCCAATTGATAAATGGTCAAAGGATATGAACAGACAATTCTCAGATGAAGAAATTGAAACTATTTCTAGCCATAAGAAAAGATGCTCCAAGTCATTATTAATCAGAGAAATGCCAATTAAGACAATTCTGAGATACTATTACACACCTGTCAGATTGGCTAGAATGACAGGGAAAGATAATGAGGAATGTTGGAAGGGATGTGGGAAAACAGGGACACTGATACATTGCTGGTAGAGTTGTGAATACATCCAGCCATTCTGGAGAGCAATTTGGAACTATGATCAAAAAGTTATCAAATTGTGCATACTCTTTGACCCAGCAGTGTTACTACTGAGCTTATATCCCAAAAAGATCTTACAGAAGGGAAAGGGACCTGTATGTGCAAGAATGTTTGTGGCAGCCCTCTTTGTGGTGGCCAGAAACTGGAAACTAAGTGGATGCCCATCAAATGGAGAATGGCTGAATAAATTGTGGTATAAGAATATTATGGTATATTATTGTTCTGTAAGAAATGACCAACAGGAGGATTTCAGAAAGGCCTGGAGAGACTTACATGAACTAATGCTGAGTGAAATGAGCAGGACCAGGAGATCGTTGTATATTTCAACAACAATACTATATAATGATCAATCCTGATGGATGTGGCCCTCTTTAACAATGAGATGAACAGTTCCAATAAAGCAGTAATGAACTGAACCAGCTACACCCAGCAAAAGAACTCTGGGAGATGAGTGTGAACCCCTACATAGAATTCCCAATCCCTCTATTTTTGTCTGCCTGCATTTGTGATTTCCTTCACAGGCTAATTGTACACTATTTCAAAGTCGGATTCTTTTTTATACAGCAAAACAACTGTTTGGACATGTATACATATATTGTATTTAATTTATACTTTAACATATTTAACATGTATTGGTCAACCTGACATCTGGAGGGGAGGGGAAGGAGGGGAAAAATTAGAACAAAAGGTTTGGCAATTGTCAATGTTGTAAAATTACCCATGCATATATCTGGTAAATAAAAACTATTAAAATAAATAAAAGAAAATAGGTGCACAAATCAAACATTTACTGATGATAAATCATAATTTTGTGACTTCCACATTCAGTTTTGAAACCCTATATGGGGTTGCAAACCACAGTTTAAGAAGCTGGGCTCTAAACAACTTTAAAATATCATTTCAAATCAAATTTTGGAGTGGCAGAAACAACAAGAGATCAGGATGAGCCTAAGAAAACTTAGGAGGTGTTTATGATATTTGTATATCACAAGTGTGGAAGCCAGTTTGGTACCCTCCCCAAAGAGAGGTAATAGTTGCTACATTACCAACTTCAGGAGCTCACAGCCCAGAGACAAAATCTGACACCTGGTCAAAAAGAGATTACAAAAGACCTTTTGCTGGCACTGACTGGCAACTCTATTGATTAGTCACAGTTACAAGGCAAAGAGAGTACTAGTGCTTGTAGCTGCAGGGAAACAGGCCTTTACTGGGTAAAGACTAGAATGCAGACCAGGAAAGGAATGACCACACCTTCCCAGGATAATACCACCTGGGAAGAATTGCAGACCCCTCACAACTAGGTCTGAAAACAAACATGAAAAAGCCTGAGCTTTAGGATGGTGCACCATCCTCAATCCCCATCCACGGTGAACAGAGCCCAATTTTCACATAAAGTTCAAAGTTAAGAATTAGGATGGAAAAAGGAGCAAAAATGAAATTGTTGAAGAAAGGAGAAAAAAAATTGAGGGATAAAAGAGGAGAAGAGAAAGCAAAAGAAATCAAGAGAGATGGAGCAAGGGGGAAGGACAAGAAAAGGAGGGAAAGAATGCTGGGAACAAGTATCAATAAAGTGAGGAAAAACAGTATACTAAAGATGAACAGAAGGAGTTACTTACTGACAGAGAGATGCCTGCTTCTGGGCTCTGGTGGCTGATAGATGGTATTTACATCCCCCATAGACTGAGAAGCTTTGATCCGGACCTGCTTGGGCACTCCAAGATGCGGGGAGGAACTAGTCTGAAAGGATAAATGGAAAAGATTGAAATAGGATACTAAGGAATAGAAAATGAAAAGAGTCCTTTATCTAGAAATCATCTTTACCAGACTGTGGAAATCTATATTCTCAATTATAGTGAGAATAAACTAACCTTATATTCCCCCCAAAACTTTTTTTCCTCAGTCTTGGCAATTAATCTGCTGCTCAGTATAATCTAATGACCTCAATGGCACTTAGGCACTAGTACATGATGCCCCATTTTAAAAGATGGAAATGTAGCCATGGAGACATAAGTCATATAATAGGTTTGTAGAAAGAAAGAGATCTATAAATCCCTCTTCAATAAAAGCTGAATAGGGCCTGAAGAGAGGAGCAAAACTACTTCAACACCTAAGTTATCTGCCAGGCACTGCAGAAAATAGGAACTAAATTTCTGAAGATCCACTAAAAATTATCTCCTCAATCATTGTCATTCCTTAATAAACAGTGTTATGGGCTAGAACTCTGAACTTGAAACAAAGGATTCTTACAAGGTACTAAGTCAGTGGAATTGATAGAGACAATAGTTATCTAATTTAGCTTGGTTCAGTATGATTGATTTAATCCTACAAGGAAATGTTATGGACCAGAACTTGAAATAAGGTACTAAGTGGAACTGAGGAGACAATGGTTAAGTCTAGTTTAGCACTGATTTAATCCTACAACAAATAATGGTTTCCTAGTGATATAATGATTGGTTTGTACTCAGCGTGGGGCAAATGAGCTAGAAGTCTCAGCCAGGGAGATTCAGAGATTCAGAGAGACAAGAGGACAGAAGGCTGGAGGCTGGAGGCTGAAGGCTGGAGCACAAGCCCTTGGACTCAGAGAGATTCATCCCATCTCACACCACCTTGGTGGCAGAGCTCTCCTCCTTTGCTTCTCCACTCCAAGCTTCCGGAAGGCCTCCAGAAAACTAGCCAAGCCCCAAGTGAAGGAAACAAGACTTTGAAAGAGATAAAAAAGGATTTGGACTTTTAACACCTGGCTGCACTTGTGGTGATTACTGAACTGAAATGAAGGCTGCTCCTAGAGACCCCAAGAAAAGCTCAAACAGAAAACATTACATTTTAGAGAGAACATTACAAATAGAAACGAAGGATCTTAGCTTTTCCATAATAGCAGGACTCATGGGTCAATCAGTTGAGGATCATGCTTAATATGGAGAAGAACTGTTTTAGGAATCACCATTCTTCAGTAGGTCAATGGGCCAGGGCAGAATCAGTAGTAATTCAGCCCATTTTTTCCAAAATCATTTCAGGCAGAACTAATATACTTCCCTAGGATTATACACTCAACTAACCACAATGAAGCAGAAGAAATGGGTTCATCTAGACTGAAACTAACTCACTGAATAGCTGAGTTTCCTAGGACGGGGACAGGATCCTGTAAATACCTAATACACAACTAATTACTACCTTTGCACAACTGAACATTTTCAAGAGAAAAAAAAAAAAAACAACCCTGAAGATTAAGGATTCCTCAATTCTAGCTTCTTCTATTATCAAGATAACTAATTTAAATAGTTGAAAAAGTCTTCCAGAAAGAATCTCAGATGATTCTTATCTAAAAGATGAAGATAGCAAAATTCCTGAAACGAAGTGATATTATCCTGGAACATTTACCCGACTCTGCCCACTTTCTCTTTGGCAAGGTCCTTAACCTACTGAGCTCCTACCCTAACCCTGAACCCAAAAAAAGAAAACATTGGTCATGAGTTTAAAAAGATTCTGTTTGCATTCTGCGGCTGTGCTCAATTTCCTTCTATGAACTCTGGTTAACTGTGCTTTCCTTAACATAGGCCTGTAGTCCCCATATTCTAATCTAGCTTCCTATATACACTACAGCCCCAGCAAAGAAACTCCAGCTATAGCCTACACCTTGAGAGTCTTTGTTTTTATAAGACCCTTTTGACTCAAGTCCACCTTGGATCTAGGACAAAACTGTGGCAAAAGGTTACCACAAGAAGAGGCAGAGACAGCCCTGTGTCTGAAGGCTGAGCAGTCAATGGGAGGAAAGTTCACTCTTATTTGAGCAAACTTGAGCTGCTCCTCTTGGGACACCTGCAGGCACTCTCTCTA